>NC_135323.1:2190127-2507605 GCF_048772815.1 Callospermophilus lateralis | reverse complement strand
GGGACAGGGGAGGATGTGACGGAGAGGAGAGGAGAGGAGAGGCGGGCACCCCAGGCAGCCTGTGGGGGCAAAGGAGCGTCATGGGGGTTGAGATGAGGCAGGAACAGTAACCTGATTCGCATTTCTAATGGAGTCTCCAGGATTAAGAGGCTGCCTGGTGGCCTGAGAAGGCAGCAGGAGGCAGGGAGGAAGTTATTGAATTGGTGTGTGTGTTGGAGGCAGCGCCCACCGGCCTGGCCAGTGGCTGGGACCTGGGCGGGAGAAGGAAGGTGGAGGGGAGGGAGCCTAGTTCTTATCTGAATGACAGATGAGGTTCACCAGCTTAGGGAGGAGACGGAGAGGAGGAGAGGGAGAGGAGGGAGGGAGAGGAGGGGAGGGAGAGGAGGGAGGGAGAGGAAGGGAGGGAGAGGAGGGGAGGGAGAGGAGGGAGGGAGGGGAGGGGAGGGAGAGGAGGGAGGGAGGGGAGGGGAGGGAGGGAGAGGAGGAGAGGGAGGGGAGGGGAGGGAGAGGAGGGGGGGAGGGAGGGGAGGGAGAGGAGGGGGGAGGGAGGGGAGGGAGGGAGGGGAGAGGAGGGGAGGGAGGGGAGGGAGAGGAGGGAGAGGGGGAGGGAGGGGAGGAGATGGAGAGGAGGAGATGGAGAGGAGGGGAGGGGAGGGAGAGGAGGGGAGAGAGAGGAGGGGAGGGAGAGGAGGGAGGGAGAGGAGGAGAGGGAGAGGAGGGGAGGGAGAGGAGGGAGGGAGAGGAGGGAGGGAGAGGAGGAGAGGGAGGGGAGGGAGGGAGGGGAGGGAGGGAGAGGAGGAGAGGGAGGGGAGGGGAGGGAGGGGAGGGAGGGAGGGAGAGGAGGGAGAGGGGGAGGAGGGAGGGAGGGAGAGGAGGGAGGAGGGAGGGAGGGGAGGGAGGGGAGGGAGGGAGAGGAGGAGAGGGAGAGGAGGGAGGGAGAGGAGGGGAGGGAGAGGAGGGAGGGAGAGGAGGGAGGGAGAGGAGGAGAGGGAGAGGAGGGAGGGAGGGGAGGGGAGGGAGGGAGGGGAGGGGAGGGGAGGGAGAGGAGGAGAGGGAGAGGAGGGAGGGAGGGGAGGGGAGGGAGAGGAGGGAGGGAGAGGAGGAGAGGGAGGGGAGGGGAGGGAGAGGAGGGAGGGAGAGGAGGGAGGGAGAGGAGGGGAGGGAGAGGAGGGGAGGGAGAGGAGGGAGGGAGGGGAGGGGAGGGAGAGGAGGGAGGGAGGGGAGGGGAGGGAGAGGAGGGGAGGGAGGGAGGGGAGGGAGGGGAGGGAGGGAGGGGAGGGAGGGAGAGGAGGAGAGGGAGAGGAGGGAGGGAGGGGGAGGGGAGGGAGAGGAGGGAGGGAGGGGAGGGAGGGAGAGGAGGGAGGGAGAGGAGGAGAGGGAGGGGAGGGGAGGGAGGGGGAGGGAGGGAGAGGAGGGAGGGAGAGGAGGAGAGGGAGAGGAGGGAGGGAGGGGAGGGGAGGGAGAGGAGGGAGGGAGGGGAGGGAGGGAGAGGAGGAGAGGGAGGGGAGGGAGGGAGAGGAGGGAGGGAGGGAGGGGAGGGGAGGGGAGGGGGGGAGGGAGGGAGGGGAGGGGGAGAGGAGGGGAGGGAGGGGAGGGAGAGGAGGAGATGGAGAGGAGGGGAGGGAGGGGAGGAGATGGAGAGGGGAGATGGAGAGGAGGGGAGGGGAGGGAAGGAGCGGAGGGGAGGGAGGGGAGGGGAGGGAGGGGAGGGAGGGAGAGGAGGGGAGGGAGGGGAGGGGAGGAAGAGGAGGGGAGAGAGAGGAAGGGAGGAGGGAGAGAGGGAAGGAGCAGGACTGGCGGAGGGGAGGAAGGAAGATGCTCCCCGTCCCAGTCTGGAGCCTGTTGTGAAGACCCATGGAAGACGACTGTGGTCCCTTCCACCTACACGCGGACTCTTGCTCCTGCTGCTGAGGTCTGACCCCAGCTGTTGAAGGGGCAGGCAGGCCTGGTAGGAAGCACCTCCAGTGGCCCTCGCAGCCCTCCCTTCCATGGGGGGGGGGGGAGGCGTTCCTGGCCAAACTTTCCCAATTACCTTCACAGCGGCTCTCGGGTCCTGGCTGACTCTCCTGAAAAAGAGAATCGCCTCTAGATGTGGGGCCCAAGCAGGGAGCAGGCCTGCGATTGGCCAGAGATAATTGGGCCATTGCCTGGGTCTCGGGAATGGGCCGTTCAGGAACATTAGCCAAGTCCCCGGGTGTCTTGCTGGGCTAAGCGTGCAGAGAGATGGAATGAGCCAGGCGGGGAGCCCGATGGTCATCAGAAACTCCCCTGGGGCCCTGGGCTGCCTCGGGTCCCCTGAGGGTGGCAGAGAAGATGGGATACCCGCCCTTCTAGGAGCTGCGCAGGTCTTTCTGGTTCCTTCTCCCAAGACCCCCCTTTGGAATGAAGGAGAACACCGTATTCTGACACACACTGAGAAACCTGTGCAACTTCCTGCTCTGATGTTCGAGCCAATTCATGTTCATGAATCTCCATTTTCTTACCTTGGTTCTGCTCAAGGGTTAAGAGAAGTCCTGAAGAATCCCGGGGATGTAACATACACCCAATAAATATGGCGCCTAACATCCTTCACTTTCAACGGAATCTTCCCTGAAATGCCTTCTTCCTTAGCACCCAACTCTTCTTGGATTCTCACAGCGGGAAGTGATCTCCCTTTCCCACGTGCCAGCCCCACCCTTCATCTCCGCCTTCTGACCACCTCCCGGCTCCTGCGAAGCCCCTGATAGATCATTAACAAGGTCCCTGCTTCCACAACATCCTAGTTAGTGTTTGTTGGACGCTGACCACCCACGAGGTGCCATGCTGCACCTTTTCTGTGACTCTATCACGCCCTCGTCACTAGGCAGGCATGCACAGCCACATGTAAACATGAGGAAACGAGGCTCAGATAGACCCTGACGCTGCCCCAAGGTTGCCCGTGAGTCAGGGCAGAACTGGCTCCGAACCCCTGGACTGTGTGACGCGTCTGTCTACCTGAGCTCTCCTTCCTCCTGGTGCTTGCTCAAGGTCCCTGATGACCCAGAGACGGAGGAACTATCTCACCTCTTCTCACATTTCACACTGGAAAAGGAATCGAGGCCAAACAAGATCACACAGTTCACCAACGCCAACAGCCACAAAATGGCGGCCAAACACAGCTCGGCTCGTCTGGTGGATTTGGGCTGAGTCCTGGAGCGGGAGGAGAAGACTCAGGGTGAGGATAGCCCTTTCCCATCAACACGGCCCTACCTTTCAAGGACTAAAATCCACTTTTCCGAGGACCTCACTCCTGAATGCCAACTTCAGGTTAGAGCTGCTGGCCTAACCCTGGACCCTTGCTGTGGGGATGGAAGAGTCATCCACTTACTGTCCTGGTCCTTGTCACATTTTTTCCGAAGGTTGAAAGTGAAGACACCTCCTCTGGATTAGCAGTGAAAACCCAGGAGAGAGCGCTTTCTGGGCTGTCAGTCAAACCGCCCTTCCCGTCCCTCGTGAATTCTGTTTCCTAGCCAGGTCCTGTGATGGCTGTCCCCCCCCCACCTGCCTCGGGAGAGCAGGAGGTGAGAGAGTGCAGCTTGGCTGCCAGTCGGGGCTGGGGTGGAACCTTGGTGTGACCTCAGACAAGTGCTCTTACCCCTCTGAGGATGAACACTCTCATCTGGAGAGACGGTGGTAGGAGCAATGCTTCCCGGCTGCACGGCTGTGAGTGTTGGTGGAATTCTGGGTACGGAGCCTTCAGCCGGGAGTGAGGCTTAGCGAGAGCTTGAGAAATAGTGGCTTTAAAAGCCCGAAGGTCCAGCAGAGAGGGCTTGCACAGACACGTGCCCTGTGCAGAGCGAGTTGGCAGGGGTGGGCGTGGGGGGATCAGAAAGTCCTGGCTGACTCCTGGCCACAGCAGATTAGGCCAGGAGCCCACCCACAGCTGTCCTGGAAGGCCTTGCATGAGGATAGCACAGAAGAGTACGAGGAAAGGCTCAGCTAGAGCAGGCTGGTCAATAAGCCCTGGGCACCCCCTCTCCACCAGCTGCACGGTGGCCTGGGGCTCCTCAGTGGGCACAGGAGAGATGCCTTCACACCACAGCCAGAGCGGGTCTTGCTGGTGGTCTCTCTCCTCTCAGCAGCCCTCCCCTCCTCCTCCATCGTCCCTGGGTACCACCCCCACCCTGTCCAGGCCTCCCTCTGTCTCCCACCAAACTCGTGCCTCCTCCTTCCCAATGGCTCACTTCCTCCTTGTAAGTTCACCCTGCCACCCGTTCCTGGGAGTCCTCTAAGAGACGCCTCCTAGGCAAAGATCAGAGGGTTTTCAGGTGGCCCAACTGTGCTCCAGGGAGCTCTGACCAGGCTCCATCTCCCTCGCTCCTCACTGAGGACCCGAGCTCCTGGATGCTTCCAGGGGCCCCGCTCCTGCTGAGCCGGGGGAGAGACTCCTCTCCACTGTGCCTCTCCCACTCACAGAGCTCCTGGTGCCCTCCCGACCCAGCCTGCTGGCTCTGAGCAGGGGTGGGTGTGTGGGCTCACGGCTCCCCCCTCGGCTCACCGGCCACTGGAGCGTCCCAGACACCCACCGGACGGGGCAGACACCCCCGTGCTCAATCAAGCACGCAGCTGGCAGAAACCTGCAGGGAATCGGCCCAATTTTCAGTGTGAAGCTAATCTCATTCTGGGACCAGGAAAGAGGCAAGAAGGTGTTTACCTGGAAGTGGCAAAAGTCAGAAGACAGAGACAAAGTGACAGCCACCAACAACCCTCCCAGACCAAAGTGAGGCCACAAAGAAACGCGGTCTGAGCTGGGATCTCAGTGACAAATTGGACCTGGAGCTGCAGGTGAGTGAGGTGAGGTTCATAGAACAGTTTAGGGGTGACTAAAACAGCCTCAGAGTGGCCCACACGACTCCACGGGACTCAGGAAATCAGCCACCGTCATTGAAAGACACCCCACAGCAGAGCTGCGTTCAGTCTTTGTCAGCTTGAAAGCGGGCGCAGGCTTGCACCGGGCAGACCAGGAAGCTGAGGGACTTATGAACTTTGCCGCCCAGATGGCTTGACCTGTGAAGCCGGGGAGGGGGGTGGGGGGGAGCGTCACGGGAGTCGTTCGGATCAAACACTCTCAGGGTGCAAAACGCTCCGCACAGGTTCAGACCCGTAGAAAGCCCCTGTGGTAGAACAGCCATGCTCTGGTACCACTGCACAAGGTCCCCTCCCTGCAGTCCTTCCCCACTCCTGCCTGGTCACCTTACAAGGGTGGGGCAGGATGCTCAGGAGCACAGCAAAGTCGGACACTCTCTTCCACAAGTGCCAAAGTCAAGGAGATCGTTCCTACAACTTTCCAACCTTGCCAGTTTATTTTGGGGTGTTTACTTTAAAAACAGGATTCCAAACGCCAAGTTCTTCTGGGAGGATCTCTTCCATGTTCAGGGATGAGTTCCACCACCTTGAGACACAGATAAAAAGGAAGGCGGGCGCTCGGGTGCTGATGGCCTTGCCCTCAGGGAGGCCGGATCGAGAAGGTGGCTGTCTCCGAAGGAAGCTCCTCGGTCATTCCGGTGTCCAGCCTTTACAAGTGGCGCCCGTGTGGCAGAGTTGGATCACTCTCTCAACGGCCTCTGAAAACAAATGCAAAACCTTTCAAGTTCATTCAAAGTCATTACAACACTTCCCAGCACTGAATCAATTACCGTAACCTCTGCGGATGTGTAAAATATGAAATTACCGGCACCCTCGCAGAGCTGCAGGATTGGTAAATTAGCAGAAATTGATTATGGGAGCTTTGGGAGCAGCCCCTGGTGTATTCAGCGTCCTGATGACAAACAGCGATATATTATTTGTGAGATTCAGTTTGATGAAATTGTCTTGTCCGCTAATGACACTTTGCTCGGTTACTGCTGATGTCGCCATCAAACAAGTTGACGTGGGGGTTGAGCTTTCCGTGTTGCCACGGACAGGAACAAGACAGTTCGACTGCTCCGATGGATCCAATATCCACTTGGTATCACAATCAAGATGAGAGTTGGTCTGCCCAAAGGAGCCCCCTGGGGCTTCTGCCTGGGCACCATGGGTCATCTGTTCAGAACAGACCAGGATTAGAGTTGCGGGGAGATCTGTCCACCTCTTTCCCTATCCTTGCCCCCTTTCTTCTGCTCCTCTTAAGGATCCTCCTTCAGGCCAAGTGTCCAAGGGGCCGGGATCACGGTACGTGGCGTGGCCGTCCCAGCCCCTCCTCTGGATCTGCTTTCCTGGTTTTCCCGGGTTCATTTTTCTCAAAGCGACAAGACGTGCTCAAGATCATCTTTGCTGGGGTGCAGCAGAAAAGCCAAGGGGTGGGGACCAACACCTCCCCACATTAGCTGGGACACACAGGCCCCAACAGCAGCCCAGCTGTGGGACCGTCCCCTCCACCCCAGCCCCGCCCACCCAGCCACCCTGAGGGTGCCAACCCTGTGCACCTGGCTGCAGCTGAGGAAGGTGGATGCCCTACTGGGCGTCATTTGGAGGATGCGGTTTGGCTGCTGTCTATTGTTGGGAAAACATATAACGGCGCAGCACCCCAGAAAAAAAACCAACATGGCGTCTAACGACCCTCTTTACCTTCTTTGTTTCTTTCACTGGCGCGAAACGTTCCCAACGGCTCCAGCGTTCAAACCCTGCCAGTGGGAAGCTTTAGCCCCAATTAGAATTAACTATTTGGGCTCCGGAACTGACATATGGAAGAGCTTGCCAATAAACGGGCGACCTGTTATCTACCTCAGCCCTGCGACATCTTCTTAGACCTATATAAACACACAGCCTTTTTTAATAAAGCAGAAAACTCTGGTAATCTGTGTCGTGTGGTACGGCGTTTTCCAGTCTTACAGTGGTGCCGAAACCCAGGAGACGGTGTGCTCAAGAAACCGAGCCCGTCTCTGCCACCGCTGTCACCAACGACACATTTTGCCCTCGTCTGTCTTTTTGGGCGCGGGTTGCCTGCACTCACCACTGATCCGGCCTAGGTACGTTTCCCCCTCCCCGGCTCACCAACTCCCTTCCGACTCCCAGCAGGAGACGCGACCGTGATCCTCCCGCAAGCTCCTGACGCCTGGTGGGGAGGAGGGAATACACCCCACTAAGACCTTCACTGGTCGAAGTGGACCCTCTGGCGACCCGCTTCCCTTTGAGGTGTGAGGCTTCTAGGTTTACAGAGAGGGGCTCCCTGGTCTCTTCCTCCTCCGCAGAGCTGCGCACCACGGTAGCCGCACACCCCGCCCCCGCCCGGCCAGGAGCTGCACGCGCCCCCACCCAGGGGAGCAGCTCGCCCACTGGAGCTGTGTTCAGCCCCAAGCTGAACTTCTGGCTCTGGCCGCGCCCCCACCCGGTGGAGATGCGTGCCCCGCTGGAGCTGTGTTCAGCCCAGAGCTGAACTTCCGGCCAGAGGCTGCGTTCCCTGGGGCTCTGCTCTTTCCTTCCTTCTTTAAACTTCTCGTTCAGGTGGGAAATTTTCCTGGTGCCAGGTGACCCACGGCCTCGACCCTTACAGGGTCACACAGACTGCACTTCATCGGTGACGACCGAGCTGTGACCTCTGTGCCTACTCGCAGTGGACTGGTCACTTCGGGGATGCCCACGTGATCCTCCATCTGCTCTAAGCTTCGAGGAAGCTCCTATGGCCCGGGTTAATTCTTTTTCTCCCTCTGCTGTCCCTTCCTCCACTCTCTAACTATGGGTGCCTCCTCGCCTATACCTGAAGCCTCACCACTCAAGTGTCTCCTTAAGAATTTGGCTACTTTCTCTCTCCCCGGATCTCAAGCCCAAAATCCTTATCAGATTCTGTACCCAAGATTGGCCCACATATCCACTAGATAATGACAATCATTGGCCTCCAGAAGGCTCATTAGATCCAAATTTCCTCCAGGACCTTTTAACTATTGCTGGCGCCTGAAAGGGTAGAAAGAGTTCCCAGCCCCGCCCCGTCCTGCCTTCTGCTCTCTGTTCCCAACCTTCCCCTCTGCGCCCTTCCCTCTGCTCTACACGTCTGCTCTCCCTCGTCTGCGTCCCTCTCCCTGTTGCAGCCGCCGCCCAAGGCCCTGCCTGCGCACTCCCCCTCCTTTTCCTCCTGTCCGCGTCCCCTCCCTGCCGATGCTACTGGCGCGGCCTCCGCAGCTGCTGCAGCCGCCGCCAGTAACCTTGTCTGCGGGCTTCTAGTCTGTCTGGCCACCAGACACGTGCGCTGGTGCTCCACCTTCCCTGTGCGGCAGGCAAAACGGGCAGGCAGGATGGGTCCCACCTGGCTGCAATGGGTGGGATCTCTGGATCTCTCCGAGCCTCTCCCCCTCCCCCAACTCTGCTCACCTCTTCTACTGATAAGCCCCTCCCCTCCCCCTACTCACATCTCTCTTCTCCTGTCAGTGTCTCACTGATCCCTTTCATCAGATAACTCAGGTTCCTTTGTTCTGTCAGGGAAATAGCTGGTGCTGGATAGTCCGAGTGCACGTCCCATAACTGAACCTAACTGGGACTGCATGCAAGCAGTTTCTAATAAGGTAGTTAACTTTGATAAACTGAAGGACATTACCCAGAACCCTGATGAAAATCCATCCTTATTTCTCAACCGCCTTACAGAGGCCCTAACCAAATACACTAAGCTAGATCTTGAGTCTCCCATCAGGGCTACAGTGTGAGCAACCCATTTCATTACTCAATCAGCTCATGATATTAGAAAAAGCTCAAATGAGCTGAGGAGGACTATCAGACCCCTATCTGAGATCTGGTGAAAATGGCTTTTAAAGCAGGCTCCATTGCAGAAAAGAAGGTAACACCCCAAACCCAGGCCTTGACCGCAGCCCTGAGGCCTACATCTCCAGCAAGTTTCAGAGGGGAACCAGTATTCCTCTCCACCAGAGCTTGTCTCAAATATGGATGCGAAAGTCACTGGGCTCGCCAATGCCCAAACCCACAGCCTCCTTCCAGGCCATGCCCCACCTGTAAGCAGACAGGACATTGGAAGATTGACTGCCTCTGGCTGGTCCTTCCTTGGTGCCTCTACGCAGGGGGTATGACCAGTCAGGCAGTCCCCTCTCCTGAACTTTTGAGGTTTGCAGAAGACTGAAGAAGCCCAGATTCAAAGACCCCCTCAGCCCTCTCCGAGCCCAGGGTAATGCTCCAGGCAGTGGGTAAGTCCATAACCTTCCTTGTGGACACAGGGGCTACCTAATCTGTCTTGCCTGCCCATTCTAGGCCTCTGTTTCCTTCCCAGGTCTCAGTTATGGGGATTGATAACAAACCCTTCTCCCCAAACAGAACCGTAAAGCTGGCCTGTGTCCTGGAGGGACACCCATTCACTCACTATTCTGGCCATTCCACCCTGTCAGTTCCTCTCCCAGGCAGAAATGTTCTCCAATTATTAGGAGCCACCCTCCAATTACACCCCAAGAATACTACCACCCATCTCCTTTGGCCTTTAACTCTTACCCTCTCTAACGACCTGACAGTACCTACTGTGCCATTGCCCCGATCCCTAGGCCTGAGACATCTCCATGCTGGTCATTGCCTCCCACCATGAGCCAGTCCATACCCAGCTGAAACACCAAACTAAACTTCCTTGTGTTCCCAATTTCCTATCTCCAAAAGCCATAGGGAGGGACTTAAACCCATTATAGACCAGTTGCTGGCCCAGGGACTCCTTATTCCTACTGACTCCCCCTGCAACACCCCCATACTGCCGGTGTGCAAACCCTCCGGAGCCTATCACTTAGTCCAGGAACTCCGCCTAATTAATGAGGTAGTTATTCCCATCCACTCGGTTTCCAATCCTCATGCTTTTCTTTCTCATATCCCCCTTTGACCATTCACTTTACTGTCCTGGACCTTAAAGCTGGCTTCTTTACAGTGCCTCTGCATCCTGACCCTTAATACGTCTTTGCCTTCACATGGGACAAGCTTACATTCTTTAGGTTTCAACAGCTGACATGGACAGGCCCAAGGTTTCAGGGACAGTCCCTACCTCTTTGGTCAGGCCTTGACACAGGATCTAACTGCTGGTGACTTGGGGATAGCACTCTCTTACAGTTGGATAGAAGCCTTCCTTATCTCCAGGAAAACTGCTGACACTGTCGCCTCCATCCTCATTGAGCAGATCATTCCTAGGTTTGAACTTCCAGCCTCCATCCAGTCAGACAACGGTCCAGCCTTCACTTCTCGGATTGTTCAACTAGTGTCCAAAGGCCTCAACAGCACTTGGAGGCCCCACATCCCCCACTGACCCCAATCCTTGGGTAAGGCTGAGAGGCTAATGGCATTCTCAAGGATCATCTCACTAACCTTGCTATTGAACTCAGACTGTCCTGGCCCATCTTTGCCACTGGCCCTCACCCAAATTCGGGCAACTCCTAGAGCCCCCTCAGGCCTTAGCCCCTTTGAGCTGTTCTATGGATGCCTTTCTTAATCAACTAAAACTTTCCTGTCACTCCTCCGCCCCCCTTGTGTCCCACCTGCCCTGCTCCACCATGATACTTGGAGATTCAAAGTCAGAGAGACATATGTCCTTGTTACACTCGCCTAGTTTCTTCAGTCGATTGCGCCCCTACGGGATGTAATGTATCTATCTTCCTTCCCCTCTCCTACCAGAATTCTGAACTTTTAAAAACAGCCACTAGGCCTTACCTTTGCTTCTTATATGATCAGACAGAGGATTACTGCAAATGGTGGCCCAAAACCTATGGGGGGTGCCCCTACTGGTCATGTAACGTTCATAACCCACGTGCATGCATCGGCGATTCCTGCATTGGAAATTTCAGACTGATCTCGGGGGGCTATCAATTGGCTATCACTGACCCTAACCATCCACGCTGGACCTCTAGGGTGAATGCTTCCTTCTACTGTGACATAGCCTCTCCCACCCCCTGTGGCTCCATGTCCATCTCCCGAGAGCTTCAACCCTCCCAGCCCTCAGTAGCTATAATCTCTACTGACATAAAGCATTCCGAACAGCAGATGCTAGACTCCATACAGGATCCATGTGAGCCTAATGTCAGGAGTCCACCACAGTATTCATGGCTACGGCTACTCACTGAAACTGTAACCTTCTTAAATCTAACCCTCCCCGCCATCACACCAACTGATTGCGACTTATGCGCCTCTCTGACTCAACCTCTGCTTGCAGCGGTTCCCTTGAACTTCTAGACTTCTGACCTCTCAAATTTCTCCACTCCATCTGCCCGCTGTTCTCTCGGAACCCTTTTACCCGACGCTCCATTATGGGAGCCCGAGGAGTCTAACCATACCGTGATTCCCTGGCGCTGCCTCCTGGGCTTGGGTGTCTCCCAGTCAAAGTTCTGCCACTCTAACATCACCTTTAACTTCACCCTGTATACACCACCTGGTTCATTCTTCTGGTGTAATGGTTCTCTCCTCACTATCTTATTCACCAACACCTCTACCCCATGTATACTGGTGACGCTTGTCCCACAATTAACTCTCTATACCCCAGCTGAAGTGCAGGCCCTCTTATCTCCCCCAGTGCAGAATAAGCGGGCTGCTTTCCTTCCAATACTGGTGGATCTCTTACTGGCGGCGGGAGCAGGAATTTCTGGTGGAGCTCTAGGACACTCCTCATGGGCTGTACAGGACTTAAGTTCTAAACTTGAACAAGCGCTCACTTCTATGGCAGAATCTCTAGCATCTTTACAAAGGCAGGTCACATCCTTGGCTCAAGTTACTCTTCAAAATTGATGAGCTATAGACTTACAGCTGAAAAAGGTGGAACCTGTCTTTTCTTAAGGGAAGAATGCTGTTACTACATCAACGAATCAGGCCTTGTGGAAACTAATGTAGTCAAGCTCACCGACTTGGCTACCTCTTTGAAAATTCCACCAAACCAAAACCCGTTTGCCACCTTCTTTTTAGCCCACTTCCAATCGTGGCTGTTGCCTCTTTTAGGGCCCATATGTCTCCTTTCCCTGATGTGTCTGTTCCTGCCCTGTCTGCTTCACTTCCTACAGGCCAATTACGGAAGATCTCTAACCAAACTTTCAACCAGCCTCTGCTTAGGTACTACCAGCCTCTGACCAATGAACCCCCAACATCTTCAAGAGAACAGCTCACTCAGTGCTGAAGCTCACTACCAGGCGCGATGGAATGCAATGGACATCGGACAGCGGGAGACAACGAGCCCGGAGAACCTCTTAATCTGCCATCCTGGATTCTTGAGCCTTTATGTCCTTTTAAGCCTCCTCATGGCCCTTGGCCTTTTCTCTGTCAGTCCCCCGACATGGAACTTCTGCCAAAAACTGACATTTGCTTTAATTTTTATCTTCATCCTGTTTTTGTTCGCTCTGATCTTCTTCAGGTGCTGGTGACGCCATGTCAAGGCAACGCTTCCAATATTTCCTAGAGTCTCTGTTACAGTACCAATGGCTGATACCAACAATCTCCTCCATCCAGGACTGGTTCGATGCCATCGACGACTTGTGGTTTCAGGGAACTTTCGTAGACTTCACCTCTACAGAAGTAGCTGTCTATAGCCACTGGGTTTTATTTCTGGCTGCCATGATATCACCAGACCTGCCGCCCCCCAACATTCCTCCACTTCCCCTTCTAGGCCCTACACCGCCCCCGCTCAGCCGGAAGCAGCCAGATCTGACCAACAACGCCCCACTTCCTAAGAAAACAAAAAGGGAGGAATGTTGGGAAAACATATAACAGCGCAGCACCCCAGAAAAAAAACCAACATGGCGTCTAACGACCCTCTTTACCTTCTTTGTTTCTTTCACTGGTGCGAAACGTTCCCGCCGGCACCAATGTTCAAACCCTGCCAGTGGGAAGCTTTACCCCAATTAGAATTAACTTCTTGGGCTCCGGAACTGACATATGGAAGAGCTTGCCAATAAACCGGCGACCTGTTATCTACCTCAGCCCTGCGACCTCTCCTTAGACCTATATAAACACACAGCCTTTTGTAATAAAGCAGAAAACTCTGGTAATCTGTGTCGTGTGGTGCGGCGTTTTTCAGTCTTACATCTATCACTGGAGCTTGGGAGGCTGAGGCAGGAGGGTCGTGAGTTTAAAGCCAGCCTCAGCAAAAGCAAGGTGCTAAGCACCTCAGTGAGACCCTGTCTCTAAATAAAATCCAAAATAGGGCTGGGATGGGACTCAGTGGTCGAGTGCCCCTGAGGTCAATTCTGGGTAACCGCCCGCCCCCAAAAAAAGAAAGTTGCAGGAAAACAGCACCAGGATCATTTGCTCCCAGAGCCCCCACTTGAGAATCCTAGGCTTTGAAAGAACGGCGTGACCAGGATTGAGAAGGTGGGTGCCCCTCGTAAAAGGAAGCTTGAGTCAGACCAGACCCAGAAGCCCTGGGACCTCGGGCCCCGCATCACCCCAGGCACTCCAACCTCACGTGGGGGCCTGAAGCCCCCTATCCCTCCAACACCCGCACTCCCTCCACCTGCACCCCAAACACCCTAAACCCTGCCATCCATCCCATGCGAGGCAGGGGCATGGAGCTGAGTCGGGGTCTCCTACCACCCCATGTGCAGTCTCCGACCACCAACGCTTTGAACTCCAGACCCAGTCACATACTGAGGAGACGGGTCCTTGGCCCCTAGTGCTTGCCACCAAAGGTGGCACTGAACCCAGAGCCACCCACCAAGTTCACGTCCTGGCTCCGCCTGGTGGTGCCTGTGGGTTTGAGATTCTGTACTTACTGGAGCCTGGGTCCCCCATGTGTGATGGGGACATGAAACAGACACCCCGCCATGGTCATGAGATAACATACTAAAGCCCAAACAAGATGCCTCCTCAGTAAGATTTTTTTAAGCATGGAATTCGGGGTGCTTCAGCCTCCCTGCGCCGAGCCCTCCACCTGCACCTGATCAGGGGAGATACCGTTTTGCACCCACTTTACCAGAGAGGTCAAGCCGCTTGGCCAAACTTCCACAGCTGTCAACAGCTAATAAACAGGATCAGATTCCAAACCTACCACAGGACCCTGTCACCTCCCACTAAGGGGCGGGGATACGTGGAGAAGGGTACACCTCGGGGAAGCACCACGGCGCCATCTATTTGCCACAAATCATGTCCCTCCCCGTCACCTAGGCTGGGTCTGTAGTTTCCTGAGAGTTTCTGACATGAATTAGTGTACCCCAAAAGCACGCATGCACGCATGCAAACACACACACTCACACACATGCACACACGCGCGCGCGCACTTCCTCTTTTAAAGGAATTCGTAAATTCTGATGAAGGAAGTAGACACATCCGTCTCCATCCTGCTGGTCCCTGTGCAGAGCTCCCGCCCCATGCTGTTCTGTTAACAGGCATCAACCCCGGCCCCTCTGACCCGCTCTCCAACACAGCGAGCCCTCCCAAGCCCCCTGTCACCCACCGGCACCTCGGGCACCGCAGGGAGCAGCTGTGGCGGCAGGCCTGGGGGAGGGGTGCTTTCATCAGGAGGAACGCAGGGCGCCTCCGACAGCAGAGCAAGGACTGGCTGGCCCCTGGCTCTGCTAATGAGGGTGACCTGCCACTTAAGTGATCGCCGGGCTTCACCGTGGTTTACCAAATCATTTAAACATGCATGAACCCACTCTGCCCAGAGCACAGGGTGCCAAGTTGGCTTCTAAGTATCCCTTCCCCAAGGAGAGCTCCTCGCCCACGGCCACCTCCCACTGAGCACGTCCCGTCCAGTGCACAGGAGACCCCTCACGGTGGACCATGCTCTAGGGGAGGTGTGGCTTCTTCTGCCTCTGGTCCATCATCGTGGCGGAGACGGCTGCTGCGGGCCTCCTGGACACACCCCGGGTCTCCCTGGCTCACGAGAACTGAGCAGGAGCCCGCTGAGCTTGCTGCCTGGCAGTGACTGCAGCTGGCCATGGTGAGGAGCCCCCGTGACCACGGATTCTCCAGCCATCTGGACTTGGAAGAAGGCTGCTCTTGCCTGCCTGCTCCCTTCCTACTCAAGGCTGGCACTTCCTGGGTGTCCCTGAGTGCTGCTATGGCAGAATGACTCTGATCAGGACCCCCAAGTGCCTCCGGGGACTGTCAGCCTTGAGTCAGAGTATGGTCACTTGAAGCTAGCTCATCAGTGGGACTGGCTCCTGTCCCTGGAAGAAGTGAAGAGCGGCTGACAAGTGGGAGCGTCCGCTGCCGAGTCGGCCACACTGAGCTGCACCAGGCAGGATTCAAAACTGTGGATCTGGGACCCAGGCGCATCCGCCTGGGTGGCCCTAATCTCTCTCCCTCCGTCTACATTAGTGGGGTCCATCTAGATCTGTTCTTAGGACCCTTCCAGCAACGAGGGGGAAGGTTGGAATAACAGCTGGTTCTCAGCGGAAGGGAAATGAGAGGGAGGGACGGAGGGAGGGAGGGAAGGGGAGGAAAGGCGCCCATCAGAGTCTTCTGAAAACTTTCTAATGCAGCAAGCAAAATATTTTGAAAATGTAGACAACCACACTGCTCTTTCCATAGTTACTTATCACCCGGCGCTGGTGTGCTGTGTGCATCACAAATTGCATGCTAATGGCCTAATTCATAAACCATTGACATTCTTTATGAGTCCTTAGCATTCAGAAATGAAGAATTTGTGTTCAAAATATAATTTGCATTGCAAAATTCAATAATTTAGTTTCTCATATTCATTAATGCCTAAAACCACAACACATAACTTACCCCACTCCAACTCCCTCCTTAGGACCCTGGGAAAAAAGTGTTTCAGCTGGGAAATCAAGTTCTGCTTTTTATGGTCTTGTTTGGAACTGCACGGGGAACCATCCCGGGGAGGCCACGCTGGGTACCGAAGGATCCTGCAGAGCTAGGAAAGGCTCTCAAACCCATATAAAAGTTTATTAAAACTTTCCAATCTCGGGAACCCCATCTGAGAACCCCCCAAAAAAAAAATCCTGCTGAAGAAAGATGTGCAATTTCCAGAGACATAGTGAGAAGTTGTGGGAAACTCAGTGAAATAACCAAAAGAATGTTCAAATTGAATAGTGTATGGGACACACAGTTGAATAGTCCCTGGAGCACTCAGTGTAATCATCTGGAATAGCAATGAAATAGTCCACGGAATGCTCCAGTGAAGGATCCATAGAACCCTCGGGAATATTGTCAATCCGATGTTTTATGAACAGGGAAGACTCTGGACTAGACATGGGGACATTTTCTGGGCAAACACCAAGCTGGGTTCTAGCAACTCTAGCTACTTTTGTTTCCTAGTACAAAGTAGCCCCCAGAATGTGCTGAAAGAAAGAACAGAGGTGGACTGTGTAGGGAGGTCCAGAGGGTGCTCGCCTGGCCCAGGTGCCCTTCAGCAAAGATCCTCCTGGCACTGCCGCAGCTCCACTCCAAAACGCCCCTGTGGCCGGGCAGGTCTGGTCAGCACGTGTGGACGACACTGCCGCTGGTCAAACCAGAGCCCGGTTCTGAGCATCGGGACGCTGCCTATGAATGAGCACGGCTCCCAGTGTCGGGAGTCCTGGCTTTTACTTCTGCCTGTCTTCAAGCCACAGGGTGGACCTGGCCAAGTCCAGGGAGTCTGGACGCTGGGATCTTAGAAGCTCTCCCAACACTGCAAGCCCTGGACTCCAGGACCCGACCCTCGTATCATGCCCAGAATCGACCCTGGGCTCTTGTCTGGGTGCCTCAGCCTCAGCACTCGGTCCTCGGATCTGGTCAAGAGCCGCCCCTTGCTAGGATGTGCCTCTGCCAGGGCTGTGTCCCCAGCACCCCGCCTGCCCTCCTTCACCCCCAACCAGGCCTCACTGGGTGTGGACAGCATGCCCAGCCACAGCCCACCAGCAGGGACGAGAGCCAGGGTGCCCAGGCCAGAGAGGGGCGGCAAACAACAAGGCACACACAGATCACTCAACAAACAGGCGCAAATACCAATTAGAACTGATAAAAACAAGGCACAGGGTGGAGAGAGCTGGGGGACAGGGGTGGAGAGAGCTGGGGGGACAGGGTGGAGAGATGGGGGGACCCAGGGGTGGAGAGAGCTGGGGGGACAGGGTGGAGAGAGCTGGGGGACAGGGGTGGAGAGAGCTGGGGGCACAGGGGTGGAGAGAGCTGGGGGGACAGGGTGGAGAGATGGGGGGACCCAGGGGTGGAGAGAGCTGGGGGACCCAGGGGTGGAGAGAGCTGGGGGACAGGGGTGGAGAGAGCTGGGGGGACAGGGGTGGAGAGATGGGGGGACCCAGGGGTGGAGAGAGCTGGGGGACAGGGGTGGAGAGAGCTGGGGGGACAGGGGTGGAGAGATGGGGGGACCCAGGGGTGAAGAGATGGGGGGACCCAGGGGTGGAGAGAGCTGGGGGACAGGGGTGGAGAGAGCTGGGGGGACAGGGGTGGAGAGATGGGGGGACCCAGGGGTGGAGAGAGCTGGGGGGACAGGGTGGAGAAAGCTGGGGGACAGCGGTGGAGAGAGTTGGGGGGCAGGGGTGGAGAGAGCTGGGGGGACAGGGTGGAGAGAGCTGGGGGGCAGGGGTGGAGAGAGCTGGGGGGACAGGGGTGGAGAGAGCTGGGGGCACAGGGTGGAGAGAGCCGGGGGAGCCCACGCAGGTGTTGGAGAATGTCTTGTCTGACATCAAGTGAAACGTTTCAGTGAAGACCTAGACGACAAAGAGGAGCCAGCCATGGAGAGACCCCGTGGGAGGAGAAAGTGCAAACGTCCTGGGGCAGGATATGCTGGGCGCTCCTGGAAGAGGAGCAGCGGCCATGTGGATGGCTTCACGGGTTGAGGGGCAGTAAGGGGTGAGGGGGTCAGCAGAACAGTGGGGTGCATCACGTGGGTCCTCATAGGCACATTGTCAGGAGTTAGGACTTCATTCCTTCCGAGAGAGACAGGAAGCAGTGGGCTGCTTTGAGCAGGCCGTGGCCTGGTGTCGTCTGTAGTTCTAAAGACCCTACTGGGTGCTTCATGGAAAAGCCGATTGTTGGATAAGGTGCAAAGTACCCACTGTGCACTCCTGGGAAGGGAGTTAGCCCAGAAGGCACCCCCCATGAGGAAGCGTTCACTCGGGCATCTCAGAAAGCAACCCACCGAGGGGCCACCAGAAAAGCCCCCACGCACACCTGCCTGGCACCTGGCGCCTCTTTGTGAAGCTGGGAAGGACTTGGTTTTGAGGTTTACTCACCCTCCTCCTCCCCCGTCCCTGCAAACCCAGAGCCTTGTCACAAGAGCAAGTCATTCATCAGCAAATCTAAGATATTTATTGTGCATATTTTAAAGGCCAAAGTGCTACATCATGCAGCTCTGCCCAGATGGGGACAAAGCCTCACGGTGCCGATGACTGAGACGAGGACTTGCCGGACAAAATTGCAGACAGTTAATCTGTGCAAACGGAACTCTTGCGGGGGACTGGGGGACCCCTTAAGCACCAGAGGCAAGCCGGCCCCTAATGACCACGTGGAAATCTAACGCAATCTGCTTACTTTAAGGAAACGCCATCTTCCTGCCACTCCCCTCCCTCCCTCGGGGGAACTGGAGTGGGGAAGGGTGCAGGGTGGGCATGGCTTCGCGGGTGGAAGAGGGTCTTCCCAAGCCCGGTCTCCCCTTGCACCACGGGAGGCGATGGGATGGGGGCCTGGTGCTCGGGAGGCTGTTGGGGGCAGGAGCGTTGAGGGGGGGTGGGGGGGACCGATTCTGGCGGGGGGCAGGTCCTCGCTCCTCAGGATGCCTGTTCATAGAACCTACGGTTGAGCTTGGCCCACGGTCACCGCTGGATCCACCTGACTCTGCCCACCCCCGTGGCTGTGACCACTGCTGCTGTCCCACGATGCCCCTGGATGTTGGCCGTGGGACGTGGGCAGATCTAAAGGTTTCTGAAAGGTGGAATCGTGGCTGTGACCTCCCCACTGGGCTCTTGGGGACATGTGCCCCGCACTCAGGGGCAAGCCCAACTGCAGCCATGGTCACCACCTCCAGGGTCATCATCTCCATCGTCCTCCGGGATCGACTTCATCCATAGGTCCGGATTCACCTGGGAGCCGGGGCTGGAGGGGAAGGGGGCAGCGGGAGTCCCCCCACCTGGGGGTGTCCTCTGCCTAATCCCTGGGCCTCCATGTCCCCGTTAATAAAATGGGGAGCGTCTGACGTCTGCACACTTCCTGAACATCAGTTTAAAATAGAATGCAACCTGCATACCAAGGCACTGGGTAAAGCAGCACCAGGTGGATATAATGTGTGGGTGACCATTGTTTGTTAAGTAGGGAGGAGACTTTCCGCCGTTATTCTGATTCCTGCGGCACTGAGAGAGCCCATACATCAGGAAAATGTCAAGTCGGAGTGAAACATGCATCTCCAGGAACCAGCGTACGGAGCTTCATTGGGGTTTTTTTCTGTCTCTCTTTTTTGCAATCTTTGCCGAAAGACATTTGAAGTGAAGTTAATAATTGAAACGTAATGAATAATTGCAGTTTGGGGTCCATAGCACAATCATAATTGCCAGTTTATTACTTTTTTAATATATTTGCCAAGTATTAATAATATTGAAATAATGCAAGAAGATCACGGGAAGTAAATGAAAGATACGGTTTGTCAAGGGGAAGGATCTGCAAAGGGTGGGCGCTGGTCTTCCGAGTTCAGTGACAGATGTGGCTCTGCATCAGATCCTTCAGCGGGGGACCACACCTGCATAAGCCTCAGCCAGTCGAGCGAAGGTGAAGGTGAGGAAGACGCTCACCCTAGACCCCTGCCAGCTTTTCCCGGCTTCCTGGAGCCGGTGGGACACAATGTGGGAGAAAGTTCCAGAGCTGGGGATAGCCCTGGTGCTGCAGGCAAGTCCCTTGTCTTCTTGGTTCTCATAATAAACAAAAGAAGGGACAGAGCTGGGTCCTCAGCCCTCCCCTCCCCTCCAAGAGCCCACTGGGGGTTTTTCTCCCCCAGGGACGGCCTGCTCTGAAAGCTTCATACACAGTGCATACGTCGCCAACTCCCCCCACCCGGTCATCTGCTCCTGGACCTTTGAAGGACTGACCGTCATTGTCTCTCAAAAAGAGAAGGTTGCTCTGGCCAAGGCCTTGGGAGCCAGGGCCAGCGGGGAGCCCAGCTCTGTGCCTGTTGAGATAGCAGAGGTGGTGGGTCTCCCTGAGCTCGGACGGACACGGGAGCAGATTCCCAGGCCCCACAGAGCCCCTCTTGCTCCCCTGTGTCCAGACTCCTTTTCTTCCACCTGCTACCACGGTGCCAGCCCCTGAGCTAGGACATGGGCAGGGTGCAGACAGAGCTGGTCTGAGGGTGGCCCCGCTTCCTGCCTGGCTGACCACCTGCCACCGGAGTCCAGGGCCAAGCAGGTGCCAGGGCACAAGTGTTGGTTTCAAAACAGAAACAATGTCTCCTGCTGGGAGCCATTAGCCAAGTAGGTATGACAATTTCCTTGCCAGCGTACCCCCATGTTGCTTAGTGGAAGGTGACCTTGCTCAAGGACCAGGGCGGATCTGTATTTAGGGCGTTCCCGGTTTAGGAAGATCATTCCCGGAATAGGGCGTATCCTGCTGCCTGAGTTCCTCTTGAGTTCTTAGGGATTCAGACAGTGTTTTTTGGGAGACAGAAGCCCAGTGGTGTGGATTTGGGCAGAGAACGTGGATTTCCCCAGAACGTGTTTGTGGACGGCCGGTGTGAGATTGGGAATAAAGAATTGCTGTTTGAGTCTACAAAGCTGTGAGTGGCTCGTGATTGCGGCAGTCTCCTTTTTCCTTAACTAAAAATATAAGATCAGCATCACAATCAACCTGGTGTAGCCGACACCAATGTTTCAGGAACATTCTTCCCAGTTCACACAGGGACCCCGATGTGGATCGATCCCACTTCCCAGGGACGCGGGAGCATCCTAGGGCACACCACTGCCATCTGGCTTCCTTCTCCCTCAGTCCACAGCGGGAAGTGCTTCCCAGGACCAAGCGTCTCCTAGAAGGTCCCCTGGTACCCACTGAGGGTGAGTGACCACGTGGACACAGGACCACCGTCAAGAACCAGCTCTAAACAAATGAGAGAAAGCTTTTGTGTTCGGCTACAGAACCGCCTCCCAGGGAGGTTGTCGGGTGTGACAATCAGAATCAGAGGCTGCTCACTTGGACCCTGTTGGTGAAGAAGGAGAGGGCGGGAGAGGGAGGGGAAAGAGAGGCGTGGAGGGGGTGCGTGCAAACACCTTTGCTCTGGAGGGAACCCAAGGAGTCGGGGGTGCCCGGGACGCTGGGCCACACGACCAGACTGACCCAGACCAAGTCGGGGTGTGCGCTGGTGCTTCGCGGACTTCCCTGGGGGCAGGCAGCGGTTTTAATACGGCAGGGAGTTTGATCATGCACCTATCAGTGCGTGTCCGTCTCTTTAAAATGGTTCATGGCCGCCTCCAGCTCCCAGCCCCGGACCTGGTACCTGGGAAGGCAGACACCCCTGAGCACCCGTCCCTCAGCGGACGTCTGAGCGAATGAGCAAACCGCCACCTCGCGTGGGGCCTCGTGAGGTCGTGTGGGGCGTCGTGACGTCACATGGGCCCTCGTGACATCGTGTGGGGCACCGTGACGTCGTGTGGGGCACCGTGACGTCGTGTGGGGCCTCGTGACGTCGTGTGGGGCACCGTGACGTCGTGTGGGGCACCGTGACGTCGCGTGGGGCCTCGTGAGGTCGCGTGGGGCACCGTGAGGTCGCGTGGGGCCTCGTGACGTCGTGTGGGGCCTCGTGACGTCACGTGGGACACCGTGACGTCACGTGGGGCACCGTGACGTCACGTGGGGCACCGTGACGTCGCGTGGGGCACCGTGAGGTCGCGTGGGGCCTTGTGAGGTCGCGTGGGGCACCGTGAGGTCGCGTGGGGCACCGTGAGGTCGTGTGGGGCGTCGTGACGTCACATGGGCCCTCATGACATCGTGTTGGGCCTCGTGACGTCGTGTTGGGCCTCGTGACGTCGTGTGGGGCCTCGTGACGTCGTGTGGGGCACCGTGACGTCGCGTGGGGCACCGTGACGTCGCGTGGGGCACCGTGAGGTCGCGTGGGGCCTCGTGAGGTCGCGTGGGGCACCGTGAGGTCGCGTGGGGCCTCGTGACGTCGTGTGGGGCACCGTGACGTCACGTGGGGCACCGTGAGGTCGTGTGGGGCCTTGTGAGGTCGTGTGGGGCACCGTGAGGTCGTGTGGGGCACCGTGAGGTCGTGTGGGGCACCGTGAGGTCGTGTGCGGCGTCGTGACGTCACGTGGGCCCTCATGACATCGTGTTGGGCCTCGTGACGTCGTGTGGGGCCTCGTGAGGTCGTGTGGGGCACCGTGACGTCATGTGGGGCACCGTGACGTCATGTGGAGCACCGAGCTCTCCCCAGCTGCCTCCCCACTTTTCAGCTTGGTGTTCTGTCACAACAGGGGTATCTGAGGGAGCGTGTCACACACATGAACAAAGCTGCCCTCCTTGGTGGTGGCAGATGTTCGAGGACGCCTGTGCCCCTTCATTCCAAATCCTCCCGCTGACGGGATCTAGATCTCCAGGACCTGGAAGACGGGAGACCCAGGAGCCACTTCCCCTAGAGTAGGAACCGGGGAGGGGAGTGTGTCGGAGAGGGGGTGACCCTGGAGGGGCGGCTCCTACATGTGGCAACGGCCCCACCGTGTACCGGTCACCTGCTATGCACCAGGCCGTTATATCATCTCAGCCAAAGTCACGGGGAGACCATGACCTTGGTGCTGGTGCTACGCCCGTCTTACAAAGGAAGACTCTGGCTTCAGAAAGGTGATGCCTTCACCGTGCCTTGAACCAGTTGTGCCTCCTCCGAGGCCCCAGGGTCCCGCCCAGAGCACCACACAGTTCACAGCAGATGCAGCAGCAGTGTAGCCAGACGTCGTGGCCCGCACCTGCGACCCCAGTGCCTCGGGAGGCTGAGGCTGGAGGATTGCAAGTTCAAGGCCAGCCTCTGCAATTTAGAGAGGTCCTGTCTCAAAATGAAGAATAAAAAAGGCTGGGGATGTGGCTCCGTGGTAAAGTGCCCCTGGGTTCAGTCCCCAGCGCCAAATAGAAAAGAAAATAAACCAACAACACAATGAAGGGGGCGTTATTAACAAGACCACAGACTTAAGACAGAGCCACCCCGGGCCGAACCAGATGGCACCTCGGGTGAAGAAAAGGAAAGCCCCGATGAGCAAGGACCCCCAGGAAGCCCGAGACAGCCACGACCAGGTTCTGGAACCAGCCCTCCCCCTGCTGCCACAGGAAGCGTTCTGCCAGCCCCACATTTACGTGTGTTCGACTTTTCAGAAGATAATTGATTGCGTCGGAGGTATTAATGCTTTGAAACATAAATTAAAAACGTGACAAACGAATGAGAAACAGCAGCCCGTTTTAATGAGAATCTCACTCCTGCCATCGACACATCAGAGAGCAAGGGGACCTGACGGGGGCCACGGCGTCCCCCGCCTGACTCTGGAGGGGGCCACCTGGCAGAATGGCTCTTCTGGGGAATGGGGAAGATTCTGGGATTCTGCAGGACCCCAGAGCCCAGCTTGGGAGGCCAACGGGGGTGGCCACGATGGAGACGGCAGAAGAGACGCGGCCCAAGGCCCAGCACGGACCCTGCCCCAGGGATCTCTTCCAGAGCGGGCAGCTCCGGCCAGGCCAGCAAGGCGGCCAGAAGGAAGCACCTGGGACGGCTGGGACCCTGCAGGATGTGACAGGTGCAGGCAGGAGGCGTCACCTGGACCCGCGTGGAGGGTGGTGCAGGCTGGCAGTCCTCTGCCCCGGGAGGAGGTGAGGCTGGACAGCACCTCCCTTTTCCTCCGCCCAGGGCCCTACCTGTGGACTCTGTTCCCTCTGCAGGGGCCGTCCCCAGCCTGTGTCGAGACTCTACTGGGACTTTCCTTTTTTGGCCATCTTGCCTTGGATGGAAAGAAACGATCCATATTTATTTCACATTTGTAAAGAAATCCAAGGAGGAGATTCTATGGTCTCCTTTGGTCATTCAAGGTCATTGCTTAGATTCACTTTTCAATGTACTCTTAATAATCACACGTATTTCTGGGGCACAGGGTGGTGATCCAACATGGGTACGACTTGGCAACAGTCTAACTTGGTCATCATACCAAATGAGGGTGACCAACACGTTCCGCTCCTTACTCGTTCATCCCTTCCCCGTGTCGGGAGGCTTCCAACCCCTCTCTTGCAGCTCTTTATAAAATACATAATGGGTCGTGAACTGTGGTCCCCGACTGCTGTGCCACGTCCTTGTCAAGGTGGATTTTAGCCCCACGTCTCCTCCAACGCCATCTTGGAAAAGGTCCGTATTTGACTTGGGGCTTGCAAAGGATTGGCTGGGCTCCCTATTCGCTAGTGCAAAGGTCCAGAATTGTTCAGTACAGAAAGACGCATTGGTGACGTCCTCAGCCGGAGTCGAACACTGATTCCGTGTGTTTGGGGTACAAGAGGAAAAGAAGAGCATAGGACTGCGCTTTGCACCCCAGATGCACCTTCAAGCCTTAGAGAGATTGTGGGGACTGGAGCCTGGGGTTGGTGGGCCCTCTGGGGGCCTGGGATATTCCCAGCCAGAATCACCTCCGTCTCGACTCCTCAGTCCTCCCAGCGCCTCCCAGAACCCTCCCCTGCACCAGAGTGCAGGAAACCCAGTCTTCTGAGGCAGATTGAAATGCCGGGACGTATGGAGATTAATCACAGAGTTATACGACGGCCGCTCTCATCTCTCATAGATTTGACATAATTACCCCACAAGCAACATGAAAATGTTAGCTGCACTAACTTCCAGCCAGAGAAAAGGCAGTGTCGCCAATAACAGGAAAACCGGGGAGCGCACAGGCAGAGCCCTCCGAAAACTTTTAATTAATTTTCCCCCTTTCAGCATAATTGATGTCAGTTCAGGCTCCAGTGTTTCCAAAGGACTCGGCCGTGCAGCAGAGAAACTTAGGGCTGGTGCGGATTCCCCGCAGGGCAGAGGTGGCCCTGGTGGGGGACAAGGAGAGGCCTGCAAGGAGCCTTCCTGCATTTTGAGACAGGAGGAGGATGACGTCACTTATCCACTCGGAAGTCTGCCCTATCTCCCGCTGCCTGCCCCAGGGAACCCAGCACCAAGGCCCGTTGGCGTCTGGTGATCCTGCGGGGCCAGGCTCTTGCTTGCAAACTTTGAGACTTTGCCTGCTCCCCACCCCGCCGCCGCCCTGTGTCCCCGTCTGCCTGGATCACCTGCCACTTCTCCAGTGCATGGTGCTTGCACTTCTCCAACCCTGCGCACGCCAGGTTCCCCCGCCCCACCTCCCAGCCCCCATCTGGCCAACCAAACTCCGTCTTTAAAACTCAACTCAGCGGCTCAGGAGGCTGAGGCAGGAGGATGGAGAGCTCAAAGTCAGCCTCAGCAATGGTAAAGTGCTAAGCAACTCAGTGAGACCCCGTCTCTAAATAAAATACAAAAAAAAAAAAAGGGGGTGGGGATGGGGCTCAGTGGTCGAGTCTCATTGAGGTCAATTTCCAGTACCACCTAATAATAATAATAATAATTTAAAACAAGAAAATAAAATCAGATGTCACCTCCTCCCAAAGCCTTCCCTCCTCCAACACAGTGGAGGTCGGTCCTACCTGGGCTCCAGAGCCTTCCATCTTGCTGCTAACACCGCATGTGTCAGCCTGCACTGTATGAGTCCTACCCCTCTTCCCCGCTAGAATGCAGTATTTCCCTTTTGTCTAGACTGCCAGGAAGCTCAAGTTTAACGTCATACAGAATCTTCACAATGATATTAGCCCAGGTGTTTTACTGAGACGTTTTTTCTTTTCCCCTCCTTATAAGTTTGTGGTTATTGTTTTCTATTCCCAAGGTCCTGGCCCTACTCTCTCATCTTACCCCTCATCACTATTGCAAACCACTTCCCATAGGTGAGTAGGAAAAGATACGGAAAATGAATACCCCCTAGCGCTGGCTTCACACGAGACTTTTCAGATAAACAACAGGCAGGAGCCAGGCATGAGGTCCTGTCCGTACAGAGGGAGAAAAGAGACATGGTCCCCTCACCCAGGGAGCAGACCGTCCACCAGGACCGATGAGTGGTCACAGCACCGTGTGGGTAGCTGTCCTGACAAAGGCGTGTCCCGGGCGCCTCTGAAGTAGAAGGAAAAAAAAGGTTAGAATTCCCAAAGAAGCTGGGGAGTTTCCCAAGGAGGGATGTTTGGCGGGGTCCTGACGACATTAGGAGTTCACCAGCGCTGAACTCCAAGGTCACGGACGACCTGACGCTGCAGAGGATCCCCGTGGAGAGCGGCTTGTGGATGAAGCAACCTGGAGGGACAGGAAGACCACATCCTGGGACTCGGGGCAGGTTCGACCCTTGGCCCTGGGGACCTCTTTCCAATGCCCAGGAGCCTCACAGCAGGACTCCAGGCAAACTGACAAGAACACATCACAGCCAAAGCTGGGTGCGTCCAGCCCAGCGGTGCCTGGACGCTGATTTGTACTCTGTTCAACTCGACCATTTGGTGGACATTTGAAAAAAACAGCTGCCTCAGCAAAACGTCCGCTGTCCTCAGAGACAGGAATGACCGCGTCTGAGCAGACCGGGTCTGCTCAGCAGTTGTTCTGCTCCCGAGTCTTCTTTCCCCTCCGACATGTGTCTTCCGATGCGCTCTCTGCGTCTGTGGGCCTCCCTGTCCCTGGCAGAGCCCTCTCTCCACTGCACCCGCTGGTCCCCTCCCACCTCCTCTTCTCAGTCCTCCAGGTTCTTTTCCCACGGGCCACTGTTGAAGTTACATGGAGGCCCATCCGTCCACGTGAGGCTCCCAGAACTCCCGCGTGCATCAGAGTTGGCTGAACCCGGACTCGTGGGCGCCACGCCCGGCGTCCTGACTTAGTGGACCTTCCTAGCTACAGCCTGACAATCTGCATCTCCCACAGATAAGAAGAGACGCGGACGCAGGTCTAGGGACCACGGGGTGGAAAGCACCGTCTGTCTACCTTATCCTCCTTCTCCCGTCTGACTAGCGCTTTGTTGATGATTCGTGAGTTCCTTGCCCAACTTGGAATTTTCAAGTAAGGTAGAGTTTTAGAACTCTCAGAAATTTTGGTTTCCTAAAAAAAAGACCCTAAATTGGCAAAATAACCACATTAAGAGCAAAAAGGTCTGGAATTGCACACAACCCCTCTGAGCGCCCGTGGGAGCTGCGTGGTGTCTGAGACGGTGGCATGCACGCTGCAGGGACGGTGACCTTGTTTCAAACCACTGAGTAAAGAAATGCATACAACCTGCAGTACGGTCACCACCTTTGGGTCCAGGTAAACGTCCACAATTGCAGAGTCGCAACCTCAGGTGGTCACTCCATCTTACCTGCTTACACAGAACCCGAACAGACGATGGCCACCGTTCTACCTAAAGACGGGACTCCGGTCCACAATCACCCAGCCCCGAAAACCAACCCTTAACTCCCACAAGCAGCCTGGGAGCCAGGGAGTGTGTGGAAGCCCCTGCAGGAGGTCAGCTGGCCGTGCTGCTGGCCGGGACTCCACTAGTAACTGAGGCTGCCCTAACTTTTTGCCTCTGCTTTGAGCTAGGCACCTCCCTATCAGAGGAAGCCAGTTCACACCCGTGGCCCATCACGTGGACACCTCACTTCCCTATCCCACTGACCACTGCCCACTGACATTGGCATCTTCCCCTTCATCCACCACGAAGCTTCCCAGCTGGCTGGCCCCCGCTGCAGCAGGCTCTGGTCGCTTTGGCCCCCTGCTATGACCCTTGGGGACCACAGCTTATGTCCACAGCTGGAGAGAAGGGGAAAGCCACGCCTCTGAGCCTCTGAGCTTTGTGTGTAGGTGACACCCACAAGACCCGCGAGGACGTCTGCCAGCCCCGGTGAAGAGCGCTGTGGGTCTGCCTTCGCAGTCTCCTCCCTGGAACTCCATCGACGGCCGCCAGCCTCACAGCCATGCAGAGCCGTGGGCAAGGGGCCATCAGGGATCGCTGAGCTGGGCCGCATCCTGGTGGGTGCCTTGGAGACACCACCCTGGCAGCCTCGGGGGGCAGAAAAGCCCGGAATTCCTGAACCTGGGAGAGAAACACCAACTGTACCCAGACCCGTCCCCTGGAGCGCCATCCCTGCCAAGTGCTCTCCCGCCAGCCCTGGAGAGCTTCCCTTCCTGTTGCCTGTCCCGCAGGGAACTGTCCTGGAGAAGAGTGACCCCAGTGCTTGGTCACAGAGGGCCCCTCGCCCCAGCCCCCCGTTGTCAGATGGACGCAGAGGGCTCGGCAGCGTGCCCGACCCATCCGAAGCCCAACGCCTGCGTCTGGAGTCGAGGCACTTGTATCTCCCAGGTCAAGGTTGCAGACTCCCAGATGCCAACCCTGTTGACCTGGGCGGATCCGCAGCCAGGCTTCACGGCCTCCTGCTCTTTATCAGCACCTGAAGAGTCCTTCAAACTATTTTTCCCCAATCTCCACTCCTCCACCTGTGAATTTTACTAGCGCAGGCTGCACTGTGCACCTGTTTATGAGCTATGACCCTTGGGGACCAAAACCACGGGGACACCCCAGGTCTTCTTCACCTTTTTCTGAGCAGAGATGAAATCTTAGATGCCATAAAAACATTCACTGAAATTCATTCCACGAGTGTATATGTGTGTGCGCCGTGTGTGTGCAATGTGTGTGTGTGTGTGTGTGTGTGTACATACGTCATGCTTGTGTCTATCTATGAAGGATACACAAGATTTATGGATTGCTGTTAGTGCAATTGATGGTACGATGATGTAAAATATTTAAATCTGCATAGTCGGTGGGGGAAGCAGTGTTGAAAGAAATAAAACATCTCCTAACTTAAAAATCTAAAAGGCCCATGACAGCCTACACTAAGAAATGCACCATCTCAACGTGGAATCGGAGTGAAGAGAGAAAAACAGGAAAGTCCACGTGGGCTCGATTGAAAGTTGGGCCTTTTATTCTGAGATATTCCCTTTCCCCCGGTAAGCAGGTGTGCGACAGGCGGTGGGGACAGAAACGGCTGTGGCGGGCACGTGCATGCCTGTGTGCGCTCAGCCTGGTCCCAGCAGAGGACAGGCCATGACCGCCCTCCTCCTCCAGCTGTGTGCCTGAGTCTTCGGGTGGTGGCTTGAGCGGTGCCCTTCGGGGGCCCAGCAGCACGTGGTACCAGACCTCGTTCCCAGAGCCTTTCCTGTTCTGAGGAGTCTGCAGTGTGGTCCGTCTTCGGGCTCCGGCTCTCGGGGACCGCGGGCTCATACCCAGCGACGACCTCATCCACACGCTACTGGCTGCGGGAGAGACCCCAGCTGGGAGCACAGGGAGAGGGTCCCGGGTGGTCCCCACCTGCACACATCGAACGGCATGAGGTACGGCTGTCCGCACCTGGACTTTCCCTTGGCGACCAGGGGCGGAGCTGGACCTTGGAGCTCGGGGTCTAGTGGAGGCAGCTGATCCCCCGCCTCCTCCATTCCCTGCTCTCCCCTTTTCTGCGATGCTGGGCCTGGAACACGGCCTCACGCATGCGCGCTCCGAGGCTGCACCCCGCCCCGGAGCCCAGATGTGACCGCAGAGTGTCCCCTCCAGGGAAGGAATTCCTCACAGTGTTCTGCTGAAAATAATCTTCAAGGAAAAAAATGGAAACGTCAGGGTTCAGTTGGACAAAAGTAGAGATCTTCATAAGCCAACCGAGGGCCCCAAACTCAACTTTCGGGTGGCCAAAGCAAAGCCGAGGACGGGGCTCCCTGTGTCCTTCAGAGACACATGCCAAAGCTTCATGGGACGCTGCTCGTCATTCATCCCCATCCTGAAGCATGACACAGATTCCTCTTCTCAAGGACTTTCAGAGAATGACCACACACTGATATTTCAGAGCGGGACGCCCCCAGGGCTGGGATGCAGCCCAGTGATCACTTGATCATGCTTGCACCCTCGAGGCCCTGGGCTGCACCCCCAGAACCACAAACCGATGATAAATAAATACCCTTAAATCAAATTTAAAGGCATGTTCACTGGGGGTGTGCTGCTGAGCCTTTCCATTCAAGTTCATGAGCCATTGCTGAAAAACTGGGAACCACTCCTAGGGCCTCTGGCAGGTGGCCAGATAAGCCAGATGTGCTCCCCGACCCCCACTGTGGAAGAACCCGCCCCAGGGAAGGTGGGGACTGCACTGTGGGCGGAGCGACACCAGCAGGCCCACCCTGCCTGGCATGGACAGGGTGAGGCTCTCTAGGTCCCAGGATGGGCAGCAGGGGACACGTGTGGTGGCTTCACTGGGCAACCTGACAACTAGGCTGGAGTCTCGGTTCTGCCACTGGCGGCCAGTGGTCTTCAAAGCACCATGTCCTCGCTGAGCTCCTGAAGGCTCACCCAGCAGGGAATGGCAGTGGACGCCCCTCCTTGCAGGACAGTGGGGCGTCAGCAGAGGACACGGACTGTGCTCGGGAAACTGAGGGGTTCTGCCAGGTTGAGAAGGGCATGCATGTCACCGGGGCCCGCCCTGAACTGGTTCCCTGAGACCAGAACAGAGAACAGTGGCTTGTGACAGAGGACACAGGAGACACCTCCAGGAGACGCCAGGAGGCAGGCGCAGCAACAGCCCGGGACCTCTGAAGTCACCAGGGGTCACTGCTCACCGCCCTGGTCAGCTGCCCAGCCCCTGTGACACACATGTCCCTTTGATAGGTGAGAAACTGAGGGCAGACAGCAGAAGGAACATTCCCTGTCGGCTCAGGGAAGCAGATGGAGTCCTGGCTCTGCTGCCTGACCCCAGGGCGCCCCCACCCCCCAGCCTGCCTCTCCCTAGGCCCCCGGCCTGTCCCTGCCGGCCCCAGCCCTGGTCCTCCTCCCGTTGACCCCAGAGAACAGCAGGATCCTCCCCAGGCAGGACTTTCAACGTCCACAACTGCTTGTTCACTGGGACCAGTGACACCCTGCCCGTCTTGTCACCACCATGTCCCAGAGGACTCAGGGCAGAGAAAGCACTAGAGGGATGGAGTCGGATGGCCGAGACGAGGAGGGAGACAGAGCAGAGGGCCCCGGCCACTGACAGAAGAGGAGCCTGAGCCAGAGGGGGCGGGGACTCGCCTGGGGTCACAGGTGGGCTGGAGTCACAGACACAGTGCTCGGGAGCATCAGGCACCTGCTCCCTCACACTCCCCAGCTCCTCCTGGGGAGCCCGCGCCTGCTGCCCGGTGGTCTGTTCTCCAGGGCGGAGGGTGGGGAGAACGTGGACGTGGCAGGTGACCCGCACCCTCCCCTCCACGTGGAGAAATACATCCACCAAGAGCCTGCACCCTGCCCTCCGCCTCCTTCGTGGCCGCCCAGCTGGGTGGGGAGGGCGCAGCCTGGCCGGCTCTCCCCAGGGTGGGCAGTGAGCTGCTCCCCAAGGCTCAGGGGCCAAGTCCCGGGGACCAGCTGCAGGGCCCCTACTCTTATCAGTACTGCAGCTTGCACACCTTCTACTTGTCAAAAGCTCACTAGGACACAGTGTGCCCGTCCCCCGCTCCAGCCTCAGGGTGGCTCCTAACTGCGCTGTTTACTCCCGTGCTGGACACGGTCCGGTGCTGCGTGGCTCATCGAGGAGCGACAGGATCCCTGTGCACAGCACACAGCACACAGCAGGTGTGGGCCGAGCCACCTGGGCGTGTGCCGTGCCCGCTGCTGCTCACACAAGGAGCTGTCACAGAGACGTTCCCTAGAACACACCTGTCGCCTGACTCTGCTGCCCTGGGTCTGTGTCTCCCTTGCACGCCTGTGTGTGTGTGTGTGAGTGTGTGTCCATCTCTCCCCCCACCTGGCCTGTCCCATCCTCCACACGCTCCGGGGGAACCTCACTGGTAAATATCTGAAAGGCACAGGCTGTCGTGGAGCCAGGCGGGACTGCCAGTCTGCCTCCCACCTCACGTCCCAGCTGGGTGTCCTGTGGGAATTCACCCAGGGGAAGCAGAGACTGGACGGCTCCCTCTGCACCCGTGGGAGAGCAGCCTGCCTGGCGGGGGGTGGGGGGGGAGGCTGGAACCGGGCTCAGCCCTGTTGCAGGGTGTCCCCCAGCGAGGCCTCTGGGGGCCCCGGCTCCTGGCCAGCCTGGCAGGCAGCAGGGCCTGCTCTGAACCTCCTGGGCGCCCTCTCTGGGCAGCGCTCCTGTAGGTGCCCCTCTAGAGAAGGCGACCTAGTCGGCCCCGGGATGCAGGCCCCGTCAACTCCAGGAGACAGCCCTGCCCTGGCCCACAGCAGGGAAAGCCTGGACTAGAGTCGGGGAAAATTAGGGAGAAGAGTCGGTGGCCTCCCCTGTCAAGCAGAGGACTGGACGGGACCCCACGGCCCTGCCCCTCACGTCTGATCCAGGAAACTTCTTCCAGGACCCGTCCCAGCCAGGATCATTGCCCACCAGTCACACGCACCCCCCAGGACGTCAGCTCCCAGGACTCACTGCTAAACCCCTGGGGCACCCCAAGCATTGAATAAGTTGCTGTGGAAGCCCATGAGTGAGTGAGGGATGATGGAGGAACCCGTGGGTGAGCAGTGAGTGTGGATGAGTGGACGGAAGGATGAGGGAACGGACGGATGGATCAGTGGGTACATGGAGGATGGACAGATGGAGGATGGACAGATGGGTGGATGGATGGACAGATGATGGACAGATGGAGGATGGATAGATGGGTGGATGGATGGGCAGATGATAGGTGGATGATAGATGGATGGAAGAATGGATGGATGGGTGAATAGATGGATGGATGGATGGAAGGATGGATGGATTAGTGGAAAGATGGATGGATGGATGGATGGATTAGTGGAAGGATGGATGGATGGATGGATGCATGGATGATGGAAGGATGGGTAGATGGGTGGATGGATGGATGGATGGATGGAAGGAAGAAAGGAAGATCGATGGATGGATAGATGGGTGGATGGATAGAAAGATGGATGGATGGATGGATAGACAGATGATGGACAGATGGATGGATAGATTGATGGAAGGATGGAAGGATGGATGGATGGATGGATGGATGGATGGATAGATGGGTGGAAGGATGGATGGATGGATAGATGGGTGGAAGATGGATGGATGGATAGATGGGTGGAAGGATGGATGGATGGATAGATGGGTGGATGGAAGGATGGACGGATGGAAGAAAGGAAGGATGGATGGATGGATAGATGGGTGGATGGATGGGAAAACCCTGTGAATGAGCAAATGGAAGACGGAGGGACGGGTGAGTGGTGAGGGCATGAATGAATGGGTGAATGTGCAAAAGTGAACCCATGAAAGGACACATGAGTGAGTGTGTGCATCCCTGTGAAAATAGTGGACAGAAGAGGGGGTGTGGGTGCTGGATGGACGGGCAGGCAGGTGGCAAGTGAGTGACTGAGCCAGTGAACAAAGTGGCCAGTGAGGAACCAGAGACTTCCAGAACCTTCATTGCTGGCCCACCTCTCTCGGGTGGGGGACGTGGCCAGCCCTGTGGACATGTGTGCCCCCCGCGACCTGGCAGGCCCTCTTTCCTTCCCGTTTACCTTTTATGAATAGAAGGCTCCCTGCTGAGCCCCACACCCTGAACCCGCACACCTCCCCCGGCTGAGCTCCTTGACCCTCACTGGACCGTCCAGCTCCCCCTGCTGGATGTCCTCGTCCACTCTGGCCCCTGCCGTCCATCCTTCTCACAACAGATCTTAAGCAAGGGCTCTCACCCCCTGCAGGGCAAAAAGCAGGTTCCAGAAACACCAGTACCCAGGCCCGGAGCCTCCGATCCCTGGGGCCTGAGAGGTCCTGGTGCCCCTGGCTGGGTTCTTCCTGATCTCAGGTTACACTGGCTGCAAGAGTCACCATTCAAAATCCGCACACCCAGACCCAGCTGCTAAAAGCCTGGGACACTGCCATGACACACAGAATGATTCCCCTGGAAACGAGGGGAGTGAACAGAGAAGAACCCCAACCCCACTCAGAGCAGCCCCTCTTGCCCTGTGTCCTGGGGGGCACCTCCCCTCCTCTCCTCTCCTCCCAGCTTCCCCTCCTCCTTTCTCCCTCTCTCTCCTTTATCTACCTCAAACACAGAAGCCATACCCACCACAGGGCCTTTGCATCTACCTCTTCTGCTCTTTGCTCCTCCCTTCCCAGTGGACCCCTGGGGCAGTAGCTCCCCTCTGATCTGTGTAAGCTGGTACGGCGGGCTCCCTGCTAAGGAGTCTCCAGGCCTGAGGACGGCTCCACACAGGTGTCTGGCTCACACTGGTTTCGTGAGTGAATGAAGACGGCAGCTCCCCGGGCCGCAGGGTTTTCTGGGCCTCAGCATGGCCGTCGCGTGGGAGGACATGGTGCTGAGCAGTGTTGGGATGTGCTCTACCCTCCAGGCACCAGGGGAGTGCCGCGTTCCAGGTGACAGAAACACTCAGGTCACTCCAGGGAACTGGGCTGTGTGAAGTGACCCAGAGACAGAGGCGCCTTTTCCTTGGGGTCCTGTCAGGGCTCCCCTGACCTTAAGGGTCCGCAGGAAGAGAGCCCGCAGAGGCTGACCCTTTTATTGAGGAGAAGCCACTCACATGAGGCCAGGGGTCAGGTTTCAGGGGGCTGAGTCCAGCTTCCCCATGTCCACCCTCAGCAGCTGACTGACCTGGGTAGGCCACACCCAGGGGCACGGTCAAAGGCGTTTCCAGGGAACATCCTGTCCCAAACAGGGCGAGGGTGACATCACCAAGGAACAGGTGAGCGAGCTGCACCCAGGGGCTGCAGGAGGCGTGCCTGCGCCTGAAGACACCTTTGGCTTCTTGGAGGATGGGGCAGCGCCTAGGGACACTATGACGGTGGCCAGTTCTCTACAAAAGTGACCGACAGAGCCTGTACCGATCCCAGGAAGGAAATGTGGTCACTCACTGTGACGGCCCCCACAGGTGAACACCCCTGCCCCGGGAGGCAGGGCCAGGTGTCCCGGTGGGGAGAACCGTGAGGACCCCGCCGCGGTGAGGAACCCTGCAGGAGTCCGGCCTCTGACGCAGCGCCACAGTGTGGCCAGCAGATGGCAGCAAAGACCGCCCTTTCAGCAGCAAGGCCGCTGTCCCCTACAGAAACTCTGGGCGGCCCGCCACCTGTGGCCCAGTACCTGAAGCCCGCCACCTGCGGCCCTGCACGTGAAGCCCGGCACCTGCGGCCCTGCACGTGAAGCCCGGCACCTGCGGCCTGGCATCTGCGGCCTGGCACCTGCAGCCTGGCACCTGTGGCCCTGCACCTGCGGCCCAGCACCTGCGGCCTGGCACCTACAACCTGGCACCTGCGGCCCGGCACCTGCTCCTGCTCCTCCCTTCCTCCTCCTCCCCTCCTCCTGCACCTACATCCTGGCACCTGCGGCCCGGCACCTGCTCCTGCTCCTCCCTTCCTCCTCCTCCCCTCCTCCTGCACCTACATCCTGGCACCTGCGGCCCAGAACCTGCTCCTGCTCCTCCCTTCCTCCTCCTCCCCTCCTCCTGCACCTACATCCTGGCACCTGCGGCCCAGAACCTGCTCCTGCTCCTCCCTTCCTCCTCCTCCTCTCCTCCTGCACCTACATCCTGGCACCTGTGGCCCAGAACCTGCTCCTGCTCCTCCCTTCCTCCTCCTCCCCTCCTCCTGCACCTACATCCTGGCACCTGCGGCCCAGAACCTGCTCCTGCTCCTCCCTTCCTCCTCCTCCCCTCCTCCTGCACCTACATCCTGGCACCTGCGGCCCGGCACCTGCTCCTCTCCTCCCCTTCCTCCTCCTCCCCTCCTCCTGCACCTGCAGCCGGTGAAGCCTGGCACCTGCGGCCCAAATCTGTGCCCCGACGCTTACCCCCAGTCGCGGGCTGCGCACTCACAGGCCTCGCCCTCCTGCAGCTCGGAGGGCAAGGCTGGCCTCCCATCAAGGGGTGACTGGCCCGCAGCGCTGCCCAGTGTCCAGCCGGCACCTACCAGCACCCACCCACCACCGGGCGTCACCTGCGGATGCGAAGATGATGGTGTCACCTGGGGAGAAGCGGATGTCCCAGTGAAGACAGTGGTGTTACCGTGAGGGTGAAGGTGTGGATGATGGCCTCGTCGTGAGGAGACGGAGTCACGGGGTGATGACCTCATCGTGAGGAGACGGAGTCATGGGTGATGATGTCATAGTGATGAGGAGGAGTCACGGGATTATGACGTCGTAGCGGGGAGGAGGAGTCACGGGATGATGGGGTTTAGGGAGGGTGACCTCAGGCAAGGACGGCGACTTCACAGTGAGGATGACGATAGTGTCGTGAGAGGAGGATGTCATGGGTGATGACGTCATAGTGAGAAGGATGTCACAGGGTGGTCTTCATGATGACGATATGACAGTCATGGTGAGGATGATGGTGTCACGAGGAGGACATGTCAGGTGAGGGTGGTGGTGTCATCGTGAGGCTGTCCTGGGATGGTGCTGTCACAGTGAAGGTTTGATAGTGTCACAGTGAGGAGGACGGTGTCACGAGGAGGACAGCGTCAGGGAGGATGGTGACGTCACAGGGCTGGTGAGGTTGTCACAGGAGGCCCTAGGGGTCCCTGGGTGCTGCACAGCTGAAGTCAGGGCTGTGGGTGGCTCTTCCCACTGCTGTCCTAGGAGTGCTCCCGTCACTCCCGGGTGACACGGGGCCCTGTTCGCCGGCCCAGGGTCTTCCTCTGGGATGAGGTCCTGAGGACCGGCTCACTGGGTGGCCTTTTCTGTTGAGGAGCAAGGCCCAGCTGGAGCGTCTGCACCTCAGGGCGGAGAACCCAGGGCTGTGCCCGCTCCTTGCAGGCCTCCCGCGGCACCTTCCCATGCCAGTGTGTGAGCCAGGGCAACTCCATGCCCAGTGGGCGCAAGGCAGCTGACCCTGGGCCTGTCCAGAAGCTGCACTGGGGCCTGGGAGCTGGCCTTGAGAGAGGAGGGTGCTGCTGGCTAACTGTGCAGCTTTGCACAAGTTACCTGACCTCTCTGGTCATTCTGAACATTTCATAACAAGGAGGAGACCATGACGCCAGAGGAGGCACCCAGACGCACATGTCATGGGAACAGAGCCGTGAAGTTCCCTGTGCAGAGGACTGTCATTTATTTCAAGTGACATGGGTCCAGCAGTTCCTCAGCCTCTTGCAGGCAGACCCACGGACACCTGGCACAGAGCACTCTGGGCTGCACGGACTGCAGCTCAGGCCCCAGAGGGCAGGGCCGCCCCTGGCCTCCACGGACAGCCTTTGAGGGAGAGGAGGTGGGTCTGCGAGGCCCGGAGCCAAGCCTCCCTCCCGCCACAGCCAGGACAGGATGTCCCGCTCAGATGGCCTGGTCCTGCCTCCGCCGCAGGCTGAGCACACGCGCGGCCACCATGAAGGCCACCCCAGTGAACAGCTCCGAGACGAAGCTGATCCAGCCCAGGGCCAGCGACCAGCCGAAGCGGATGTCCACCTGGTCCAGGAGCGCCCGCTCCCCCAGCAGACACAGCGCCTCGCGGAAGGCAGCGGCCGAGTAGGCGATGTAGACACTGATGCCAGTGAGCGTCACCATGGCTGCAGGGGCAAGGAGAGCAGGTCAGAGCTCCCAGCGCTTCCAGCCCTCCTCCCGCTCCTGCTCCTCCTCCTGCTCCTCCTCCTGCTCCTCCTCCTGCTCCTCCTCCTGCTCCTCCCCTTCCTCCTCCTGCCCCTCCTCCCGCTCCTCCTCCTGCTCCTGCTCCTCCCCTCCAACTCCTGCTTGTCCTCCTCCTGCTCCTCCTCCTCCCCTTCCTCCTCCTCCTCCCCTTCCTCCTGCTCCTCCTCCTGCTCCTGCTGCTCCTCCTCCTGCTCCTTCTGCTCCTCCTCCTGCTCCTCCTCCTGCTCCTCCTCCTGCTCCTCCTCCTGCTCCTCCTCCTGCCCCTCCTCCTCCCCTTCCTCCTGCTCCTCCTCCTGCTCCTCCTCCTGCTCCTCCCCTTCCTCCTCCTGCCCCTCCTCCCGCTCCTCCTCCTGCTCCTGCTCCTCCCCTCCAACTCCTGCTTGTCCTCCTCCTGCTCCTCCTCCTCCCCTTCCTCCTCCTCCTCCCCTTCCTCCTGCTCCTCCTCCTGCTCCTGCTGCTCCTCCTCCTGCTCCTTCTGCTCCTCCTCCTGCTCCTCCTCCTCCTCCTCCTCTTTCTCCTGCTCTTGCAATTCCTGCTCCCACTGTTCTTGCTCCTCTTTCTCCTGCTCCTCTTTCTCCTGCCCCCTCCTCTCTGCTCCTCCTCCTGTTCCTTCTACTCCTTCTACCCCTCCTCCTCCTCCTGCTCCTCCTCTCTGCTCCTTCCCCTGCTGCTCCTCCTCCCCCTCCCCACCCTCCCCACCCTCTCCCCTCTGTCCTCCCCTCCTCCTCCCCCCGACCCCACCCCGCTGTGGGCCTCCCCAGCGCTCTGTCTCACTCCCTCCCTCCCACTCCAGAGCCGGCTGGGCTCTCCCTCTGCCTGCCCCTACCTTCCTCCCTGTCCCAGCTCACATGTCTACTCCTGCTCCTGCCCCCACATCCAGGTCACAGTTGTGTCTTGCTCTCCTGCGTGTTGTCACCCACAGTGCCTGTCCCCCTGTGGGCTGTGAGTCCCATCTCATTTCCCCAGACCTAGAAGGGTGCCGGGCGGCGGGCGGCATCTCCACAGATGAGACTAGGGCAGTGTAGTCCACACAGCAGCCTGGCCCGGTGTGGCTCTCACATCTAAGTTCTTCATCAACTGCCCAGTCCCTCCTTGGCACTGGCCACACAAGCCTGTCTCCCAGCGCCCTGGCCGCACAGCACAGTGTGGATCGGAGAATTTACCGTCACAGAGAGGTCTGCGGGTGGTGATGGTTTTGAGAATCACCATTGAGTGAAGTATTAGTACTAATATCAATGTCAACATCAATAAAAGAGCGGGGGCTGGAGGTCAGCGCCTGGCACTACTGTCCACCCGCAGACTGTCTCCCTCCTTGGGTCCCAAGTGGCCTCAGCTCTCTCTTCCTCTTTTAATAAGGAAGCTCTCCAAGCACAGGGCACAGGGAGCCACAGGGTGGCTTGCGGTGGCCTGACCCAGTTTCTAAGCCCTTCCTTCTGCCAAACAAACAGACTCAACCTGGCCGTGACTGGTTTTCCCTTTGTTTAGTTCTCTTAGTCTTTTTAGGCTCATAGAAATCGTGAGCATCACTGTGGACACTTGTGATTGAGGCACGCTGGCATGGGCTGGCCAAGTTGTCGGCCACCCATGGCACCTCCCGCACTTGACCCTTTCTTGTGGTGAGAACTTTCAAAATCTGCCCTCTTGGCAAGTTTCAAGTACACAACGGACTGTTATTAATGGCAGTCACCAGGACACACAGCAGGTCTGGAACTCATTCCTCCCAACTTTGACTGACACCTCTTTGGCCCCACCCATAGCCCCCTCTCTATGACCTTGGCTTGTTGAGACCAGGTCTGAGCAAGGTCATGTGGCATTTGTCCTTCTGAGCCAGTGGCGCCTCTTTCTAATCCATCCACGTGGCTCTCCAGGATGGCTGGAGCCAGGCCCCTTCCCAGGCCACAGCCTGAAAGCGCGGAGCTGGCAGGGCCAGGCAAAGGCACCACAGGGCTCTGTTGGAACTTCGAGCAGTCCCCAGAAGCTGTCCCCACCCTGCTTCTTTCCTGGAGTCGGGCCCTGGGTCCTGGCTGGAAACCCCTGATCCCTTCAACTGACAAGCTGCTGAGAGTCCCTGCCCAGCACCCGCCACCCGCAGGGTGGACACCTACCTCCAAAGAGGAAGAGGGTCCCAGTGAGCAGCAGGAGGGGGGAGGCTTGGAGAAGGAAGCTCAGAAACCCCGTCATCCCCCCGAAAACCATCAGGATCAGGCTGAGCGGCAGCAGAATCACAAACGTCCCGTGCATGGCTTTAGGAGAGACAGGGGACACGGGCAGCAGAGGTCACTCACACGCCCCGTCCCCCCCACGCACAGCTACTGAGCAGCCACCACGGCCGCACCGAAGCTGGGGAAATGACCACCTTTCTTCTGATGACAGTGACTCGGTGGCAGTGCGCCGTCCTGCGCGGTGTGCGCCCTGAGCCCCGCCATCCGCCCGGGGAACTCGGAGGAGCTGTTATAGGACTCCTCACTTATCCCCTGGTGCCCACTCAGGAGCGGGGAAACCAAGATCCTGCCCTCCGGCCACACGCCGGCGCCTGGAGTCCAGCGGTGAGCGGACCACACACCAGAGCTGAGAGCCGGTGACCCACAGGGCTGCCCCGTGCAAAGGAGGCAGGCAACAGCGCCCCCGGCGGCCGCTGAGGGCAGCACGCGGCGGAGCGCGGAGCGGGCGCAGAGCGCCGCAGGGTGGGACCAGGGGGCGAGGGGCGGAGCCGTGGGCGGGGCCATCCCGCAGGGGCCTTGGCCCTTCTCTCCCAGGGAGCCAGAGTCGTCACCGTTTGGGGCAGAGGACGGCGGAGTCCACCTAAGGGACTTTTGCCGGACTGCCCTGGGTGCTGGTTGGAACCGACACCGCCCAGCTCCCAGGAGGGTCTTGAAAAGTCTTTGCAGATGCTCAAAGTTAAGGAGCGGGAGATGAGATTGTCCTGGATTCGAAGGTCCCTGCGTCGCAGGAGTGTCTCCTTGAAGAAAGACGGAAGGCGCGGGGGAGGAGGGACAAGAGGGCGGAGGCGAGCCTGGAGGAGCCCCAAGCTAGCTTCGTCCTAGGCCATGGACTCTGTGGTGGCCCAAGGACACTAAGGCAAAGGACAAGGCAGGAAGTGGAGTGGCCCTTGGTTGGGGGAGTGGTGGTTGGACATCCCTCTTCACGACCAGATACCCAGCGGCTTGAGCCAGGGGTCAGCAGCAGGGGCTCAGCGCACAGCCAAGGGAGGAGCCCTGCCACAGGCAGATGGTCACACAGGTGGCCTGGGACCCCTCACAACGGTGGCTATGGGACTCCAGGGCCCCCATGGTGTAATCCAGCCAGCGGGTCGGAGCTGGGCCTGGGGCCACTGGAGGAGCCGTCAGGGTGGAGCCCGAGATAGACTCCCCCCAGCTTGCGACAGCAAGAGGACAGCAAGGTCAGCTGGCCAGACACAGGCTGCCACGGGGTTCTGCTGGCAAGACGCCATCGCCAGAGGCGGCCCTGGACCTGGACCTACAGGATGTGTGAGCCACAATAAGCTTCTTCATTAAAACCTACTGGACAGGGAGGGTTGTCCTGGGCAACAGAAAACGCACTGACCCGTCCACAGTAATAAAGATGGTGAAGATAGCCGTCCAGCCTCCACCACACCGCTCTGTCTTCAGGTCCCCAAAGAGCCACCAGCCTTGGCAGGCGGAGAAAACCAGGCTAAACTCCCTCCGGGGACCACCAGAGATGGCAGTACTGTCACAGTAGCCTGGACGGCGTGGCTGCCCTCCTTCCTCCTGTCCAAGGAAGAACCAGCGCAGCTCAGTGCAGCTGCTGGAGTGGGACCCTGGCCCCGCAAGCTCAGGCTCCTGCGCAGCTCCACCCCCGTCCGCAGCTGAGAGATGGGATCATTTCTCATGTAGAAATTAATGAGGTTTCCAGGCCCCCCGGAGTCCCCAGACACCCCGCAAGCCAACTTGACCTACACATTCAATTAAATGTCTGGGTAGGAACAGCTCCCCAGGGGAGGGTTGTACACTCTCCTGCAGAAATCTGGTCGAGCTCTGTGTGCATATGTGTGAAGTCACATTCTTTATTTTGTTTGGGTTTGTCTTTCTTTTTATTTTCCAGAATCGCAGTCGTGGAACATGAATATTGATTCCAAGTTTTGTCCTACTGCGAACTGCACGGGTCTCCAACCACATCTCGGAATGTACTTAGAGTGTGGATGTGGCAGAGGGATAGATTTCTGGGAACTGGGATATTTGGATGGTGCTGGGATATCATGGTGGGGTTGGAGTGAGGGTGATCAGTCAAAAGACCACTTAATAGAGCATACAAGCTGTGTGACTGTGGATGAACGACTAGACCACTCTGCGCCTCATGGGTCAGATGAGAACTCCTGCCGGCCCACTGCCGAGGACTTGTTAAATTCAGCAGACACACAGAGCTCAGCACACAGAAACGCGTAAGTCACAGAGAGTTGCTCCCTTGTGGCTGTGTAGACAGAGCACCCACAGGGCTTATCACCCAAACCAAACACTCTGAGAGCCAGATAATCATCGGCAGTCACTAAGCCATCTACCGTGACCGCAGCATACACCAGGAGCAGTCAGGGCCAACCAGGACAGCGGGTCAGGCCCGTGTCCACCCCGGTGTTTAGCAAACACCCAACACCTGCTGCCTACAAGCGCCAAGCTCCGGCAGCTTCCAGCCACGGCCGAGGCAGGTTATGACCCACGTTTGCAACCCTGTCTCCAGGCTCCCAGGGATGGAAACCGGGACAAAGAGCCCCTCCCGCGCAGCGCTTTTAGCGCTTCCAGCCAAGCCCGGGTGCGGGGTGGCCCCCTGGACCACAGGAAGCATGGGAACCTCTGAACTCCTAGGAAGACAGGGATTCTGTAACCCGGGCTGAGCCCCAGGCCTGCCTCCCGCTTGGGGACAGGCTTGTCCTGACCTCCCAGGATGGGAAGAGAAGAGCCCCAGGCCTGGGAGGGCTGGGCCCATAGCCAGCCACGTCCTAGATGTGACCTCAAAGAGTGCACCACCTGACAAGGTCATGGGGCGTGACCCAGGGAACCAGGCAAGGCCACCTCACAGGCAAATCAAGGCCTCCAGCCTCTCAGAGGCCAAAGCCCCTCCCCAGCACAGGGGCTGGCTGCCTGGTCCTGCTCCGTCTCCCTCCCTACAGACAGGCTGTTTGTCCCCACTTCTGACACTGCCCAGTCAGACCAAACCCTGCTTCCTTGGACCCTCCCAAAACCACCCATCAAATCCCTGGTCCTGTTGGTCCCTCTAAAAACCTGAGACTGAGGCGCCCAGAGTCCTCGTGGTACGTGTCGACCTGGTAGCAATGAGCAGTGAGCCACTTGTCCAGCTACAGATGTGTCCCTGTGGTCTGAGGCTGAGGGCACCAACAGGGCCAAAGGCTGTCCCCGGCGCTAGGAGGGGAGGGCGCGATGGAGTCAGGCAGGGCAGGAGGAACCGAGGGCCAGAGACCCAGAGCTGTCTTCCTTGTGGTTCATTTCTGCACGCCCTGGGGGCCCACAACGTGCACAGTCTGCAAACTGGAAAGGTCCAAGAACTGAGCCAGAGGGCCGGGCAGGGATGACAGGACAGGGACAGCAGCGGACTTGGAAGCAAGAATCCCGACTCCTGGACTCCAGCCTCATGCCATTCCCTGTTGGTGGTCTTGGGGGGAAAGGGTCCTGGACCTGAGACCAGCAGACACCCCTCCTCACCACGGGGCCTTGGGGACAGGGGGCCTGGCAGGGGCTTATTCTATGATAATGAGGCTGCCACTATAAACTGGGCGGCTAACAGGCAACAGGAACTTACTCCCTCATAGTCCCAGAGGCCCGAATTCTGAAACCAAGGTGTCACAGGACCGAGTCCCATCAAAGGCTCCAGGGAACGCCTCCCTTGCCTCTTCCACTTTCCTGTGGCTTCAGGGACTCTGGACCTGCCTGGGCCCGTGGCCACACCACTGAGTCTCCACTTCCTCTTCTCTCCTCTCCGTATAAGGACCCTTGTCATTGGATTTAGGGCCCGCCCAGGGCATCCAAGATGATCTCGTCTCCAGATCCCCGAGTGCGTCTGCAGAGCGCTTCTTCCAAATAAAGTTCTGGGGCTGAGGACGTGGGCACATCTGGTTGCAGGTGGCACCATGTCCCGCCCCACTGTCTTGTATGGCATACAGCAGGAGCCTCATAAGCGGCACAAGGAGGAGCTCAAGAGATGACAAATGTGGTCATTATACAGGATTGATGATACGAAATGCCGACAGGGCGTCTCACCAAGGTCAACGTGGATGCCCAAGTGAGGGCATCTTTTCAGTTCAAAAACGCCTGCTGCAGTAAGTCAGGGGCAAGCGACCCGCGAAGAACAGAGAAACGAGATGCTTCTGCCAGGGGACATGTTGGTTCCCTGTGACCAACATGTTGTGCCCATCAGCCTTTCACCACTGTGACCAAAACACCTAGAAGAACAACTCGGGGGGGGGGGGGGTGGGTAAGGTTTACTTGGGCTCAGTTTCAGAGATTCCGTCCCTGGTCCTCTGGCTCCAGTGCTGGGCCCAAGGTGAGGCAGATGGTCATGGTGGAAGGTCGCGGTCGGTCGGGAGGAAGCTCAGCTCCAGGCAGAACCAGAGCCATCCAAGCCCTGGCAGAAGAAAGGCTCCAGAACCAGCCGCCAAAGGCCACCCCGCCACCAACTTTGCCTCCACGTGTCACCGTGACTTGGGGACTCCAGGGAGGTTCAGAAACACAGGGTCCTATGGTGCCGGGAGGGGCGTGGCTTTTTACATGTTGGTAAATAGTTGCCCCTGAGTCTGTCTTGAGGACAGGGCTGTCCCTCGCTGCCTTCATGGCCTCTGTGATGCACCGTGACATGGAAAGAGCAGGAGTCGGCAAAGTCCCGCATTCAGATCCTGACTCCGCCTCCCGCTGAGCACAGCACCATCTCTGCAAAGCCCGGTTTCCTCACCTGTCGACTGGACCCTGGACTCTGGCCTGGCGGAGCCACGGTGGGCACTGCACCAAGGACAAGCGAGGTTCCTTCCTTTCCTCTCATCCTGCCGACTCACCAGGTACAAGCTTTAATTCCCATTCACAGACTGAGACCCCAGGAACCCAGGCCACCTGCCCACCTGCTGTGAAGGGCCCTCTGAAATCCACGGCAAAGCGGGTTTGCAGAGAGGGGCACTCAGCCAAGCTGGGGGTGGGGGCGAGGAAAGAGGGGAAGCGTCCCGGCTGAGACCCGAGGTAAGGGCAGGAGGCGTGAACTGGGCTGAGAGGTGGACGGGTGGGCACAGAAGAGGACACAGATTGCCACCGTCCAGGAGTGGGAGGCACCGTGACCTCAGCTCCTGCTGCTGGAGGGGTGGTGGGAGGCACAGGGGTTCCCTGGGCCCGCTGACGAGAAGCCCGGCACAGGCAGCCCTCTTGGGGGCTTTTACCCCAATGTGAAACCTTCCTAGAGAAACTTCAGACGAGACCCAGTTGACCAACACCAGCTCCGCCCCTCCCTCCCCTTACAGAGCGGCCTCTGAGGACGGCTGGGTGCAGACTCCCCGGCTTGTTTCTGTGTTCTGTCTATTTTCTATACATCGGCATGTTTTCCTAATTCTACACCCACACTCGGTCGTGCTTTAACTTAGCTGAAAACAGGAAAGTTGGCCCTCCTTTGCCTCAGTCATAATTGATAGTATTTTTTTGTCTTAATGGCACACAAAATAAAGGGGCATCTTAAAGTTTTGTTAAATACCATAGAAAAGTTATATAACATGGCTTCCTCGGGGAGGGATAATAAATGCCTACAATCTCTGTAACTTGCTTGCTTTATTCCACATCTTGGGGTTCTACCCTGTTAGCCTTGTCTTACTGGCTGTATAATATTTCTTAAAATGATTACACACACACACACACACACACACACACACACACACACCACACACACGTCATCCAGGGGCACCAAGGCTGTATCTTATTGTTTCTTATATGGCACAGTAACTTCTCAGGAGTCTCACGTGGAAAACACTAGAAGTAGAATTATATAAAATAATTCTTGGTCTTAGTTTTCATCAGATACTCCAGACAGCCAGCCTGAAGCGCAGGCCTCTGGCCCTGGGGACCCGCCCCCCTCCCTCCGCCCGCCCCCCTGCCCTTCCCGCCTGCAGCCCAGCTGTGTGTAACTCACACCCAGCATTCCCTCCCCGCCCAGACAGCCTCTTAACTCCCCGGTCCCTTGTCTGTTTCTGTCCCCCACCGCTTCCACTCTGGAGCTGCACCCGGCACCGTGGGAGGGCGGATTTCAATTTTCCATGCTACTGCATCAGCCCAGCACCCGCAAGACTAGAAACCCAGACTGGTAATTCCTAACTTCCTGCTCAGAGGCCAGCCTGGCCAGCCTGCTGACCTTGGTCCAGCTTCAGCCACGGGCGCACTGTGCTTGACCAAGCGTTTGACCCCTCTGGTCCAATCCAGCCAGCCTGGTCATCCTCATGGGTTCTCGGGGGGGTGCAGCTGAGGAGGGACCTGGAAAGGCCATACTCTCGAGGAATGCCGCCTCCCGGGGGTTCCTGGGACACACCTGCTCAGTCCTGCCTCGGGGCTTGGCACCTGCCAGCCATCTTTGTAACGCCCATCTCTGCTCCCAGTGTGAAGGAGGCAGTGTGAGGTAGCAGGACTCTGAACCCAGAATAAAGCAGGCATGAAGCTCCTCTTTGGGGCTGCCAAGGCCTCCGATCTTAATGTACACAGAGCACACCGAGAGGAAACTCAGCGTAGCATTGCTCTAACAAGGTAGAAGCAAGCAGTGTTCGAATCCCAGATCTGCCAGTTGCTCTGCAAACTTAGGCAACTGATCTAACTGATCTGTGCCTCGGTTTCCTCACCAGCAAAGTTGGGGATGATAAGGGTACTGCGTGTTGCGAAGATTAAACGAGCTGATGGACACGTGAGAGAACTCAGAGCCGTGTTTGACATACAGCCACGGGTCCCATGTTCTGTTCAGACAGCCAGCCCAGTGCTGGGGGGGCTAAATAACTCAGTAAATAAATGAGTCTGGTGGGTCTGTGGTCACTAGCTCCATTTTACAGATGAAAACCTTGAGGTTCAGAGAGGTAACATGATTCCAAGCAGAAAGAGGCAATAATTGAGTTCTTACGGTGTGCGTCCTGGGGCGCTTTGCATGTGTGATCTCATTTCTTCCCAGAAAAGCCTGTTTATGGACACAGCTGACCCATAAGAAGTCACACGGCTGGCTGAGTGGAGGGCAGGGGACCCCAGGCCCCATCCCTCATCAGCTATAGGCTGGTCCATCCCTGTGGTTACAGGTGGGCACTGCCTCAGCCTGGCCAATCAGCACACCCCATCCTCTTGGCTACAGTGATTGGCTCAGCACCAGGCATGTGACCCAGCCTGGTCCAATGAAAGGCTGGCTGGAAGTGAGCCAAGTTGCTGAGACTTGGACCATCTCTTCCTGCGGGGCTGCTGAGACCCCCCGGGGCTGAAGAGAGCCAGTCCACAGAGACAAGGGGAGAGGGGTTGGATGGTGGTGGGCTCAGCCTTTCCCTTGCCTGGGCTCCTAGCTCCTCTTCTTTAAACCAGTGAACTTGAGTCTCCGTCACCTGCGACCACAAGCTGGCTGGGGAGCCTGGCTCTTCTCCACACACGGTGCTGAGCTGGAAGACCTCCCAGCCACCCCAGATCCTCTGGTCCCTGGCCAAGGAGCCAAACCCATGGCTCCCCAGAGCTCTCCAGAACCCCGAGCAAGGGGGATTCTGCTGACAGGGAACTGTCCCTTGGAAACCCCGCTCTGCCACCTGACTGAACTCGCTGAGCACGTGGGGCACACTGTTGGTGACCCTGATGTTCCTCCTCAGCTTCCGCACCACCAGGTCCAACAGAGTCAGGGAGGCCGGGCGGTTGGCCCAGCAGCGCTCTGTCGGCCTGCTTGGGTTTTCTTGGAGGAAAGAGATCAAGGTTGGTTCCCACACACCCCCCACCAGGATCTGCCCAGGAGGTGACTCAGAGCAGTGACGCTCATCAGCGCTTGGCCTCTCTGGCCTCCGCAGCAGCTCCTTGAGGGAGAGAAAAGCCTTTACGTAATGAAAGAACTTGGACCAAACTCAAAATGCATTGAGGGAAGAAGAGATTCCGGGGGAAAAGCTCTCTCTGGGGGTGATTTTCAATGAACTTGCGGTCTCAAGGGGCAGCTTGCCCTCCTTCTTGGAGGAGAAACGGCAATAACAGCAGCGCTGCTCATGGCCACATGTGGAGGCCGCGCACTGCCCTAGGTCTTTAGAGCTGCTCTCCAGCTGCATCCCCACGGAAGCCTCAGGAGGGAGATGGACAGTTCCTTCATTTTGCCCGTGAGGGAGCTGGGGCTCAGGGGTGTCGGGACATTCAAGGCCAGATGGCTGGCTGGTGGTGACGCCCAGATGATGAGACCTACATCTGGGGGTGAATGGACGTGGAGCCTCTCCATGTGACTTCTGCCTGTGTCTCAGAACCCTGGAGAGCAGGCTTGTTGCATTTCCAAGTTTGAAAAGGAAGCCAGCCCCGTGCCAAGGACAGCTAGCCATTCAACCTACCCTCCCCGGGACACGGTGGCTACATGACAGCACCCACCTGCCAGAGGGTCAGCGCTCCATGGTGTAACTGCAGCTGAGAAGAGAGAACTGACACCTACTGAGCTCTTGGCCTGTGTCCGTCCCCTCACTCCTTCGTGTGACCAGTGCAACCCCAGCACCACCCAAGGTCCTGGTGACGTTCATCTTTTCATGCATTTCCGTTCTTTATGGAATGCTGACCACACCCCTCAGGGTTTTGATGGCTCATTTTGATCAAGATGGAAAATGAGGTTCAGAGAGGTTATTAACACAGATTTCAGGACCAGTGAGGCTCCTGTGAGGGTCCAAGCTGGATGAACCCTCATCTCCCTTACTTCAAATACAGGAATTCTTGATGATGCTAGAAACCGTGCCCCAAGAACACCCAGAGTTCCACCCCATGCATCTGGATTGCAAGAGAAGTGCATGGTGTCCCCACCTCTCCTCCGTCTTCCACAGCCCAGGCATCGGGGAGGTGTCCCCCACAAGGGGCCTTACACAGAGGGGTGCTGGGGGTCACACAGATCTCACAAGAGCCAGTTCTGGGAACTTTTTTAGCCAGGTACTGCTGTGTTGCAGCCTGAAATTCACCACAGGTGAAGTATTTGCGCCACAGTAATTGGCAAATGCTGCAATCCAGGGGCTTTTAGAAAATTATTATTTCCCAGAGAGCCAGTTGTTAAATAGTTCTTATGCGTGTTCAGCAAACTCATGACCACACTTTGCCAGGTCCTGGGTTAAGTATCAAGAGTGCACAACTAGACTTGATCCTTGACCTCAGGGGTCCACAGTCTACTGAGGGAGGCAGATTTTATCTGAAAAATGCCACACACCTGTGCTATGGGTAGGAGTTAGCCAACCCAGGCTGGCAGGGCGGGAGCAGGGAGACTCCGGGTGCAGGGGACAATGCATTCCAAGTTTTGTGACAGGGAAGAGTGGCATGCTCCAGGAAGTGGCCCAAGGCCACTGTGGCTGAAGAGGGGCGCTGCCAGGCATCTTTTTTCTGAGTCCCATCCTGGAGCCTCTGTAGCTGTACCTGAGGCTCTCCGCACCGTTCAGGGTCTGGGGATCCCTGTCCTCCTTTCCTCATCAGATCCCCCTAGGCTGCCTCCCTTGGCCTCGATTCCTCACTGGAACTGTGAACATGTAAGTGGAGCTAATGACATCATAGGCAGGTGCAGGAACCAGAGAGAGACAGAGGGGAAGTCCTGAAGCGCCTGCTGGTCCCAAGCCTCCTTCATGGAGCGGAGCTCGCTCTCCTCCTTCTTTGCCAGTCTTGCCCCCTACTAAGCGCCACGCATGGGCTTCGCACTGGAGAGCCAGCCACCAAAGGCAGACAGGATGGCCCCCGGGGGAGGGCTGCTGCTGACTCCTCATCATGTGCTGAGCACCCCACCACGGCCAGCCAGCCCCGGCTCTGGGATAAGAACTCTGCGTCCACGTTCAGCTCGCAGGCTGGTGTAGGTGCCTGCTTGGGCTTCCCATGCCCTTCATGCTGCTCGCCATTCCAAAAGAAAACTACATCACCACCTCTCTCTTCCCAGCTAGTTCTGAGCGCCTGTAGCACATGGACTGAATCTTAACCCTCCATCAGCAAGGGGCTAGGCACATAGAATCCATAGAATCCACCAGTCAGTGATGGACTGAACCCTAACCACACATTGCAGACAGAGCGGCAGAGTCCAGCTTCCTGGTCTTAACCTACTCCCTTCTCAAGCCACCCCAGCTGCCAGCCCTGCAGTGCGCGAGTCCCACTGTTTGCAGAAAGGCTCCAGAGCTGAGCTTGGCCAGGGGCTGCTCCTCCCCCACCTCCTCTCCCCGCTGTACTCACTGAGAAGTTGCTTGCTGGAGTCGCTGACTGTCACATTCTCCTGCCAGAAGGGGTTCATCAGCGGGGTGCACGAGCTCTGCACTGGATGGGACAGAGGAATCAGTGACCAAGCTGACCAGCCCAGGGCTTGGTCCCTGCCGTCGCCCTGGATGCTCCCCGGGGAGGGCAGGAGGAGGGCTGGGCAGCTCCAGCAAGAATTTCGAGCCCGGGCCCTTTGCCCCCCTTCCCCGGCCCCCCTAGACCTTGCCTTCGGGGTCGGGGCTGGAGGAGGGGTTCGCGCTCAACAGCAGATCCCAGTGAGCAGGGGCCCTCGCAGGGGGCGTTTGCGACCTCCGCCCGGGTCCCTGGTGCGCCTTACCCCGGCAAGTCCGCCAGAGCCCCGAGTGCGAGCTCAGAGACGCGGGCTGGCTGCGGTTGGCTGTCCCCAGCGGGTCCTGCGCGCCGGGCCCGCTTCTCTCCAGCCGCTCCGTGTCAATGATGTACCAGAAGTCGGTGCCCATGGCGGCCGCCAGCAGCACGAAGCTGAGCGCCCCGGTGAGCGCCGCCGAGCCGGCCAGCGCGCCCAGGCGCACCCGCATCGCCACCCCCACCGCGTCCCTGCGGCCCCTCTGCGCTGCCGCCGCCCGCCGCCCGCCGCGAGCTCCCGGCTCCAGCCCACCCTCCCCGCCGGACCCGACCGCGACCCGGACCCGGCTCCGCCCTCGCACCCCCACCTGTCCCCAGGCTCACACCTGCTCCGCCCTCGGACCCCGCTCCCAGCCCCCAGACGGCCCCTGGCCGGGGCTCAGACCCCTGGACCCTGCTCCGCGGGCTCGTCCCCCCCCGCCACACCCGCCGGCCTCGGCGCCCTCGGCTCCGCCAGCCCCCAGCGCCCCACTCCGCCCGCCCGGGCCCGGCCTCGCGTCCCCGCCGCCTCGCTCCCCGCTTCCGACCCTGTTCTCCAGGGAGTTCCCCGCCCGCCCGCCGGCTCGGAGCGCTGCCTCGGCCTGAGGACGAGCGGAGGCCACGCAGCCTGGACGTGGGCGGCGCCCCGCAGGCACCACGGGGATCGTGGGAGGGAGCGGGAAGGGGTGCGCGGGCCCCAGGGTCCCGCCAGGGGTTGCAGACGCTCTGCAAGGGCGCCCCCTCCAGCTCCAAGTACCCTGCTTCCAAAACCCACCCGGAGCCGTCTCTCCGGCTGCTACCAAGGGAAAGGCAGGTTCGTGTTATGAAAGTTCAAAGAAGCAACAGGGTAGCGCTGACTCTCCAAATCTGTCGTCTCTGCCGCCAAAGTCTCTTCATTATCATAGCCACCACCACCATCTCCATCACCACCACCACCACCACCATCTCCATCACCATCACTAACCATCACCATCACCATCTCCATCACCACCACCATCTCCATCACCATCACCATCTCCATCACCACCACCATCTCCATCACCATCACCATCTCCATCACCACCACCATCTCCATCACCACCACCATCTCCATCACCATCACCATCTCCATCACCACCACCATCTCCATCACCACCACCATCTCCATCACCACCACGACCACCACCACATCACTAAACCACCACCACCATCTCCATCACCACCACCACCACCACCACCACCACCACTAACCATCACCACCACCATCTCCATCACCACCACGACCACCACCACCATCACTAAACCATCACCACCACCATCTCCATCACCACCACCATCTCCATCACCACCACCACCATCATCACTAAACCATCACCATCACCATCTCCATCACCACCACTATCTCCATCACCACCACCATCTCCATCACCACCACCACCACCACCACATCACTAAACCATCACCACCACCATCTCCATCACCACCACAACCACCACCATCATCACTAAACCATCACCATCACCATCTCCATCACCATCACTAACCATCACCATCACCATCTCCATCACCACCACCATCTCCATCACCACCACGACCACCACCACCATCACTAAACCATCACCACCACCATCTCCATCACCACCACCATCACTAAACCATCACCATCACCATCTCCATCACCACCACCATCTCCATCATCATCACTAAACCATCACCATCACCATCTCCATCACCACCACCATCACTAAACGTCACCACCACCATCACTAAATCATCACCACCACCATCTCCATCACCACCACCATCTCCATCACCACAACCATCTCCATCACCACCACCATCTCCATCACCACCACGACCACCACCACCATCACTAAATCATCACCACCATCTCCATCACCACCACCATCTCCATCACCACCACCATCTTCATCACCACCACGACCACCACCACCATCACTAAACGTCACCACCACCATCTCCATCACCACCACCACAACCACTACCACCATCACTAAACCATCACCATCACCATCTCCATCACCACCACCACCATCATCACTAACCATCACCACCACCATCTCCATCACCACCACCATCATCACTAACCATCACCACCACCATCTCCATCACCACCACAACCACTACCACCATCACTAAACCATCACCATCACCATCTCCATCACCACCACCACCATCATCACTAACCATCACCACCACCATCTCCATCACCACCACCATCATCACTAACCATCACCACCACCATCTCCATCGCCACCACCACCATCACTAAATCATCACCACCACCATCTCCATCACCACTACCATCTCCATCACCACCACCATCTCCATCACCACCACGACCACCACCACCATCATTAAATCATCACCACCATCTCCATCACCACCACCATCTCCATCACCACCACCATCTCCATCACCACCACCACCACCACCACCATCACTAAACATCACCACCACCATCTCCATCACCACCACCATCTCCATCACCACCACCACAACCACTACCACCATCACTAAACCATCACCATCACCATCTCCATCACCACCACCACCATCATCACTAACCATCACCACCACCATCTCCATCACCACCACCATCATCACTAACCATCACCACCACCATCTCCATCACCACCACCACAACCACTACCACCATCACTAAACCATCACCATCACCATCTCCATCACCACCACCACCATCATCACTAACCATCACCACCACCATCTCCATCACCACCACCATCATCACTAACCATCACCACCACCATCTCCATCACCACCACCACAACCACTACCACCATCACTAACCATCACCACCACCATCTCCATCACCACCACCATCTCCATCACCACCACCACCTCCACCATCACTAAACCATCACCACCACCATCACCACCACCACCACAACCACCACCATCATCACTAAACGTCACCACCACAGGACACCTCCACCATGCCAGCTACCACTGTCCCAGCCCTCACTATCCCCCCATCATCACCATCTCCTTCAGTACCACCATGGCCATTCTCTTCTTATCAACCCCAATGTCCTTATCATTCCACCATCTTCTTCACCAGCATGAAACCTTCATTCCTTTAAGGAATACTTCTTGAGCCTTCTAGCGCCTGACCCTGGGGCTCATGTTAAGAATATAGCCGTGAACAACCCCCAACCCCGGCAAGGCCTGTCCTGACAAGTGTCTGGTGCAGCTGCCCAGCCTTTTCCAAGGCAAGGCTCACAGAGAACATTCTCATACTTGTGTGGCACAGAGGGGTGAAAGAGGAGGATTCCAGGGGCCAGGATTGGCCAGCCTCAGGGGCTGCAGTGAAGCCCCTTGAAGGCTGCCCTTTTGACTGTCAGAGTCTTGGCCTATCGTGACATTTTCCCCTCCCCACCACTGGGAACTGAGCCCTCGGCACCCTGCCACTGAACTCTTCCCCAGCCCTTTTCATTTTTTGTTCTGAGACAGGATCTTACTAAGTGGCTGGGGCTGGTTTTGAACTTGGGATCCTCCTGCCCCAGCCTCCCCAATCGCTGGGATTACAGGTGTGCACCACTGACCAGATACTGCATGACACATTCTTAAGGAACCATCATTAGAAGGTCCACAAGTTGCTGAGCTCTGCTTGGGCCGGGGAGAGAATCCCTGAGCAAACTTGGAGCTGTCTAAGCACCCAGGGGAAGCGACAGAGGGAGGCTCAGCTGGCCGCTCTGTGGAAGTGACACGGATGCTGAGGCTGAAGGACATACCTTCTGAGAGGAGGGAAACCAGGCTAGGGCGTGCATAGAGGAACAGACCTGGACTCCAGGACGGAGTTTGGATTTCAGCGCAAACCACTAAATGGATTTGAGCAGGGAACTGAAATGCTCCTACTCGCGTTTTAAAAAACCTCCATCCCTCTGGGGCTCACTGTGCAGCACAGAATGGAGGGAATCGAGGGAAGCGAGAGGCCCGTGATCATGGTCAGAGGCTTGGGCTGGGGTGGTGGCGAGCGGAGCCAGGGGAAGTGAAAGGTTTTCTTTAACTGCGGGAGTGGCGCTGACGGGATGGGGTGGGGGACTGCCGGGAGGACTCTCCTGCCTGTCGCTGGACTCTTCCAACACCATCACGTCTTCCTCCTCGTTACTCATCCTCATCCAAAATTCTTCTTAGAAGATAAAATAAACCTGTATGTATTCAAGCCCCCATCTTAAGGTTGCCTGTTATTTGCAACTGAACACATTGTGAATTGAGTCAGACAGGGATTGCGTTAGCCTACCCAGCATGTCGTTGGCTCTTAGGTTAGAGCCAACAGGCTGTAGATGGGTGATACACATTGATTTAGTAAATGAGTTCTGCCCCAAAGAAGACCTCTTCTTGCAAGCACAGAGCTTATCTTGTGAGGCAAAACCCATCAGTGGCCAGCTGAGGACTTGAGAGTAGCTGGGGTATCTGCTCAGCTCTTAAGATCCCCGCACCGAGAGACATGCCTGTTGATTAAATTTCACAAGGTCGCAGTGTGCTGCTGGCCATTTGGACGCCAAAGATCCGAGCCCTGTGTGACCATGTAAGTGCAGGAGCCTCCCCGTCCTTTAGAGTGGTCCAAGGAGCCGGCTGCCACTCTCCGCCTCCGTAAAAAGGGGTCACTAACCCACGGCCCCATCTTCCCATTACGTGCCTGGCGCGGCTCCAGGAGAGGAAGCTGGAGGCTCTACCCACTCAGGACCTCCCCAAATTGGAATACAGCGCCCTGGAGAGAAGCTGCTCTCGGGCCACGCGGCAGACGGGCGGGAGCTTGGACTGCGGCCAGCACACCCGAGACCCAGCACCAGCTTGCCACCATCCTGCTGAAAGACCCCCCAGGGGCTGCCCTTCTGTGAGCCTCTTCCACAGAAGGGTAAAGTCGCCTTGTGCTGAGTCGTTACGACCTGCGGGTGCAGTTCCTTTCTCTTACACCAACCCTGACAGAAGCCTGCTTGCTACCGCCACAATGCACATGGGAACACCAGGGCTCAGGGAGGTTGAGTAAGTGGCTCAGCATCACACAGCAGTTAGGTAGAGGAGCCAGGATTCACACACAGGTTTGGATGATCCCAGAGACACACTTTGAATGTGGATTGGTTTCAGGCCTTCGGGTAACAAGAGCCTAAAGCAAGACTAACATCTAAGAGATGATCAATATCTGGTTGATATCTGTTATTGTAATGGCTTCCAGTTGCCTAATATAGGAGATATAGAAGGAAAAATGAAAGAATCAGAGAGACCTCACCTCAAATGTCTCCTCACTGCTTAGTAGCCAAAGCAACACTAAGCAAGTTGTTTTCTTCTTCTGCAAAACAGATGTTTTACATCCAAAAAGTTCATAAACCCAAAATTCCCATCAACGCACGAACAGATAAACAAAATGTGATCCATCTGTATGACGGGATATTACGTAGCTAGGAAAAAAGAATGAAGTGCTGACTCATGTCAACATAGATGACCTTCAAGACCTTTGTGCCAAGTGGGGGGAGTGGGAAAGGTCACATATTGCAGGACCCCATGTACATGGAAGGTCCAGAAAGGACAGGAGGCAGAATAGGTCTGTGGTTGCCTGGGGAAGGGGAGGAATAACCGTGAATGGCAGGAGGGCGGGGTGGGGGCAAGTGCTCTGAAGTGAGACCGCCATCAGTCTCACAGCTCTGTCATGCACTAAGAAGCATCCAGTCGTCAGACGCACGCGCACAGTTTTAAAAGCCTGTCTGGCTGACCCAGGCCTGAATGAGGGAACGGGGACCCAGGTCTCGGGAAGGAGGGTGGTGGGGACAGTGGTGAGATGGTGGTGGAGGTGACGATGGCAGTCCTCACAGCAGCACCCTGGCTAAGCCTGCTGTGTGCCAGGAGCCACTGCACTGGATCAACACCCCCGCCTGCCCGGGGACGCACCACGGTCAGAGTCGGCCCACGCGCCGACTGCCGGTTCGCTCCACACCTGCACCCTATTCTAGCCTTGGGCCTCGGCAAGGCCGGAGGCGGCCAGAGCCCCAGGTCCTCCATCGGGAGGGCGTACGAGGGTGACCTGACCTTGGCGTTCAGGGACATGGCCTGGAAGGACCCGCGTGAGGTGTGAGCCGAGGTCCACGTGGCCACCTAGGCCCAGCTGGTAGCAGGCGCTCCTCAGGGCCACGCGGGGACGAGAGGAGCACTAGGCGCTCACACCCAGACCTGGCGCCGCGGCTGGGGATTAATCTCCACAGTGAGGTCTGACATCTTCCCTGCCCAGCGCCGCGCACAGCCGCCAGCCGCCCCGCCCAGTTCTCCAGGAGCCAGCTCCTCTGCCGACTGCTAATGCCAGCATTACCAGTCGGGGCCCAGCGCCAGCCTCCAGCCAGCTCCCCAGAGCCCTCTGAGCGGGGACCAGAAAGGCCACGCTAGAAATTCACCAGCAGAGAGTCTGAACATGACAGGGACAGTGTGGGAGGACCAGAGCTGGCCAGCTCTCGGGGGCCATGTCGCCTAGATCTGCCAGCCTCAGGGACCCCTGGCATGCCCCTCCCTGGCCAGGACGCACAACGACCGACCACAGGAGGCAGGCAGGGGTCTTCTGCCCACGGAGGCTTGGCCGGGGCGGGAACCGTGGAGCTGGGAGAAGCCACAGCCTTGGCCCGTCACCTTACAGAGAAAGTGGGACCCGGAGGGGAAACAGGACGCACCCCGCCCTCACAGAGGACAGGGACAGCCTCCCCATTCTACCTGGCGAGCACCAGTTCACTGAGCACCTACTGTATGCCCAGCTCTTAGGATGCAAGAAGAGTAGGGAAGCCTCCAGGTTCATGTGACAGAGCAGGTCACATCCAGCCGTGGGCATAACCACCATCTGCTGGTGCCGACTTTAAAAGCCCTTCCAGGCCGGGGGTCCGGGCGGCCCCCTCCCTCTCCCTGACCCCCAGCGGCCCTCCTCACACCCTCGCCCGCCCTTCATGCTCACGGTAGCCCTGGATTCGCTTCCTAGGGTGGCGGTGCTCCGTCATCACAAATAACTGGCTTGAAATAACACGGATTTGTTCTCTCCCGGCTCTGGGGGGCAGAGGCCAGTGGCCAGGGCCAGGCAGCGCTGTGCTCCTCGGGGGCTCCAGGGAGGACGCTCCCCCAGCTGTGGCCGCTCTGGGCTCCAGACGTGGGGCTCCTCCTCCGTCAGCAGAGCCGTTGCCTCCGACCCTCTTGACTCTCACTCTCTAGGTCCTCTGATCCCACTGAGCCGCACAGCCCATCCAGACCCGAGAACGGCCCCATCGGGAGACGGTGGTCTAACCGCCCCCGCAAAGTCCCGTTGGCCTCGTAATGTAAGATGGTTGGAGGGTTCAGGGATTGAGAGGTGGATGTCTCTCTTAGGCCACGATTTTACCCTCCATGAACCCGACCAGCCTCAGACTCTGGACCATGCGCACGTAGGGGTGAGGAGACTCGGAGGCACTGTGGCTGGTGCTGGTCCACCACGGCCCGTGGGCTGGCAGCTTGCTCCCTGGTGTGGCCAGGGTGGGGTGGTGGGATTTTTAAGGGGCTGGGCCTAGAGGGAGGTCCTGGAATCATGGGGGGAAGCCCTACCAAGAAATTAAGGTTCTCGTGAGACCCTGAGTCTGTTCCCCAGGAGGTGGCCGGGCCCCATCCAGCTCTCTGGCTTCCTGTGTGAGGATGAAATTGCTTTTTCCACATACGCTCCCGCCATTGCCACCCGCCACGTTGTGACACAGCCAAGAGGGCCCTCACCAGAGCTGAACTAAGGCAGCCTCCATCCCTGGACCCCCCCCACCCCGCCAGAACCCTGAGGTCATCAACCTCTCTACTTTATAAAATCAGGCTGCCTCGGGAATTTTATTATGGTAAAGGAGAATAGAGGAACCAAGAGGAGGGATGTGTGCAGGGTCACCAAGGAGCAGGAATTTGAGCCTGTTTATTGGATCCCTAAGAGTGGAGTCTGGTCTCCACTCTGCTGCACAATACAGAGAGAAATCAAGCACAGGCCAGATAAGAAGGTTGGGGCAGAGGGGAACAAATGGGAAAGACAATAGGGCGTCCTGGGAGGAGCTTCAGGACCTGGTCCTCCAGAGCAACTCTCCAGAGCAACATCTACACGCACGATGTCGGGAAGGAAACTGGACACCAATGTCCCCAAAGCGGATCAGCCCAGCTTCCCCATGGCCCCAGTCACCAAGGCAAAAGCAGCTCCGGGGAGGCCCAGCCACCAGCCAGCTGTGAGCAGCCCCGGCTCTCCCGAGAGGCCGGTGGGTTGTGCCGTGCTGCGGGCAGAGCCCAGGCCTGGAGCATGCCAGGCGCGCGCTCTCCCACTGGGCGGCCCCCCAGGCCCCCACCCACTCGAAGGCTTGAGGTGTCTCTGAGCATCGTCTCCCACCTGAAGGATGGGCACCATGATGCCTGTGGATGTCCTCCCCCTGAACCCTCCTCCACCACGTCCACTCTTGCACCTGGCCCTGCAGTGCAGTGGGTTTTGTTTTGTGTTTTAATGACTTTTCTTTGTTTTAGAGCAGTTGTGGGTTCGCAGCAGAGCTGAGGGGAGGTACGGAGACTCCCCAGCCCTACCCCATGCAGGTGCAGCCTCCTGCTCATCCATGACCCCCACCAAGAGCTCCCGGGGACAGCTGAGGCACCTCCATCAACTCAGCACCATCGCCAGAGCCTGGGCTTTGTTCAGAAGCGCTTCCAATGGGAAGGAGTGCCCGGTTCTGCAGCAGACGTGGGTAATAAAGTGTCTAGACACAGCCCAGTCTTCCCGCCGTGCCATCTCCTCCAGCCCCAGCAGAACCCCCAGAGGTCTGGAGGGCAGAGACTCCGAATCATGAGCTGGGAAGGAGCACAAACAATCATTATAAATCACATGATCGCGCGCGTGTGCACACACACACACACACACACAGAGTGCGTTACCTTTTTTTTTTAATCTTGGGGGGGGAATAAATAAAAGTCAACTATTATCCCACAACCAGAGACACCTCTACTAGTCTGTCTGGGTCCGTTTCTTTGTAATGTTTTTTCCATGAATAGAATAACCATACGAGCAATGACAGCTTTCTCTGGGCCCAGGACCCTGCTGGAGTGCTTCATAAGCAGGGCCTCAGTCCTCACCACAACCCCAGGGGGTTCTTAGGACCTCCGGCTGACAGGGGAGAGCGCCCAGCAAGGAAGAGGGGGCCACGGACGTGGCAGAGACGTGAATATACATGAATGAAAACAGGACCACGTGGTAGATAAGGAACTAGACTTTGGAGGCAGACAACTAGGGTTCTCTTTATTTTTCGCTAACTTTGTCTAGTCTTTATATAGGTAACACTAACACAAATTGTAAATACAAGTTTTAAAATTCAAAGGCACAGGATGCCCTCCCATCAAAAGCCCCTTCCTCTCCTGAGGCGGCCACCCAGAAGCAACTGAAGCTGGTATCTTCCAGAGTCATTAGATAGTGAGGGGTGTGTCCTGATCCGGGGGTTGGTCCATCTACATGGATTACTTGGGTGGTAAATGCAGGAGGCAGGGTGTGGCTGGGGGAGTGGTCCCTGGGCTGTGACTTGGGGTTTGCGTGCTGTTTCTGGCAGCCAGCTCCCCCGGCTTCTTGGTGACCATGTCCTGCACCGCTCTCCTCCACCACAGCCTCCACCGTGATGTCCTGCCTCGGGCTCAGAGCTCTGGAGTCGGCCAGCCATGGACAGACACCATCGGCCAAAGTAAACTTCCCCTCCTCGTGTTTTATCATCAGGTCTGTTGGTCTCAGCCACGAAAATGTGACTGGAACAAGAACAGACGGGGTACAGACGACGCACTCAGATGATTTCTAAAATATCTCATGGGTCATTACATATCAGCCAAGGCCGGTTCTAACTTATCGACCGCATCATGTTGAGATGACGTTTGTCTGGTTCCGCCCCCGTGAGTCCTTGTGAGAAGCACATGAATCAATGCAGGTAAGCACTCAGTCGCACGCGCAGCAGGCGCTCACGAAAGGCCGACGCTCAGAGCTGAGACCTGCGTGCGGTTTCCATCCTGCGCTCTTTGACTAAAATCTCATTGCTCGATTGAGAATCATGGGCAAAACTAAAAGTAAACCTCAATCCTTACTTTATACCACATGCGAAAAGTAGCTCAAGTGGATCTGAGACCTAACCGTGAGACAAGAACATGGATGTTCTTCAAGCCACTCTTTGTGGCTCTCTGTTACACAGCTCATACGGTCAGCTTGTTTCTGGAGAGCCCTTGGGCCCTGTGTGTCAAGGGCGTTAAGAAGTGAACAGCCTTTGATTCTGCAATTCAGCATCAGGCTTTTCTGCTGAGGAAAATGGAGGCGATTGCCCTGAAACTCCTGCATGAAGACCTTCATCCCAGAGTTCCCTACTCGGGCAGAAGTATCTGACGTTGAATGGGAACAGGCTCCTTCCAGGAGCTCTGTCTGTTCTGCTCTCCAAGGCCCCACAACAGTCCTGTTCCTCTAAGAGCACCCCCAACTTCCAAGACAGGAAGTGACCTGCCCAACACCCCCCAGACATCACTCACTGAATTCTGGGTCCAGTGTCTCGTACGAGGTTGGTGCATGACAGGTCCTTCACAGGTAGGAATCATTCAGCTTCAAGACACAGAAGCTTAACCCAAAGTGTTTTAAGCCAAAAAGGACTCACAGAGCTAGGGAGTTCAGTGGGGCAGCTGCCTCCAGGCATGGCTGTATCCAGGGGCAGGAAAGCTATCATCAAGGCACCGTCTTTACCAGTCTCAGCTCAGCTGCATCTGTTTCTCAGACAAGGATCCCAGACTTGCTTCCTCTTGACCTACAAAGCCTGGGAGAACAAAAGCTTCCCTCCCCCCAAATCCATAGACTGATCCCAGAGAAGAATCTGATTGGCAGTTTGGCCACATCTCATGGCCATTTCTGAAATTCTGTCACCAGGAAGTGGGGCTCTCCGACTGACCATTCTGGACCACAGGGTACCCTTCCAGGGGCACTGTTGTCATAACTGACAGTCCCTCTCTGATCTACCAGGGAGGGTTTCTACAAAACCCACCTGGTTGCCCCCTTGGCAGTACTTAGCGTGCGTGTCGAGAGGCCCTCCCCCTGGAGAGACATCTTCTCCATCACACACACCTCCTCCCCCTCCTCCCTAACCTTTTCAAACTCCAGGGCAGCTCAGGAACCAGGACAGAGGGCTGCTGTCGGCGGGCTTGGAAAACAATCTTCCACCCAGCAACACACAGTGAACACGGTAGTAAAACGGTCTCGATGCGCGTGGCCAGCTGGATGCAAAGGTCAGGGTCCCGTGAGCTGACATGCCCACGGGGCCACACACTCACGGCTCCTGTGCTGCCCCTGATACTGTCAGTGGGACAGTGAGCCCAGGAGAGGGGGAGGAATGCCCACCTCTCCCCGCCCTCCCATCACGAAGGCATGATCCTGATGGCTGAGGCTGGCCGAGTGTGTGACAGGCCTGTTCTGAACCAGCTCGCTGCCTGGACTCCATCAACCCCGGGAAGAAAGTGCTGTCCCCCTTCCCAGCTTGTAGGGAGGGAAACTGGTGCAGGAGGAGAAGCCATGTTACCTCCCCAAAGCCCAGAGTTGCACCCAGATACCTCATCGGACCCCACAGGACAACCAATTCCTCTCCATTTCTCCTTGGTCAGTCTGATGGCCCCAAGGGAGAAGGCTTAATTGGAGTTCAGAATAAATGCCTTTTCTCCACTTGACAGTTTTAATCAGTTTTGTCACTGTGACAAAAATACCTGATAACAACATAGACAAGGAGACACTCATTTTGGCTCAGAGTTTTAGAGTTTAGTCCAGGTTCGGCTGCCTCCATAGCCCTGGGCTCTTATAGGACTATTGTGAGGCCTGTGAGGCCAAACATCATGGAGGAACAGCATGGCCGAACATCATGGAGGAACAGCATGGCCGAACATCATGGCCAAACAGCATGGCCGAACAGCATAGCTGAACAGCATGGCCGAACAGCATGGCGGAACATCATAGCTGAACATCATGGAGGAACATCATGGCCGAACATCATGGAGGAACAGCATGGAGGAACATCATGGCCGAACATCATGGCCGAACATCATGGCTGAACATCATGGAGGAACATCATGGAGGAACATCATGGCTGAACATCATGGAGGAACATCATAGCTGAACATCATGGCTGAACATCATGGAGGAACATCATGGCAGAACATCATGGAGGAACAGCATGGAGGAACATCATGGCCGAACATCATGGAGGAACATCATAGCTGAACAGCATGGCCGAACATCATGGAGGAACATCATGGCCGAACATCATGGCAGAACAGCATGGCGGAACATCATGGCGGAACAGCATGGCCGAACATCATGGCGGAACAGCATGGTTGAAAATCATGGCCGAACAGTATGGCCGAACAGCATGGTGGAACATCACAGTGGAGGAAAGGAGCTCAGTACGTGGCAACCAGGAAGCAGAGAGAGCTCTGCTCACCAGGGACAAAATATAAACCCGGAAGATTCACCCCAGTGACCCACCTCCTGCAGCCACACTCTGTCTGCCTACAGTTACCACCCAGTTAATCCACATCAGTGGCTTCATCCACTGATCAGGTGACAGTTCTCATAATCCAATTATTTTACCTCTGGACATTCTCGCATTGTCTCATGCATTGGCTTTTGGGGACACCTCACATCTAAACCCTAACAGTAACCAAGAGGGAGCAGGCCCCAGGCTCACACTTCCAGGCTAGAAACAGGTGTCCCTCCCTTGTCTCGTTGTGACAAGAAAGAGCAGTGTTTCCTTTCAGGAGAAGCACAGAGAAGTTTGGGGGATTTTTTTTTTTTTTTAGAGAGAGAGAATTTTTTTAATATTTATTTTTTAGTTTTCGGTGCACACAACATCTTTATTTTTTTATTTTTATGTGGTGCTGAGGATAGAACCCAGCGCCCCGTGCATGTCAGGTGAGCGTGCTACCGCTTGAGCCACCTCCCCAGCCCCGTTTACTTTTTAACAAAGTGAGTCCATTTAGAGAAAAGTATTAACTAGACATCTTGATTTTGGCAAAAATCACAAAGGAGGGATTTAGGGGCAGATTTTTTCAAGCATATGTGATAGAGCTCTGCCGTCCAAAAGGACAGCCACTGGTCACATGTGACTATTAACTGTAAATGCGTTAGAATCCTAAGAATTTAAAGCCTTGTTCAGAGTACACACAAAGTACACAGCACACCTTCAACGGTGTGTCAGTGGATAAATAAATCCCTCAGTGCTCAATCTCTATCAAACATGGAAACAAACACAGAAGCTGGAAGATGTAGAGGATCCGTGTTTCAAGAGAGCTGGGCACGAGTGTCTCACCTGCAGAAGTGTTTGCAAAGCAAACTGCGCTGGCGGCACCAGCCAGGAGCCCTGAGCACTGAAGTCGGGGTCCCCTTCTCTGCAGGTATCAATGAAGTGCAGAGAGACCTGAGAGGATATGTGTCCTCCACATACAAGGGGGCGGCCAACTCTTCTTTCAAGGGACAGGTAGTGACAGTTGAGGCCTCCCAGGCCACGGCACCCCTGTGGCACAGCAGCGCCAGGGCAATGGTAACTGGGTGGGCTGGCTGCACCCCAATAAGACCTGTTGCATTCATCCATGAACTTCATCTGGCTTGAGGGTGTGGTTTGCCAGAACCTACTCTGCAGGAACTTTCCCATAACTGTGGTCGAGGACCGTAAAAGAGGAAAAGGTGTTTATCAGACAACCAGCCCATGCAGGTACCCAGCTGGACTGTCTCATTTGGTCCCTAAAACAACCCTAGCAGATGGGCACTGCTATCCCCATTTTATAGATGAAGGAAACTGAGGCTGAGACATCGATAACTTACCCAAGTCACAGAGCTGGTAACTCTGGGAAAGAGTCGAGACTCAGTGCCAAGTCTCCAAAGCCCAGGTCTGTGGTCCCCACCATGCAGCACCCAGGGTTCCTCCTCTCCAACAAGCCCCCGCACTCCAGCCTCCTTCATCCAGCCCCCACGTGAGCCCCGCATCCACGAGGACAAGTCAGGGCCTCGGGGCTGGTGATCCTCTGGGGCCCGCCGTCCCTTCCGCCTGTTCCCACCCTGAGTTTCCCCAGGCCCCGCGTGAGCTGTCGGGCCTCCCTTTCTTCACAGAGCTCAGCGCTGCTGGGAACACATTTTCCCGCCTGGGAAAAAAGAAATCGAAAATGTTCTGGCCCAAGCGATCCTTTCCACCCGTGGCTGAAACCTCCCCACAGAAGAGCAATGATTTCCAAAGTTATACCGAAGCCTAAGGATGGCCCTAACCTAAGAAAGGCCTTAGCCTAAGTAACTCCATCTTGAAACAAAACTGCAGTCCCCCCAGGCACCTACAGAGCCCTCCAATGTGGTCATCAGGCACAGCCTGGTAAAAGCAAGTCACTTCCACAAGCTGATAAAACTCAGAGTGAAGTAGCTATCACTTGCCTTTGCCTGATAAAGTCAGAGGTGAGAGATCAGGGCGGAAACCACCAGACCAGAAGTCCTGACCCCAGAATGAAAGATGTCACTGAGAACCCAGGTAACAGCTGATAGGGACTGAAAGGGTGGGCAGAAACTCCAAAATCTAGCATAAACGGTGGAGCAGATGAACAGGCATTCAGCCAGCCGACGCCATGCCCACATGCCGGAGAGCCTGGTGAGGACCTGGGCTGGCATCCCAGTCTTCTCACCATCTGCCTGCTCTCTGCATCATCCTCACCACTCTCCACAGCTCCACAGCCACGTCTTGACCCTGGTGAGAATGGCGACTTCTCCGTCGACCCTTTTCTCAGCTGACCGTCAGCTCCACCCCAGGAGAAGCCTCCATCAGTTCCTGACCTGATCGCCTTGGTCTGAGAGACTGGGCATCTGCTGGACTTAAAATCCAAGGCTGAGACTTTAGATCGGGCACCTGAGCCTAGCATGCAGAGGAAATGTCTGTCATGGGCCTGTCATGATTAAGTGTGTTTGCAGTGCTTAGAAGTAACCTAGAATTGTTTGCTCTGAATTGATTCCGTCTACTGTGGTGCCCAGCATTAAGGATTGTCATTTTCTTGATTAAGAACCTATAGAGTGAATTGTATTGGGTGATTTGAGTGAATAAAGCATTGAAAAGGGCAGAAGCCTGTGGACATTCTTTATTTCTGCCCTTCGACTGCATAAGTCGCACCTTTGCCCATCATGGCAGGTCAAACTGAAGACTGGCCCTCCTTCAGCCAAGGTATACTGAGCTTGTACTGTGGACCCAAGCTGGCCAGAGGCTGGCCAGGGGCTGAGTCGGGGCTGGTGAACAAGGAGGGAGGAGCTGGAGGTTCCTTATGGAGTTGGTAGAAGTGAGCGTCGGCCCGAGGGAGCACCAAGTTCCCCTAATTCAGCCTGCAAGGGAGTGGGGAAGACAGTCCCAAGGAAGGAGATTGGGGATTAATGGATGGGCATTCCCAGAGCAAACACCTGAGGAAGGGCATGGTCTTGGCAGGACACCTGACAGCCTGGTGTGGCTGGAACAGCAAGAGGAAAAGGGACTTTGGGGTGGGCATCTGGAGATCAAGGCTGCCTGGCATCCCTCCCTGGGCAAGTGACTCTGCAAAATGGAGCCATCTTGCCGTCCCCTCCAGGAGGCTGCTGGGAGAACTGAGATGACACATGTAAGAGCACGGCAGTTGTCACCGCCAGGGCTCTGCGGCACTGCTGGGTGGGTCTGGGGTGGGGATAGCATCTCACCCCACACAGAGCTCTGGAAGCCAACCCTGGAGAGACGTGGACTTCCACAAGCCCTCAACTGCTCCGCTGTCAATCAGATCTGGTTTGCAAAATGTTCCCGAGATGAAAGGAGCCGCTGGTGAGCCACATAATCAAAGTGTATTTGTGAGATCTGAAGGTGCATCATCTTCTGGAAAGCAGAAAAATGCGAGTTGCTGGGAGAAAAAAGAACAAAAGATCACAAAAACAGGGAAGAGAGTGACCCTCCAGCAATAGCCCTCACTCCCAGGGTCCCGTTGCTGACGGGGGAGGCGTTGAGAAAGCCTGTCCTGGGTTCCCCGTCCCCACAGGGAAGCTGATGTCCAGCGGCTGCCTGAGGCCCCACAGGTAGATTCGGCCCCACCTCTGCTCAATACCAAGGCCCCTCAAGCAGCCTGGTGTATCTCCTGACTCTGTTCTTCTCTGCATCCTGCAGAGTACGCCCCGCCCGCCGCGTCAGACCACAGCATGTTCCTGCTCAGTGCAGCTAGACACCCAGAGGACCCTCCAAAGCAAACAGGAAAGATCTCCATGAGCGCGGCCCTCCTTGTCCTTCACACGATGAGCAGGATCCACGGCCATCATGCATCACGCCACCACGGTACTGGACATCAAGAACGACACCAACACAGATCTCAAGTTGCCACTGGGAAGGCAGCACAGAAGCTCTCTGCAGCCAGCTTCATTCCTCATAAGGACAAGGAATCTGCTGGGGGGAACGGAGACATTCAAAGGCTGCGCCCCAGGGCATCTCCCAGGTGGGGCAGGACAGAGTTTCTTAGCTGGGCACAGTGGTGCACGCCTGTTACCCCAGCGGCTCCAGAGGCTGAGGCAGGAGGATCACAAGTTCAAAGCCAGCCTCAGCAACTTAGTGTGGCCCTAAGAAACTTAGTGAGACTCTATCTCTAAATAAAATATAAAATATTAAAAAGGCTCAGCTCAGTGGTGAAGCATCCCTGGGTTCAATCCCCAGTAACAAAAAGAGAAAAAAAAAAAAACAAGTCACCTCCTGTAGGCGTCACTGCATGGCGCCAAGGGGTGTTGCAGTTATCTGAACACATTAGCTGTACTGTCCTTGCCCCTCGTGGGCCCCTCAAGCTGACATGTTGGAAAGAGCCAGGCAGGGTAGCTAAAATAGAATCAACCAAGCATCACATTCACCTCTTAAGTTCATGCCATGAAATGTCATATTTCAATGACAACAATGAAACTCGCTGGACATGGTACATAATATCAAGTTTCATAATATCGAGCAAAAAATATGCAAACAGAAAAGGATACACACGGCAGGATGTTAAAGTTCAACACAGGCAACACTGAACTGGATTGGGGGGCTCATGCTTAGAAGCACTGTTATAAAGACAAGAACGCAACTGAGGCCCACAAAGAGAAGGGTGCTGGTTATTTCTGAAGGAGGGAGTAGGAATGATCAGGGGCCGCTGGAACTGGTTGGCAATTACGTAGGGGTTGGCTCTGTAGCTATTTGTTCTGCACAGTTCTAGTCAATGGATATGTTACATTGCATGATGGGAATGTTTTAGGTAAATGCAAATTAAAGAACACGCCCATCAGAGTGGCCCCCATCCCGAACACCGAAAGCACCAGGAGCTGGCAAGGAGAAGAGGTGGCAAGGGCTCCTTTATGGCTGGGGTGGGAGTGGGGGGTCGGGGTTGCGGGGGAGGGGGAGTTGCAAAACGGCAGACAGTTTGCCAGACAGTTGGGCGGCTTCTTATAAAACTGACTGTGCTCTTACCCTGGGGCCCAACAATTGTGCTCCCTGGTATTTACTCAAATGAACTGGAAACGATGTCCCCACACAAACCTGCAGATTTACTCATAATTGCAGAGGCTTGAGAGCAAGGAAGAACCCCTTCAGAGGGGAGTGGGCAGACTGTGGTGCATCCAGACGATGGAATACTACTCAGTGCTGGAAAGGGTGAGCTGTAACGCCACCAAAAGACACACGAGAAACCTCAGTGTGTCACCAGGGAAAAGAAGCCATCCTGAAAAGGGTGTGTGACTGCTCTGTGTGACCTTCTGGGAGAGGCCAGCGTGGAGTCAGGAGAAGGGTTGGTGGTGGCCAGGGTTGGGGAAAGGCAGACAGGACCCGGTGGAGCATGGAGGTCTCGGGAGAAGTCGCGATGTTCTGTGGGACATTCACGGTGGGTGCCTGTCACAGTGCTCCAGTCCACGCTCTGGACACAGCACCAAGAGAGCCCTCATGGAGACTGTGGACCCTGAGTGACAGCCGTGTGCCAGATGGCTCGTTGGCTGTAGGCCTGGGATGTCAGTAGCGGGGAAGCTGGGGAGCCAGGGAGTGCACGAGGAATCTCTGCATTTTCTACCTTACTGTGAACCTAAAATTGCTCTGAAAATAAAAAATTATTGATTTTTTAAAATGTTTTAAGAAAGAAAAGAAAGGGAACGGAAGACAAGAATCTTAGGCATATAACTTCATCTCTGTGCCTCGTCCATAAAAGAGGACCAACAACACTCCTTTCATAGGGTCATTGGGAGGAAAAAGTAATAAAATACGCAGAACAAGAGGCAGATGATCCATTCCTCTTGGTGTCACTGCCCCCTCGCGTGGCTAGGGAAACAAAAACAAAACCAGTAACCATGTCCAACCTGGAAGGAAACAGAGTCTAAATAAAACAGGAACTGAAACCAGGTGGGAAAGCCAGGTGAGATGGCCGCACCTGTAATCCCAGGGGCTGGGAGGCCAAGGCAAGAGGATCACAAGCTCAAAGCCAGCCTCAGCAACTCAGCAAGACCCTCAGCAACTTAGTGAGACCCTGTCTCAAAACAAAAAATATAAAAGGGACCAGGGATGTGGCTCAATGGTAGAGCACCATTCAATGCAGTACTGCAAAAAAAAAATTTTTTTTTTAAATTTAAGGAAGGGAGGAAGGAATTAAATGGGAGACCCAAAGGGGCCACTGGTCAAATGTTAGCCCCCACCCCCAGATGTACTGCACTCCTGCTGGGCCGTATCCACAGGAGATGCGTCCACCCCCTCCACTACCAGCAGGCTGAGGGGGTCCTACAAGTGCTGGGTGGAGCAGAGGCTGGAGGGGCACAGAGCACTCAGACTCTTCCAGCAGCTTCTGTGGCCTCCCCAGGGTCCTGGGGTCAACAGGAAGGCCGAAAGCAGAGTGGACTGTGACCGCTGGGAATATTTATTATTCTCCAGACGCAGTCACAGAAAGCACAGGGCGACTCCTCCCGCTCATCTCAGGAGGGAACACTGTGATCCAGACCTCGGCAGATGGTTGAAACCTCTTCTCCCCTCTCAGCGGGCGGCCTGTGAAAGCCTCTGAAGCCACCTCTTCCCGAGGCACCAGGGCAGCAGCACCTCCAGCGGCTGGCCGGGCATCTCCACCATGCCCTCCACTGGGCAGAGAGCGGCCCAGGCCTCACAGTGGGTCCCCAAGGCGCTCATCCCACGCAGCTTCATCTTCGTGCAAGAGACAGATGATAAGCAAATGGAAACAATGTGCAGGGCGCTCCAGATGGCAGCAGGTCCACCAGGAAAAGAAAACAGAGAGCACGCCAGGTGCGGAGGCACACCTGTGATCCCAGCAGCTCCGGAGGCTGAGGCAGGAGGATCGAAGGTCAAAGCCAGGCTGGCTCCATGGTTAAGCATCCCTGGGTTCAATCCCTGATACAAAAAAAAAAAAAAAACCCACATCCCACCACGTGGGAGAGACTTGAATGCACTGTGCTCAGTGAAAGAAGCTGGCACTAAAGGGACGGGCATGAATGTGGCCAGGAGAGGGAGGAAGAGATCTCGGGAGCACCGAGGGCTCCCTGGGGCTCTTCACAGGGGACACTGTGACCTGCTTGGGGCTTTGCACCAAGAGCACATCATGCCACTTTGTCCCATCGCTGAAGGCGTCAGTATGACTCTCTGGCTAAGGGGCTACCCCAGAAGTCACACACCGTGGTGGCCTCTTTCTCCTGCAGTGGCTGTGAGCCTGGGAGTGACTCTTTCTCCCAGTGGCTTTAAGGTCCTGGGCAATTCTCATGGGATCAGCCCTTCTGACCAGGCCTTTCTACTTCTCCTCACCCTTTCCCCATCGCTGAGCTCTTTACTCATGCCTCCCTTAAGACAGACAGACAGACACACACACACTGTCGTTCTGGCCTGGCGCATCGTGCTGTTTAACTGGGAAGCTCATGTGCATGTGCATCGCCGTGTGGAAGCATGGATTCAGTGGCGGGCGCACAGCCACAGTGTGGTGCAGCTGCCTGCTCCGGGCTCCAGATCCGGGCTCCAGATCCGGGCTCCACTAAGCAGTCACTTTTATGTCTAGAACCTTCCCTGGGACTCCCAGTAAAACTGCAGGGCAGGGCCCACTCTCCCCCCAGACAGTGTCCCCTCTTCCCTTTCCCATCCCTTCTAGTAAACTCATGTCTGTGGCTCTGAGTGACAAGTCTGAAGTCCTCCCGGGGCGATGGCAGGAATCAGGGATTGCAGGGGACCTCCATGCTGCCTCAGTTTCAAGGCAGTCACCGGTTACCAGGGCCCAAGGGGAAGGAGAATGGGAAGTGACTGTCAGGTGGGGTTGTTTTGGGTTTTTGGTTGTTGTTTTTTTTTTTTTTGTCTTTTTTGGAACTGGGGGTCGAACCCAGGGCTTGGCGAATGCAAGGCAGACGCTTTGCCACTGAGCTACATCCCAGCCCAGGTGGGGTTGTTTTGAAGACTCATTGTTAACATGTCCCCTCGTGAACTGCAATGCTGCTCGACGACAGCCAGTCAATCAGGGATGTTTTTGAGTAGGAATCTTGGAAAGAGGCACAGGGCAGAGGCTCTGCTGTGGCCCTGGTGCCTCTGGAAGGTCTGTGAACACGAATCACCTGGGGTCTTGCCAAAACATAAATTCCGACTCAAGTGCCGTGTGGGGCCACACATGCTGTTGCCGCCAGGGACCACACTTGGATCGGGGGAGGTGCAGGGCCTGGCGGTCAGGTGGGCCTGGCTCTGAGCCCAAGTCTCCTCTTGGTAGCTGTGTGATGTTGGGCAATTCCCTTAGCCTCTCTGAACTCCAGGACCACATGTAAAAGAGGAATCACTTCTTCCTTCTAAGGTCTTTGTAGGATTTGGAGACACTGTATGTGCATGGTTTCCTTCCCACGCCCAGAGGTGGGCGAGACACCCTGTGCTCCTTGCACTCCACGTTCCGCCAAGACCCACACTTCTTCCTAGAGTCCAGGTTCTCTTCTTCTAAGTCATGGGCTCTCTACACTGGCAGTCCTGATGGCTGGACTGGGCCACGTTCTGTTGTAGGGCATCCTGTGCACTCGGGAGGTTCAGTGGCATCTCTGGCCTCCACCCATTAGACACCAGTAGCACCCGTCTCCCTGACTGTGACAACCAAGAATGTCTCCAGACATTGCCAAATGTCCCTGGAGGCAAAATGACCCACAGCGAGGAAACACTGTTCTAAGTGGTAATTTATATTGATAATTCACCTAACAATGAATCTGATTACACTCTGCTACACAGATACGACTACCCCACGGCGAATTTCACCTTTGTGTGTATCTATAATGCACGAAGTGAGAAAAAAAAAACTATAAATAAAAAGAGGAAAGATCAGTAGAGGAGTGGGACAGGGAAGGGAGGAGGCAGAGAGGGCGGCACTGGAGACTGCAGTGGAGCAAACGACATTCCGTGCCTCTATCATCATGTCAAGAGGAGCCAGCACTAGCTATAACCAAGATGAAGTAACAGAACAGCTCACTCCACAGTGAGTGCGAGGCCCTGCTCTAGGCCAGGTGGTGCTCCAGAGGCCGAGCTGCTTCAGACAAACCAGGCCCCTGGCCCCATGGGGTTTCCTCTTGAAGCCTTGGTCATCTCAACTGTGCAATGGGTATAACCCGCTGCTGACTGATTTGCTGGAAAGATAATGTGACCCTGGACTTGCAAACGCCTGGCCTGGGGATAAGCCGATGACTGGGGCACGGGAGTGCAGGAACTGGCCCCGGCTGCTTGGGAGAAGCAGCTGTGGGCAGGCACAGCTGGATGGGAAAAGGCAGATGTGCCTCCCGGGGCAGGCAGGAAGGGCGGTGCTGGACCCTGGTGACAGGGCACAGCAGGGGCAAGGCAGGGAGTGCCAAGGGTGGAGCAGGAGGGGCGGTGAGAGGGACCAAGAGGAGCAAGGGAGCGTGGAGAAGGGAGCGGGCACAGACAGATGTACCCACCATGCACAGGTGGAGAGGGAGGCCCAGGGCAGGCAGGAACAGGTCCCAGGGAACACGGAGCCTGGGCGGAGATGAGCTCCCCTGCCCCGAGCTGGTAAGGCAGTTTCCATCATGGCACTGAAGACACTGGTGAACCTCAGAGAGGAAGGGAAGGACCACTGCACCGCCCGGCCCAGCCAGGGGGTGCGCCCGGGGGCCACAGAGACCACGCACTCGCCAAGCAGCCCCAGGACTCCCTGGCCCCAGTGCCCAGCACGAGGCCCACGGGCCTGAGTTGACTCCCACCCTGAGCAACCAGGCTCTCTGGCTGCTGCTGGGAGGCAGCGACAGGCCCCAGAAATCCATGTGGGGCCACCTAAGGCACATTTACCATGTTAAAATGACAGGACCTCGGACAACAGCTGCGTGAGCTTCTGGTTTTATTAGAAGCAGATCATGGAAACGGCTGAGCCGCCAGGCCTGGCCCAGGCCCTGGTCACGCTGCTGGTTCTGCAACAATCTTCCAGAGCTCCTGCAAGAGAGGAGGGACAGGCTCCTGAGCTGTGCGGGTGATGCCACCACAGCTCCAGGGGTGGCCAGGCAGCGAGCAGGCCTTTCTGAACCACCACCCGGGACCCAGACAAATGCAGGGCTGCCTCTGCTCGGGAAGCAGACAGGGAGCATGAGAGCTGGCTCTGTCCCCAGCCTCCCCTTTCCAGAGAAAGAGGCCACAGCCAAAAGGCAGAGGGAATAAAAGATGCCGACTCCCCACCCCGCACTCCCAGGAACCCAGCCCCGGCCACTGGAGGCTGACTCTGGACCTGCGGCTATTCCCTAAGTGCTGGGTTGAAAAGCTGTAATAAGTGACATGGCAATAGGATTAAGACCCCAGTGCTGCCACTTCCTGCTGGGGTGACTCATCTGCCTGTTGCCGTGAGCATCAGGCAGGTGGTGGACGAGAGGTGCTTAGCAAGGTGCCCGGCACGTGAGGCTCTAACCTCAGGGTGGTCATGAGAGGCCTGATGTGAGGGGCCCCGCTGTGCCTGGGCCAGAGCGGCCAGTGGCGATGACACTGGGCTGCAGTCTGTCTCCACAGAGCACACGCAGGGCCTGTGCTGGGCTCTGGGGCCCCAGCTCCCTCCACTGACTCCAGCTCCCAAGTCCTGCCAGGGCCTTGCCTCTCTGGACCTGAACCGTCCACAGGGAAAGACACTGCTAAAAAGCCAGGTGAAGGTCTGCTGCCCAGGCCACCGTGGGACGTGGCCATTACAAAGCAAGGGTCTGCGTGGGGGCTGCCCATTTAAAATAAAATTTTAAATAAATTTTAATTTATTAAATAAAAATAAAAACCGCTGGAGATGTAGCGTAGTGCAGGTTCTGCTGCAGAGGGCACCACTTCTGCAGCCACCACTGGACTGCGGGGCGGGGGCCTGGGTGCGAGGGTTGGGTCCATCACTGCCTCTGCCTGGCACAGCGGTCTCAGCTTCACGCCACAGGACCTACCAGCTGCCGGATGCGCTCGTAGACGAGCAGCTGCGGGAAGGAGGCCTCCACGGGCTCCACCACGAAGCGCAGCTTGCCGTGGGCCAGCTTCTCCAGGGCATGCAGGGAGGAGCGGAAGTGGTCGTAGGCTTCACAGGTGACGTCCAGGTGTCGCAGCGTGAAGTTGAGCCTGCAGGCAGCCAGCACACAGCCACCACCCTCGGGTTGTCACTCCTCAGCCTCTTCCTGCTGCCCCACTCCTCTCATTTTTTAACTGAGTGACTATTATGTGCAAAGCATTTCAGCAAATGCCCTCCTGGATCTGCCTGAAAGCTGGTTACCAGCTCCATTTTACAGATGTGGACACTGAGGCTTAGGAAGCTGGTTGTGTGTCCACGATCACACCCCTGGAAAGACAGGCTCCGACTGTGAGCTGCTGAAAACTGGCCAAGGGAAGACTTATCAGCCAGTCTCTGCAGGTGCTGCCGCCTGTCCAGCCTGCAACCAGCACAGAACCCAGCGGAGTGGCCCTGTGACTACCTATGGATGAACGGGAGAGGCCACAGCAGAAGCAGGTGCACTCTGGGAGCACAGCCGAGCGCAATGACATGGCCAGGAAGTTGCTGGGTTACGGAGGTGAGAGAGAGAAGGAGGGAGAGAGAGGGCAGGCCTTCAGAACTGAGTTTCCCAACCCTCTTCTGTACCTTTCCAAATCAGAATCTGCAAGATGATTTGGCTTGAAATTCAAGCTCTTCATCTCTTTCGCAAATCTTTTATTATGAAAAATCACGTTAGGCACAGTGGCGCACACCTGTAATCCCAGAGACTTGGGAGGCTGAGGCAGGAGGATCTCAAGTTTGAGGCCAACCTCAGCAATTTATAGAGACCCTGTTTTAAATAAAAATAAAAACTGCTGGCGATGCAGGGTAGCGGCAGGGTGCCCCAGAGTTCAAACCCCAGTGCTAAACATGTTTTTTTTCTTTTTTCAGTTTTTAAATCACAAACATGCAAAAGGAGGACAGCACATGAACATGATGGACCCATCACCCAGCTTCAGCACTGTCACCCCAGGGCAGTGTGTGCCCCCCACTCTCCCTGAGGCCTCCTCACAACAGCCCCTCCCAGACGTAAACAGTCAGCGCAACTCCAAACACTAAGGGCCCTCCGCCAGGACAGCTCCTGGTGGCCTTTCAGCATGCCTCACGACCCCTTCTGGTAACGGCTCCCCTCCTGGTCTGACCAACGCCAGGTCCCAACGAGGCCGGGGTGGTGTGTCTATGGACGGGCCCTGGGCACCTCCGACACAAACGACGCTGCCACGAGTGTGCAAGAACCTGCGGTTCTGGGCAAAAGTCTCGTGCAGGGAGGTGAAGCCTGTGTCACCCAGCAGGCGACCGCTGTGACGGCTGCGGTGAGTGCAGCCACCTCTCCACCTGCGTTCACCACCAGACACTTAGCTTCTCATTTTTAGGTTTTTTTTTTTTGGCACCAGGATTGAACCCAAGGACACCTGACCCCTGAGCCCCATCCCCAGCCTGTTTTGCATTTTATTTAGAGACAAATGTCACTGAGTTGCTTAGCGCCTCCTGTTGCTGAGACTGGTTCTGAACTCACGATCCTCCTGCCCCAGCCTCCCGAGAGCCACTGGGATTACAGGTGGGTGCTACCACGCCTGGCGAAAAATGTCTTCTTTTCATAAAAACCCAAAACACAAGTAACACCAATGGCAGCGGACAAGGGTCTTGTCACGACCTAGCAGGGGCCTGGACAGTCCCCTGATGCTGTCAGTTTCCTTCCTCATCTGCAGACGGGGACCCAGGGGACTGGGAAAGGTGCTGTGTCAGGGACGAGCCTGGCCTGGCAGCAGCAGGAGCTGGACAGGGCATGACCCGTGGAGACCCGCTGCAGCCCCCGCGCCCCACTCACCTCTTCTCCACGGACAGGATGGCCGTGCAGGCGTTCTTCAGCCTGTGGGCGAGGCGGGAGAGCGTGGCGAACAGTGCGTCTGTGAGGTCGTCATCGTAGAACACTGCGGAAGGGACGGCGCTGGGGAGGCAGGGCAGAGTGGAGGCATAAGGCACTCCTTCCCAGGTGAGGACAGGGACACGGTGACCACGCAGAGCTCGCTCACCTTCAGCTGCAAACAGCACGGTGGTGTGATCGTACAGGTCAGCGATGTCCCCTTCTGACCAGCTGAAGGGGGCCTCAGGGTCTGCCAGAGAAAGGGGAGGGCCTGGGCTCAATCCTGTCTCTGCCGGCCACCAACTCTTACTGGAAGATGACCAAAAGGAGCTTCAGGAGGAGACAGGGTTGAGCAGCTCAGCGCAGGAGGCACTGCCTGCCACATCTGAGTCCCAGCTCCCAGCTTCAGGGCCCCTGGGGACAGCTGTAGTGTACTGAGGGCCAGTGAGGGCCAGTGACAGGCAGGCAGATCCCAACCTCCCCTCCCTCTCAGCCAGCTGTCTATGAGCTGTGTTCCATGCCCTGTCCAGGGCTTTCCAGGCCATTCACTTGCTGTGTGACCCACTCTCTGGGTTTTGGTTCTGTGCACATAGAAAGGGGCCAGCACTTCTCCCATGGGGTTGCTGGGAGGGTCAAGGGACCCACAGTATGCAGGGCACTCGGCAGGCGACAGGTCCTCGGGGATGGTCCCCCCACCTGCGAGAGCCTCTGTAAAGACCAAGCACCAGGGTCTGAAGTAGTTTGTAAGGAAATTCAGAGGACTCTTCCCCCCAGTGGGTCTCCCAGAACCACCACCTGCTGGGAGATGGCGGACGCCCGAGGTCAGCAGCCCGCCCAGTACCAGCTGTGAACCAGGGAAGGCAGCACTCGGGTTTTTAAAAATATATTTATGTTTTAGTTGAGGTTGGACACAACACCTTATTTATTTTTATGTGGTGCTGAGGGTCGAACCCAGGGCCTCGCATGTGCTAGGCAAGCGCTCTACCGCTGAGCCCCAGCCCCAAGACTCAGGGGTTTTGACACCCAATACGTGGTGGCACTGGGAAGTCTGGAAACGGCATGGACATGACGTGCCCGACACACAGCAGGTGCTCAGTAAGCAACAACTGCCACCCACTGGCAGTGGAGGGACCCTGCCTGGCTGCTGGGGCTTGGTGGCAGCCGGGCTCTGCTGCTCAACCAACACGGCACCCGTGCCGTGCCCTGGGTGCTGCCAAGGACCCCTGAGCCCAGGCCGGCACCCGAGGAAACACACCTGTGCAGAAGTCGTCCTTCAGCCAGTCCAGCTCCTTGACCTTAACCACTCCACCTGTGAGAACAGACACAGAGGGCCCAGCTGCAGGCTGGCCGCATGGCGGGGCGCCCACCACCCACCACCCACCAGCCACCCGGTCCTTTCCCCTTGCTCCTTCCCTCCCTCCTGCATTTTTTGAGTGTGAAGTGTCAGCAACTGGTGAGAGAGACTCCTGGCCCCTGCTGTCGGGGACCAGCCACCTAAGGAGTGACTGCTGTGGTCAGGGCAATGCTGCAAGGCAAGGGGGAGGGGACAGGACTGGTGTGTGAGGCTGCGAGGGCAGGAGGGCGTGGAGCCCGCCATAGGTCCTCCCTGCCTTCCTGGGCGCTCAGCATAGTCTCGCCTCACCTCTTGGGGAGGCGCAAGGGGCCCGGCCACCAGGCTCACGTCTAGTGGGTGGGCAACACCAGGCAGCCAGCCAACAAGCAAGGGATAAGTGCAGTGTCACGGGAGTGCTGTTTGAGTTGGAGAGTCCAGGCAGAGGGACAGCCTGGAGGGCCAGAGTGGGGGCCGGACCAGCAAGGAGTTCACCTTGATGCTTAGGGTGGGCAAACCCGGGGGGCCTGAGGCCTGGGGGTGGGGGACACCGCAGGTTGCTCAGGTCTGTCTGCCTGGCAGTCCAGTCAGGCCACTGTGTATACTCCTCCTGCAGGCTGTGCAGGGACTGGGCAGCTGGGCAGCTGGGCAGATGCCGCTGGGACCTCCTGGCAGAGGGTAGAGTGCAGCCTGGGCAGCGAGCCCTGGCTGGAGAGGTACAGAGAGCAGGAGCGGCCCCCTGGCCTGAGGGATCCCGAGGGCTGGGGGGGCAGCACTTGCAACTCTGCAAGGCCACACTGGGTGCCACGTGGAGGACAGCAGGACAGGTCAGAAGAAGAGCTAGAAAGATGAGGCGGGGGACGATGTCCAGGCCAGAAGAAGCTAGGGGAGGATGTGGCCGTGTGCGGAGGTGAGGAGCCCCAGGACAAAGCACTGTGCCCCAGCGCTGAGTGGAGCCTGCTCCTCCATCCACCCAGCTTCCTCCTCCACCTCCCAGCGTCCCCACCCCAACCTCTTTTGCCTGCCAAACAGGAACTTCCCTCAGAACTGGGCCTCACCTCCGGCGGCAGCCAGGTGGCTGTTGAGGGCAACGTTTCGTTGGCACATCGCCAGGAGGTCTGCACCAACGTCTGGAAGGACAGACATGCTGGCTGTTAGGACACAGCTCCAGGGCTGTGCCTGCAGAGCAGCCACCAAGAGCACCACCCAGACACTAGAGCTGCACTGCCCCTTGAGTTCCACGCCCGGACCACACAGGGGCACCCGGGCTCTTTCCCACTGTCTTCCCTACGTGAGAATCATGTCCTGGAGGACACAGCACTGTGGGCGTGCCTGGAGGTGGGGTGAGCGCTCATCCCTGAGTATGCAAAGCAGACATGGCACTTCCCTGCGTGTTCACAGCCATCCAAGGCAGCAGCATTCCCACGTCACAGACTGAGCAACCTGAGCAAGTCATCTAACTAGTGGGAGCAGGAGCTGGGATCCGATTCCAGGGTCTCTGACACTCCAGAAAACCGGCTGGAGTCAGAGGGCAAATGACAGTCACTGGAGATGCAGCAGGCTGTGACCAGCGAGGGACTCTCCTGCCCAGTCACTGCTGGGGGCCTGCTGCTCAGACAGACGACATTTCTCACGTCTCAGCAGGACCAACACAGTGGATTCTCATTGAGGGAAGCAGCACTTTGCAAAAAATCAATCTTCACTAGGAGAATGCACCAAGTGGAGCACGGGACGTCTCGCCATCGGCAATGCTCAACCCACCCTGCCACCACGACCCCTGGGACCAGACGGTGCGTGCTGGAGGCCACACAGAGCCTAGTGCAGAGAGTTTGCTCAGCCAAGGCTCAGACCCAACCCTTGTACTGGCCACTGAGGAAAGGGGACATTGAGGCAGTGCAGGACTGCTTCCACAGGTGTTTTTAAAATACTTATTTTTTAGTTGTAGTTGACACAATATCTTTATTTTATTCATTTATTTTTATGTGGTGCTGAGGATTAAACCCAGGTGAGTGCTCTACTGCTGAGCCACAACCCAGCCCTCGACAGTTTTTGTTTTATGTTGCAGTGCCAGGGATAGGCCAGGGTCTGTGCTTGCTAAGCTCCCTTTCTGCCACTGAGCGACACCCCCAGAACCCCAGCTTTTAAATCCTCAGGGTAGTTTTTGTTACAAGAGATCTTACAAGGGATTCTAACAATACCGCGCAGTAGGAGCATGGAGCCCTGGAGAAGCCACGTCACCCCTCTGCGGGGACTGCTCCGGGGAACAGAGTCTGATATACCTGCCTGTGATCAAGGCACCGCACCCTGAACCAGGAGGTCTGGGTCAAGGGGCTTGACTGTCATCAGCAGCGTGACCATGAGCTTGGACCAGCCATTCAACCTTAGCCTCAGTGTGCCCCTTTGGACAAAGGGAATCAAAATTGGCTCTCTGGCTGTCACTATTAAGTTACAATTAGGCACTCATCATGTGGCTGACCATCAGGGCCTTGCTAACTGTGACATGCCACCTAAGTGAAGTTCTCTTCTCTATGTTGGAGATTTTTCCTCTCAGGAAAAGACAATTTGATGCTATTTTGTTACTAGGCATCAGGCACCCAGTGATGCTCCTGGCTTGCAATTTACATGAAACTGTCAAGAGGCAGCACTCAGGTGGCTGGTCAACCCCTGCCAGTGGCTGACTCAGCATTATGAGTGCCAGGTCATTCCAACTCCCTCCCGACCTCAGAAGCAAAAGTCTGTGCCGTGAAAATCTTCACTAGGAAACAACAAAATGCAAACCCCATCAGCAAACCCTCTCTCTGCCCAGCAGACACTACAGGTTTGAAGTAAGGTAATCATGCTCATTTGACAAGACCCCTTTCACAGCCGGGACACTCCAGCAGGGCACTCTGGCATGGCTAGCTTCGCCAGCAGCACCCACCCGTGTCAGTTTGCTGGTCCTGACCACTGCACTATGGTTGTGTAAGATGTTATCAACGGGTTTAGATGCGAGGTACCCCCAAAAGCTCATGTGTGAGACAATGCAAAAATGTTCAGAGGTGAAGAATGGACTATGGGAGCTGAAATCCAACCAGCAGGTTAATCCACTGACTGTAAGGGATTAGCTGGCTGGTACCTGGGCAGGCTGGGTGTGGCTGGAGGAAGTGGGCGGCTGAGGTGTGCCAGGGTTTATATTCCACCCCTGGTGAGTGGAACTCACTCTCTGCCTCCTAAGTGCCATGTCCTGAGCTGCTTTCCTCCTCAACACTCTCCCGCCATGATACGCTGCCTCACCTTGGGCCCAGAGCTATGGAGCTGGCCAACCGTGGACTGAATCTCTGAAACTGTGAGCCAAAACAGTTTTCCTCCTGTGTTGTTTTTCTTAGGTCTTTTGGTCACAGTGGTGGAAAAGCTGACTAAAACAAGTATATGGCACTTTGCAGAGTATTTTAGTGACTTCTGTGTTAGTCTAATGAGATTTCAAAATAATAATAAAAAGAAATCAGCTGACAACAAGGAGCACCAGCGTAAGACAAGTCCCTCCCTCTCCGGGAAACCTGGCCCAATGGGTATCAGATGGCACAAAGGGAATACGAACATGCAAAGGCTTCACCCCAGTGTCATCAAAATGAGAGAAACACAACCACCCAAACGCTCACCAGCTGAGGGGTTGAAAACGAAGTGAGAAAGTATCTGATTACTCAAAGCCATAGTTAAATAACTGCTAGTGATAGGAAAATGCTCTGAAAAATGTTTTCCAGCACCTGGCAGGACAGAGCCCCAGACACTGCATTTCAGCTCTTCTCTGGGAATCTGTACATATTCCTAAAAGGAAAGAGACGTGTGTGTGTGTGTATGTGTATGTGTGTGTGTGTGTGTGTGTGTGTGTGCGCGCGCAAGGTCGTGCACATGCAAGCAAATATGAACAGGTTAAGCAGAGATTCTGAAGTACAAGTTGCCCAAGGGCAGCGACGTGATTATTTTACTCACTACGGGCCTGACTACACCCACAAATATACTGGGCACCTGAGGTGCTGAATAAACTGCATACTGCTGCATAAATCTGGGGACTGTAAAATTATGAGTGACTTTATTTCACTGTGTTTCACTAATTTCCCAACGAACAGGCAAGACGTCTGTGGTGTTTTTAAGGCTCACGAGAGGGAACATCATCACGGTTCCTTGAGAAGTTTGTTCTTTCTAGGTGTCAGCATCAAAGGGCATCAGACACTGACACCATTGATCTGGTGTCTGCTGGGCGATGCTGTAGCCACTTGTTGGGCACCGCTTGGCCATTCATTATTCAGCAAACCAGGGACTAGCCAACATCCCCTTCCCGGTGTCCCCGTCTCCTTTCCCAATAGGGTTAGCACCGACTGTGGGGACTGCCACCTCCCTGCAGTCTGAGCCGATGCCCATTACCTGTACAATACACGGTCTGCGCCACAGTGGCCGCCACGATGCTGGCAAGCCCCGTGCCTGCTCCCAGCTCCAGCACCGTGCGTCCTTGGAAGAGGTCCCGTCTGAATAGGATGTAGTCCGCCAGGAGCAGGGCGCCCCGCCACACCTGGAGGGGAGAGGACGAAGAGCACCAGCTGATGTGAGGCTCCAGAGAAAGGCTCTTCAGGGCCACAGGAAGAGGACAGGACCTACCCACCTGCTTGCCAACATCCTCCAGGGGGGTGGCCATGGTGTGCTCTGGACAGGATGGAGACCGAAAAAGAAATGCCCACTGTGAGTGGGGACAGACAGAAAGCCACCGGATGGCAGGGGTGGGTGGCATGGGTGAATGGCAACCTGCCAACGCAGTCAGATGGGCACCGGGCTAGGTGTTCCAGAGAGAAGCGGACGCTCAGGCCACGCTACCAGGCAGGAGTGTGCAAGCATCCCTTGGGAGCAGGTCCCTGGCTCCCTCTCCTCACGTCACCAGGTGACCCTACCTGTGGCTGGAGACTAGGTCACAACAGTGCCTAGTTAAACACTCGCATCTCATGAGGCCCCAAGTCCAGTACTGCATCTTTAAAACTGTACCTTGTTTATGTGCTAGTAATAACCACCGCTCATTCCAAAACCTTTCTCACACTTAGAACCATGCTAGAAGTTAACAAAATCAGTTTGAGTTCTTATCCTTTCCCAAAAGGTTGAAGAGAAGCATGTTAAGGAAGTCTAAGTGTTCCCAAGCACAACATGTGGGCACAACACGTTAGGATACAATTCTGGTGGTGGGGAGGGCACGGAGGGTGAGAGGAGGAAGAGGAAGGGTGCCAGTCTCTGGTGCCAGATCAGAACTCCCAACCACCTCAGCAGGACCACAGGGCAACCAAGCTCAAACACACGCGGCACAGGAGGGTGGGTGGCTTCCACTGCTCATCAGACTCACACAAAACCAAACCATGATGTCACAGAAATAAGGAGGGGCCCAGGGTGGAGAATGCAGGGCTGCGGGTGAGTGGTGCTGCCACTCCTGGAGCACTGGAGCCTGGCTCCTTCAGGTTCCCGTGAGCTCTTGGTGTGAGCTCCTCACTGTGCCCAGGGCTCCTGGGACCCCAACAAGGTATCCAACACAAGCCAACTACCCTGTACCCAAGCCAGGTGACAGTGACTGAGGAGTCCCCCAGGACAGTGGGCCTGAGGACCTCTCCAGGAGAAATCTGACCAAGATCTCTGCACAGCATGCGGACTTCCCACACAGGCTCTGAGTCTACAGCGGCCCATGCGCTGTCCGCCAGCACCCGGCTGGGCTTGACGTCACCGTTTGGAGTTACTTTCAGGACTTGATGGGAGTGTTAGGCCCAACGTGGCCATCTGGTTTGAAACCGAACAGAAGTGCGTCCACGCCCCACCCACAGTGGTCGCGTTCACTCCCTATACCTGCGCTGGCCGGACACCTCTGAGCTGGGCCCAGGGCTCGCACCTCAGAGGTTCCCCCTGACCTGGGGCCTCCCCACTTCACAGACACAGACGTGGTGACCGAGGCACAGCTGGATGGTGCTCCAAAGAGAGTGAGGGCTTAGCAGCTGTGCACTCTGGGGGAGTCTCATTCAGGAATCAATAAGAAGTGGACTTCCTGGGCATTATTTCACTAAATTACCACCCAAACTCTGGAGGGCAGTATCCGTGATCCTATTCTATAGGTGCAAAAACTGAATCTCTGGGTGGGAGAACCCTGTCCATGGTCACTTGCTGGTGAGGGGTGGAGACAGGTTCAACATCCAGCTCTGCAGGGCCACGGTCCAGTCCCCCATCAACCAAGATTTGCAGAAGATGGTGCTGTAGCCCAGAATGGAACAAGACAAGCCATGACCTACGCTCAACAACTTTACCTTCTGCTCTGCCCCTGGGTGGACCACCACCCACTGGCCCTTTCCCATAGGGTTCTCAGCCTGGAGGACAGTAAATCCCAGAACATGAAATGCCTGCACACTGGAGGCCAAAGCCTCACCGTGGAGTACCGGGCTCCGGTGCCCTTCAGGGAGGCAGGGAAGAGAGGGCTGAGAGTATGAAGTAAGCAATCACTGGGGCCTGGGGCCAGCCCAGCCTGGCTGAGCCTTCACAGCCTCCCTGCCTGACACCCCAGCATGCTGAGAACCTGGACGTGGGAGGCAGCAGGAGCCCGGCCTCCTGGGGGAGCCGATGGCTAAGCTGGGAGTCTTCAACAGGGATGTGTTAAGAAAGCACCCAGGAACCCAGCAGAGCACAAGGAGGCTCGCAGAGGAGGGCTGAAGGAGGTGTGAACTGAGCTGCAGAGGCGAGCAGAGGCCACGTCACACACGGCCTGGCAAGCAGCCATCTGAAGCCTATCCTGAGGTAAGGGGAGCTACTGCGGAGTCCTGAGCCTGGGCCAGCAGCGGCACCACCTGCTTCCAGCTGCGCCTGCCGTTCTGCTGCTATCCTGTCTATGCCGTCCTGGCCTGGGCCTGAGCCAGAGCCGACACTGATGCTCCTGCACCCTGGCTGCTACTAGGGAGCCGCCCCGGTGGCAGGAGAGACTGACCTTTATTTACCTATTCGGATGACACTGTGGGGGCAGCTCTCTGGTGCTTCGTCTCCCGTGATGTCGTCTTCCTCCTGTGTTAGAATCATGGGATGTACCTTGTCTCTTGGAGATCCCTCCAGGTCAGGATCAGAGGCCGCCCGTGGTCTCCTCACCACATCCAAATCCCCATCCTCATCCAGCTGAGCTCCTGCCCCTTCCTGGCCAGAGGTATCAGCCCCTGCCTGGAGAGGGGAACCCTCACGGCTGTGGCCACTTCCAGGAATGGACCCTGGGCTGCCTGAGCCAGCAGGAGGGACCTCCCATGAGTGAGCATCTCTGTGATGGCCACCCTCAGCCCCCGAGTCTCTCCAAGAGTCTTGACTCCACAGAAGCTTGAACTGGGACAGGAAGACTGAAAGGCAAGACAAAACACAAATGAGCAACTCAAGGGGTGAGTTTAAAATGTCCTGTCCTCTGAGAAGTCTGGTTACCACCTGGGAGTGTCTTTGAAGGCAGTGGGAGATACACTAACACCGGCAGAAAGGGCCCGTTGCATTGGGCACTGATCACTGGCTGGGCCACCACTCAGCACCAGCCACCAGTGAGAGCAGCCTCTGCTTTATGAGCACCCACATGCAGGCCAGGTCTTCTCATCTGACCCTCACACCAAGCGAAGGAGGCACGTCAGCTCCACCTCACAGACGTGGAGATCCAGGCTGAGCCAAGCGGCCAAGGCAGCAGACAGCCACCCTCTCACCACACCGCTCCGCCTCTGAAGGTCTGGAGGGTGACAGGATGTGAGCTATCCCTCACCACGTGGTGACCAGAAAGTCACTGGGACAGTTTCAATAAGGGCTTGTGCCAGGAGGAGTGGACTGGAGGCAGGGGAGCAAGACTTCCCAGAGGGCGCCCAGGGCTGAGTCCTCCATCTTCCCAGGGGTCTGATGCCCCCAAACTTACTCATCTGCCTCAGGAGAACAAGTGTGTCCACCCCTGGGGAATCCAAGGCTGTGGTTGGGTACCCTGGCTGAGGGCTCTTCTGCCCTGAGTTCCCTTCACCCTGACTTCACGTGAGATGGAGGGTACTGCCCTCCATCTCCTCCTGAAAACCACCTGGGCACCACAGGAGGCACAGCACAGGGGCCTAAGGAGAGCCCCGCCCCCACACCTTCGTACCAGCTGTCCCCTCTGCCTGGGATGCCTTTCCTCTACTTGTTTGGAAAGATCTTTTCAGCATTTAGGGCTGAGCTCCGCTGCCCCTTCCTGCGGTCCCCACAGTATTCCAAGCTTACGCCAAAGTTTGGAACAGACACCCACCTACCCCCCCCCCCCCGACAGACATTCACCAAAACTGCACTGAGTGCCATGTTGGGACTGAGGATACAAAGCAGGGGCTACATTTTAGGCGTGATGATGGGGAAACATTATCCAAGATTACAGATTGTGTGTGAACTCCCATGGATTCTGCAAAACTTATCCCGTGTGGCATAGATATGGCAACCATATAATGTAGGGGTCAGCAAATTTTTCGGAGATCAACAGGTTAAATCGTAAATATTTTCAGCTCTGTGGGCCACATGGTCACTGTTGCAACTAGTCCACTCTGCCACTGCAGCTATAACAACAGAAACAGTGGGCTTGGCTGTGTTTCAGTAGAACCTTATTTATGAAACCAAGCCATGGCCAGGTGCAGCCCACAAGCTGTAAAGTTTGTGACCACTGGTTAATCATCAATTTGGAACAGGAGAGAAATGGGAGTTATTAATAATCACATCAAGGGGCTGGGGTTGTGGCTCAGCGGTAGAGCGCTTGCCTGGCATGTGTAAGGTCCTGGGTACGATCCTCAGCACCACGTAAAAATGAATAAATAAAATAAAGGTATTGACAACTAAAACTAAAAATAATTATTTAAAAAAACCACAGAGTATGTATTAAAAATAAATAAATAATCATATCAAACAAACAAAAAAACAATACAAGGTGACTTGAGTTGGGAGGGTCATCGGGGAACCTGTCTGAGGAGCTGAACCCTGCAGAGCCAGGGTTAGGAAGGGGAAAGCAGATGCAGGGTCTGAGGGAGAAGCTGAAGGGCCACGGAGCTGCAAGGGAGGGGGAGTGATTGGGCAGACACGCAGGCCCAGGCTGGCTCAGGCTGGGCCTTGCAGGCCAAGGCAAGGAGTCTGGATGTTACTCTGAGAGCAAAGGGAAACTAATGGGAATCTGAGTCTGGAGAGTGCTGTGATTTGGTTTGCGTTTTCAAACAAACCTGTTGGCTGCTGGGAGAAGATGGGGGAAGACGTGTAGAAGAAAAGCTGAGGAGCCTGGGGTAAGCAAACAGAGCAGCCAGGCAGACAGAGGTGGATACGCTGGGCTGGGCAGAGGAATGGGGTGCAGTGACAGAACAAGCCAGCACTGGTCCCTCTAGGGACTGTGAATTTGCCGAAGGTAGAGTCTGTCTCACTTCTGCATTCCCAGCATCAAGTCCTGGGCCTGGCACAGCACAGGTTCAGGTGCTCAGGAAAGTGCAGGACCTCAATCAACAAGGGCGAGCTGACCTGGTGTGGTGAAGATGGCAACTAAACAATCTTGTCTTCCTAATCGACCCCAAAAAAGATTAATAGGGGAAAACAGAAGATGAGGTGGGAACTCTGGGCGTGCTAAGTTATCCACCCCACCCAGGACCTTACCAGGCTGCCCCACACCATTTAGCCGCACCATGAGGTGTCTCTGGTTTGGAGTGTAGAGGTGAACATCTGACAGCACAGTGTCACTTTTGAAGGTGACCTCATCCATGGTCGGGTCCCAGTTATTCCTGAGGCAGAAGCACCTGAGAGGCAAGAACAGGTCTTCAGGAAGGCAGGTTCCGGAGGAGAGCAAGGTAACATACCCAGCCCGGGGGCCAATGACTGTGCACCAGCACTATCACCAGGGTGTTCCCCTGCCAATTCCCAGTTCTAAGGAGAAAGTCTCAGAGCCTTGGCCAGGGACAAGAATCCAGCGGGAATCTGGTGTCTTGCTCGCACCGTGTCCACTGTCACAGCACCCTTGTGTTCACGGCAGGAGACCTGAATTTCCCCCTATGAACCGTGATGAAGTCCCGTTCTCCTCTTTTCCCCCAACTTTTCCACTATGCAGACCTTCCAACAGCCAAGAAGGGCGGAGGGAGGAGAACTGACCACACATGCCCCGGCTTGGACGTCCCGCCGTAGCCTTTGCCCCACCGCCTGCCGCTCCTCACCACGACGCTGCTCCCCGGAGTCCTGCCCTGCGACCGACGGGGGCTTCCCGGACCCCGGAGGACGAGAGGCCTCCCCCGCACCCTTCTTTAGGAGGGGACAGAGGCTGAGTGCCTCCGGTGGGGCCGTCCAGACCTCCAGGTCAGCTCGGGGCCAGCAGGCTGGTCACTTTCCCCACCCTGCCACGCCCCTCAGGGACTTACCCGCCGCAGCCCGGGCCGGGAGCCCACCCGACGCTCGCCGCGGCACTCAGGCGGCCGCCATGACAGCCGGCGTGCGCAGGCGCGGTTCCGTCTCTCCCGTCCCGCCCCGCGCAACCGTGGCCCCACCCACCTGTCGGCCACGCAGGCGTGTGGGGTGGCTGCTCCGGCTGCCCCCGCTGCGGTGTCTGGGAGGCGCGGCAGCTGCTGGTCCAGCGTTTCTGCTGTGCCTGGCAGGGGGTGCCTCTACCCGAGGGTGTGCGACCCCAGCCCTCTACAGGTGTTAAATAAGTCGCCCAAGGTCACCCAGCTCCTAAGTAGTGTTGTCTGGATTCCAGCCCAGGGTGCACAGCTCCAGAGCCTGTGCCCTTCACCCACGTGCTGGCTTATTCCGTATCACTGGTGCCACCCTGTCCTTGTCCCTAGTGCTGGTTACTATTAAGAGCTGGTATTCATTCAACCGCTCCCGAAGTCCCCAACGCCAGGGCCGATCCAGCATTGCAGTCTTTGTGGGAGTCTAACGGACAAGAAATAAAATCCAGTGCCGGAGTGAAACTTTGAGTCAACTTGAATGTGGTAGATGCCTGCCTTAGCTTTTTTTGTGACTGTGATCAAAATACCAAACGTGAACACCTTAGAAATAATTTAATTCTGAGCTCGCGATTTCAGAGACCGTAGTCCATGGTGGGCCAACTCCATTGCTTAGGATTCTAGGTGAGGCAGAAGGGCACTGTGGAGGAAAGCTGCTCAGATGATGACTCCTGGGAAGCCCAGGGAGGGGATGCAAAGAAGATAAACACTTCCCGGGCAGGCCCCCAGCCAGGCCTCGCAGTTATCACCCAGTCCAGCAGTCCTGTTGTTACCGCTGTGGACTGTGCTGAAGTATAACACCAGAGAAGCACGCCCAGGCGAGTGGACAGTGGACAGTGGAAGCTTTATTAAAGGACAGCAGAAAAGACTTCTCCAGGAGGAAGAAGGGGACCCAAAAGGCGGAATCCACGAAAGGGGGAGGTCTTCCCTTTTTTGTATCTGAGGTCTTCTTTTAGTCCTCCCACATCCCCGTCCTCAGTTTCCCTCTGTCCTGCAGTGATGGAATGCAGGTGGGAAGGCCCAAAAGGTGGGACACAGGGGGACTGGAGGAGTAGGCTGGGCAGGAAGGGCCTGGGGCGATTTTTGATTAGCACCTCCCTGTTTGCTGGGAGCTGTTTCATTAACATTTCCTGAGAATGGGCTCCCAGCTTTGGGGACATTAACATTTCAATTTCCCCAAGTGCTCGCTGTTTTCCTGGACTCCATTCTCTATACTGGCCTCCATTTTCTTTATTTTATTCGATATTAGACCCAATTTACCTAACTACACTAACTACCTATCTTTAAATCTGGCTTCACTGCCTAATTATTAATTCATCAAGTAGATCAATCCGCTGATTAGGTTACATTTCTCCCAACCTAATTGTTTCATCTCTGAACATTCCTGCATTGTCTAACATGAGCTTTTTGAGGCCACCTCACAACCCCCAAGCCATAAAGCTCCTAATGGTTTTTGGAGGCCTTGATGTGAAACCCGTAGCCTCTGGGCATCATCCAGGGGCTCCTTGTGGGTGTTTTCTCTGTGAGCAGCAGGGCTGCTGGAGAAGGGGGCCCAGAGAACACGACAGAGGGGGAGCCCTTGGGTGGCCTCAGGCCGGGGTGAACTTCATCTCTGTTGCTAAAAACAGGATGGAGCCTGCCCAGAACTAGAGGGTCATCACTGTCACATGGTCCTGGCCAATGAGCCGCAAGTTTGCAAGTGCCCAAAGCTGCCTCACCCATGTTTGCCAACAACTGCAGCCTTGGCCGACAACTCAGCATCAGTCTGATCTGTAGGCAACCAGGGCAGCCAAGCAAACCCCAGAGGCACATTAACAGGCAGGAGGCTCAAGCAGACATGCGGACACGTGCAGACGGACATTCCACACCCGTGTGCCCATGCAGGTGCCAAGACAGATACACACAAGTGTGCACCTGTAGATCCGCAGACCCCCCCGAGAATTTATTGAAGGATATTTGTTCTTAACAAGTATTCATCCAGTGCCTGTTGGGTATCACACTATCCTAGGTGCAGGGCAGGAGGGAAGGAGAGAAAGTTCCTGCCCTCATTCTGTTGGGGAAGAGGCAATGAAAGCCAGAGATACAATAGAAGCACAGTGTGCCAGGTAGCAATGGGTGTTAACGGAGAACAGGACTGGGGAGTGCAGAGGGATCAAGTGGCCTGGCAAAAGGTGAGCGGAGGTGGGTGAAACACACAGCGGTGCTCACCACAGAACTCACAACCCAGTGAACACACGATCGATCGGAAACAGGCAGGCCAGAGAGACTCGTCCACTTTGCCTGGCACGAGGAAGTTCTCACAGGTGTAGAGCACTTGTGCCTGTCTGAGCGTGTGAAGACACACACACACACACACACACACACACACACACACAGCCTCAGCTGGCGCCCTTTGATTGATTACTTCTAAATAGATTTCTCTTTTCAAAACAGCAATGAGTCAACATCCATTTCGTGGCTGTTGTTGATAAAACACGGGGGTTGATGGGGTGACCGAGCAATGCAAATAAGAAAAAAAAAGTTATTTTGAAGGAAACAGATTGTATTTCCTGAAATCTCCTAGGACAGTACAGAAGCGAGACAGCAGGGCAGCTTGGGACCTGAGTCAGGCCCTGGCTTTCTCTCTAGTCCGCTGAGAGACTTCTCAGTTTCCCCAGGGGTCTTGGACTGGTGGGGAGGGCCTGAGGGAGGTGGTGTCCTCACCCTTGGGAGATTTTGTCTTTAAACTTGGGGGAATGAAGCAAGTAGAGCGATCTTCAAAAACAAAAGTCACAGTGGATTCCACACTATAATGAAATAAGCCGACTTTTAAAAAAATCAATACAAAAGAAACCAAGGATGGGATCAAGTCCCTCCTCTGCTCTGGTCCATCCCTATCTCACCTCCCACTCAGCCCCTCCAGCCCCAGCCTGATCCCCTCCAAGCCCTGCACATGGGCTGCTCCGTGGGCTCGAGATGCTTTCTCCCTAGACGCCCTCCTGCCTCACCCAGTTCCCCACCTCCTCCAGGCCTTGGCTCCGCGGTTGCCTCTGTGGAGAGGCCTCCCCTTGTAAGGGTCTGGTGAAGCGTAGGAGGAAGAGACCAGAAGAGACCGGCTTCATGCAATTGGCAGAAGGGGTTTTATTGATTCAGCATGCTGAGGCTCCAGGCTCACTCAGGAAGATAGAGCAGCCCAGAGCCCAGAGCAGAGGTCAGGCAGTGCTTAAGTACAATTTTTGGAGGGGGTGGGGGCTTTGCATACATCAGAACAAACCATCATGAGGCGCGGGAAAATTGAACAACAACTCTGGGACATGATTAGTACATTCATTGGCGGGAACAGATTGGGCAGGGGTGATTGGTCACCCCTAAGCGGGGTACACATTCAAACTGATTGGTTTAGGTCCTGCGATGCCTACGTGACATATTACACAGAATCCCAAGTTATTAGACAACCAGAGGAGTCAGTGAGAATATTTACTGGGCAGTTCGGGTATTGTCCTAACAGCTACAGGGATTACAGGTTTTGGGGGTAGCAGGGGAATTTTAACAATACTTGGTCTTTTACTCTTTAACCCAAGCCCTGCAGTTTAGAAACTTTACAATGCCTGGTCTTTTACACTTTAACTCAGGCTCTGCGGCTTAGAATCAGCTTAGAAATTTTACCTTTAACCCTGACCATCGTCTGTCCAGCAATCTCTCCATGCCCCAGCGCTCCCTGTCCTCCCTAGCCTTCTCCCTCTCTGGCAGACTAGATATTTTACCTGTTTAAGTGCTTAATGTCCACCTGCCCCACCAGACTGTGTGCTCTAGCAGGGCAGAGAGACCTGTCCACTGCCTGCCCCATAGCAAGTGCTCAAAGCTGCAGACGTTTGTTGAACAAAGGAAGGAAGGACAGGTGTGCCGAGAAGGTGGAGAACAGCAGACTCGATGTCCCTGGCCATCTCGGGTGCTCAGGTACCTCACGGGGCCGATCAGAGTGTGGCTGGGGTCTGGGAAGGTTATCACCATGACGCCGAAGTGATTCACGTCCTCACAGGCTTCCCGTCACCTTTAGGGTCCTTTCAAACTCTCCATCTGGGTCCTGCTGACCTTTCCAGCCTCACCTTGCTCCCGGAGGCATGGGTAGTATCCAGTCCCCTCTTCTCCCATGGCTGTATGACAGCTCTGCTGGACTTATGCCTACCAAGAATTAAAAGCTTCATTCCCGAGCCCTCCTTGCAACTAGCATGACCCACAGCTAAAGGATGTGAGAGGAGGTGTCGTGGAGCCATCTGGGGACCTTTCCTTAAGAGGAGATGGTGCACCCTGGTCTCTACTTCTTTATCCGTCCACCATTTGTCGTGTGGCCTGAAACTTGAATCTACCCTCTTGGGCCATTAGGGCCCCATCGTAAGGATGGCTGCTGGAAGCTTCCTGAAGACTTTCTGTGGTGGTCGCTGAACTGCACGTAACTCACCTCCAGAAATAAACTGAATCCCAGTTGTCGCCCCATCCTGGAGGAGTTGCTGGAGAAAGAACAGACTTGAAAAGTCAAATTGAACAGGCCTGACTTCAAACCAGGCTTCCTGTTGTACACAAAGGTCACTTGGAAGGACCCTGGAGGCCCTCAGAGAAACAGCAAGTCATTCTCCACACCCCTGACCCTGGCCGAGAACTGCCACCAGGGAGGTGACTTTCGATGGGGAGAGATTGCTCACGGTGATTCCTCCAGCAGGCAATGATGCCAGACAAATCCGACTTACCACCACACAGACCAGGGGTGCCCACGGGGAAATGTTCCCAAAGAACTCCGCCTCGGGACAGTATCCCAAATCACCTCCCCCACACGTCATCAAGGATGTGTTCTTCAGATCAGAGTTAAGATGAAAGTGGACGTGTCTGCCCCTGTCCTGTGAAACTCATGCAGAGCTGACCTAGACCAGGGGCCTGGTGACTGTGGGGTAAGCAGACTTGCTGTGTCTGCCCTCCACAGCCCACTGCGGCAGCCCTCTGTGCCCTGAGTGGTACCCGGGGGAACAAGTCCGGTGGCTGGGAGCTGGTGCTCCAGGTGGGCGGTGCCGTGTCCCGTCTGCGTCCTCTGGGTGCTAGGCAGAGTGATGGAGAGTGGAGCCTTCCACATCCGGGGTGTGCACCGGGTCAGGGCCCGCAACACCTCCAGGCGGGAGCCCTTCCAGACGCCTTTCCCCACGGGTGGCCCACGATGGGTGCCAGCACCGTTGCCTTCTCCAGCACTGCTCAGTGATTCTGCCCAGGCTCTCTGGGGCGGCCACCTGGTCATTTCTAAGTCCGTGAGCCAGTCCTTGTTATTGATGGACTCTCCACAAACAGATGGAGAAACCAGCCTGGTAGTTTGGTGAATTTTAAAGACCACAAAGGGCTCTGGTAAGATCTAAATCAAAAGGGGACAGAGCCGACCCCTCAGGAGAGGCTGGACACGGGAGGAATTCTCAGGAAGCGGGTGTATTGACTCCAGGGTCTGAGGTGGCGCTTACCTAAGAATTCTTCCTCTGAACCATGATATGGACAGTCTTGGAACTTTAGACCCAGTGTGGGGGGCGGGGCTCTGAGGGTCACACGACAAGGGCATCTCATTCCATCCTCTAGACAGACGGGGGTCTCCCAAAACAAAGAGGAAGCTACAGACCACACTGCCTTCTGCAGATTTTTGCTGAGAGCCGATGTCCTGTGCAGAAGCCCTCTGATGAGAAGAGGAACTCACATGCCACAAACATGGTGGGGTCTCTGCTTCATTATGGTAAGGGTCTTCTGAGTGGGGGTCTCTGGCCTGTTTCAAAACTGGTGCCTGGGCTCTGAAGGGTGGCTGACTTCTGTCCTTGCAGCATCACCAACCCTTGTCACATGGGTCTGGCATTCGGGGACTGTGATTCCTAATGATAGGAGAATATGGCTGAGATGTCAGGAAGGGGTGTGAGGATTGGGAGGAGAGCCACCGTGGGCGATTGACGGCAGCGGGACCCAGGGCTGAGCCCAGGGCAGCGGACAAGCACACTAAGCAACAATCCATCTCCTCGGCTGAGAGGTCAGCGGGGATGGTCTTGAGCTGGCTTTCGGCAGAGGGGCTCGGCGGCTTTAAGCCGAGTTGTGGGATTAAAATGCACTTGTCCTCCCGCAGCTGGAGGTGGCCTTGGCCAAACGCAGTTCATGAAACCTGCTGCCCCATCGCTTGCTGACTCAAGGCTCCAGAGGTGGGCAGGTCGGGGATGTGGACACGGGATTCCCAGCACGTGGTCCCCACCCCCTGCACCTAAACTCCTGGGCCCAGTGGACCACGCGGGGGAGGCGGCAGGAGGCCGAGAGCAGCCGTGGTGATGGCGCTGACCTGCTGCCGGTTGCCTGGCAGTGCCGCAGAGGAGCGCTGCGGAGCCATTTCCCACCGGGAGATGTGATCCTCAGTTTGCCAGAGTCTGGGGGAAGCCTGTGTCCAGACCAGCTGGAGGAGGACACGCTGTGGGAGGCCTGGGGACATCAGGATGGCAGCAGCAACACCATCTGTTCTCAGCCTTTGCACACCTGCCCAGTGAAGTCCCACTCCCACCTGAGCCAGGGAGTACTGGCCCCATCTGCAGGGGGGGACACTAAGGCACAGGGGCTTGGTAACCTGCCAAGGGTCTCATGTGGGGAGGGCTACAGCCAGGACTTGGACCAGGAAGTCTGGCTCCAGGGTCCAGGCCATCTGGGGCTCCAGGTCACCTGGCCACCAGGGCCTAACCCACATGAGTTGGTGTGTGCAAACCCCACAGCAGGCCACTGGCCGTGGCCAGCCCTGGGCACTGGGTGAGGAGAGGTATGGTCAAGAGACCGCCCTTCGTTGATACCCTTGATGGTTTGTTTTTACAACCGGTGTGGGTTATTTCTATGCTTTGTTTTTGTTTTTGATATTTTTACTGAAAATAACGATATACACACCCAAAAGCCACCCTCCACCAAGAAACGCATTTGAAGGCAAGTGGGTCAAACCAGGCAACCTTTGAAATATGACTTTGTAGCCAATTTAGAAAAATAAAATCAACTATGGCCCAAAGATTCTAGAAAGACCTGGAGAAGCAATCAAGAGGGAAAACCAGTCCTCAGGAGGGTCTGGGGCTGCCAGGCCCTGCACCACACCCCTCCAGCGGAGACAGAGCAGGACAGCTCCAGGCCAGGGGAGAGTGTCATAGACCCAACCTGATTTTCTCTTAAAATTGGGAGCCATCTCGCCACAAAGCCATGAAAAGATAATTTCGGCTTTACTATAATTTACTGCAAATTCTGAATCTGCTGGGAATGCCTGCCCGTGCCTTGAACTCACCCATGCCTGGCTCTCCCAACAGTTAGCAGCCCTCTCTGAACTTTAGTGATGCCTCACAAATCTTGGCCTTCCCTGGCCAGATAATGACCCTCTCTGAGACTCTAATGACCTTCATAAATTCTGATGTCGGGGCCAGCAAAAATGTAAACTAGCCTTTTTGTGTTCTGCTCGTCAGAGTTTTGTTATCTGTAACCCCTCTTTGTGTAACTTTCTGGGCTATAAAGCTGGGCTGCAGGAAAGCTGCAGCGGCTGTCTTGTTCCCTCGGTTTTGGGTGGGAGAGGCAGCCCGGCCGGTCGAAATAATAAGCTTGCTTTAATTTGATTTTAATTGGAGTCAGTGGTCTTTTCTTGCGTCCTGGTTTAACAAGTGACCGCAGGCAGAATGACAGCTGAAGCCCACGGTAGGTCTTACCCTTGTTTCCAGCCTGTTACTCTTTACAAGAAGTGCTGACGGCCACAAGAGCAAGCCAAAGTCCAGCCCTACAGAGAAGGGGCCACGCAAGCTACCCAGCCCCCTCCACATCAGCCAAGCCCTGAGGGGGCGCTGGGGACAGAGACTGAACTAGTTCTCCATTCTGTGTGTGACAGAACTGCAGGCAGTTATCCCACCGCTTCTGGGGGCCTGAAACCGCTTTGCTGACTGGGGCCTCTGCCTTGAGGTCCTGGAAGGCCGCCGGAGGCCAGCAGGGCTCTGGGCTCATCTGCAGGGTTGTTCCAAGGCCGGTCCTCTGCAGGGCGCCCTCTGGTGGTGGGCAGGACCAGCTCCTCACTGCCCTAGACCAGGCTGCCCTCCCTCCCGGCCACAGGGCCCTCTCCAGTGGGCCCCAAGACTCCCTGACCTAACGGCGACATTGCAGAGCATGCTCACGAGGACCAGGCTTCCTGTGACCTCAGAGGGGACACCCCATCGCCCCCCCATTCTGAGACTGGGGGTCAAACCCAGAGACTCAGGTCCGACCCCATCACTTTTCTCCTTCCAGTCCTTTAGACGTGAGTCACTATGTCCAGCCCGCTCTGGAAGGGACAGGACCGCCCAGAGGGGGATCACTGGGGACCATGTCAGAGGCTGCCCACAGAGAGCGCAAAGGACACATCCCTCCCTGAAGCAGCACAGGGCCTGCCCCCAACACGGAGGCGTGGTCCTCCTCCAGCCCGCCATCAGGTCTGCCTCCTAACCCCAGGCCTGTGAGCCAAGGACCGTTCCCGAGGCAGGAGAGGGGCCAAGCGGATGGGTGCTTGCCTTTCCAGCTTGGGGACCATCTGGGGAAGACCACACACACACCCCAAAATGAATCCTAACCTCCTCATCTTTGCTTGAACACGATTTCCCAGAGTATGGCCGATTCTGACCCGTGCTACTGGGCAGGCTGTGAGGTGGGAAGCTGACCCCTGGGTCTGTGTGCGGCAGATGGTAGGGACTCTCCTCTCCATGGCCCCAACTCCCCGTAATCTTCCATGTGGACCTTGAGGGTCCTTTTGCCCTCCCCCAGGCTGACACAGTAGACCTTGGTATCAACTGCACAACCAGCCACCGCGGCTGGGAAGACCGGGCTCCTCTGCAGCCACTGGCCAAGTAGGGGACAGAGTGATTCTGATGCAGACTTGCTGTGTGGGCAGGAGAAGCAGCAGCCATCCATCACCCACCTCCACAGGAGCAGTGAGGGGTGCTCCTGTGTCCTGGTGACTGCTGCCACCCCCAAGATCACTCAAGGGGACCCTTCCCACAGCAAGATGAGGGACAAAGTCTCCACTTTGAGTGGATCTGTGTCATTACAAGGTCCCCCAAAACCTGTTTAGAGTCACCCTTGGGGCTGGTCCAGCAGCAGACCCTACCTCTGCACCCTGCTGTGTGTGTTGGGGGAGGGGGACCTACCCAGGGGTTGCAAACCCGAGACAGGAAGGACATTGCCTGGTTGAGGCTCAGTTGGTGATTTTTGAAGACTTTCTAGACACTATTAAGTCAATATAGTGCGCGTGGGAAGCAGCTTCAGCAAGTGTCCTGAAGGAGGGGACGGGGCTGGAGCAGGAGAGAGGCTGCGGTCCCTTCTTTCTCCTGCCCCTCTTTACCGAGGCAGGAAGACCCCCCCCCCCCGAAACCTGGCTCCTTTCTACACTTTGGAGCTCCAGATGACTCCAGTCACTCCTGAGAAACAAAGGGAAACTGGTGTCTCCGCCTTTACAAATGGTAGCAGGTTGACTAGTGCCTGCCCTGTGGTCCCAGTCTAACCCCCGGGACCTGGCAATGGGGCCTCATCCGGGGAGTCACCCTGGGCTCCAAGTGGACCTTAAATCCAGCGGCCGATGTCCACGTAGGAGAAACAAGAGGGAGACGTGAGACAGGAAGGAAGGTCCAGTGGCAGAGCACCTGGAGACCCCGGCCGCTGGAAGAGGAAGGGGGACCCCCAGAGGCTCCAGAGAGCGGGGCTCTGCCAACACCGTGACTCTGGACTTGAGGAAAATAGGAGCAGATTTCTGTTGTTTTAAGTCCCCTGGTTTGTGCAACAGGAAAATCACAGAGGACCTAAAGAGTGCACTCAGCCATGCAGGGGGGCTGGGGGGGGGGTGTGCGGACCTTTTGCAGCTGCAGGAGGCCAGAAGGGGAGGAAGAGGTCTCCAGTTCAGACCCCAGGGCTGGGCGCAGCGGAGAGTTTGCTGGGTCTGGGAAGGCCAGGTGGACCCCGGGTGCCTCAGAGCGCACAGGTGCAGTTGGTGCGGGTCAGAAGGACACCCCAGGCGGACGTGTGAGGCCTTCACTTACTCTACAGCCCGTGACTGTGACAGGAGAGCCCCCTGCCGCGGACTGACCCCACCTTTCTGACGGGGGGAGGGGGGGCCTGCTTTTCCAGGATGGTGTGTCAGCAGGGTGTCAAGGCTGCACAGTGGACATGGCCGTGAGGAGCCATGGTGTGTCCCCCGGCCCTCCACAGAACCTCCAAGGCCTGCACCCTGCCGCCTTTCTCTCCCGCCTGCCCACCTTAACGGAGTGGCCCCTGCTGCCACTGTGTGCCTGGATGTACCCCACCCCGGAACCATCCACAGAGCCCTCCCACATCACAGGTCTTTTCAAACCTGCCGTGGTGCTGTCGGTCCCCTCCTGGGTGAGTTCCAGGACGCAGGACTGGCAGCCCGGTCGCAGGCCTCCTGTAAACATTTTCCAAGCCCCTCCCAGGTGCCGGGTAGTCACTCGGTGGCAGGGAGGTCAGGAAGGAGTGGCCCTCCAGCTCTGACCCTCCTCCTGGGCCGCGACCTGCGCCACAGCGCACTGTGGGTGAGCTGCAAAGCTCAGTAGATCAGGTACACAGACCTGTCACGTGGGGGAAGGCACAGTGACCCCAAACTAGAAGTAAGGCAAAAAGGTGGCCACAGACGGAAGCACTTGTGGAGAACCCGCGGCCACCACCCATCAGGGCACAAGCATGTCACGGCTCCTGAAAGCCAAAGCCACGTGGGCGTTTGCTTTTCGGTCCACCTGTGAGACACCCAGGGTCAGTGCTTTTGCCTGGTAGGACGTTAGCCAAATCTATGTCTCAGGGCAGTTGGATCCGATTGCTCTTCCCTGCCAGGAAGTCTGGGTCTCTGTGCTCTTTTGTCCTCCTGCACAGATCTCATTAGCAAAGTACATAAGACTCTGACACCTGCCTGCCATGGATTTTAAGAGGGCTGTTTCATGGTTTGAGGATCACAATGTTGACAAATGCCAGGGAGAGATAAGCCCTCTGGGGCCAAAGAGCCAAGTGGGGGTGTCAGGGAGCTGAGGGGGGCAGAGTGGAGACAGAGGAGTGGCGGATGCGTCACATGAACGAGGATCCGAATGGAAGACTGGAAATAGTGCCCCCCCACCCCCCAATCCCCCCACACACCCCCACCCCCGCCAGCTTCTGCCTCCCGAGGAGCCAGAGGCCAGCTTCTCCGCCAGGCGTCCCCACCGGCTCCTGGCTGACTTCCACCACGCGGTGGCACCCCAGCCTCATGAATCAGCAGGGCCAGGTGAAAGGCCTCATGGAAGTCACAGCCTCCAAGGCCACTGGCTGCCACTCCACAGTGACGGTCCCCAGCGCCCGTGGGGGACCCTCGCTAAGCTCTGGACATCATAGAGTGACCCAGAATTAGTTCTGAGATCCTCCAGCACCCAGCTGACCTCATGCCCGGATTGAGAGCAAACCGCAGTTCTCAAGCCCTTACCATGGATCTGACTTCTCGGCCAACAACGCTGTCCCCCATGCTAGAGAGAGGGGAGCTGAGGCTGCGAGCTGTGTGTGTGGACTCTCAAGGCACAGAAGTGGCAGGGTGTGTCTGCCCCGCGGAGCCCTTGCAGGAGCACGCGTGCTCTGTTCCGCCTGCCAGGAGGGTGGTGTCTGTCAGCAAGAGGTCAGGAGACCCCTGGGCCGCTGTCCTGGGGTGGACGGAAAGCTCTGCCGCCAGGCTGAGCCGTGCCCACAGCCTCGGGCTCTGCAGCCCACCCAGGAGCCACTCCTGGGGTGAGCACGTGGACCAGGAAGGGGCAGCTTCAAAATGGTCTCCGTGAGCAGGGAGTGGCATTCCAGCTTCAGAGCTGCCCAAGAGAAGGGGCGGAAGTTGAGTCAGGGTGCTAGGGGACAAGGACCAAAGGCAGCTTGGCCCCACGCCTCCTTCCTCCGGCGCTCCCCTGGAGGCAAGAGAGTTTGGAGGTTAGGACGGGCACCTGGCCTCTGAACCCACACCAGCCTGACCCTGGGCCTCCGGAGCCTCGACGCCCAGCCTGTGCGACGGCCCGGGACTAGTGCTCACTTCTCCAGGTTGCACTTGGCAGTGCGTGTGAAATGCCCGGCACATGGCCGGGCCGGGGAAGTTCAAGAAACGGTGGCCATCCATTGTCACGGCCATTATTACTATTATCTGCGGTCTCGGCTCTTAACTGCCGGCCTCAGGAGGGATGGAAATTCCCCAGGTAGGTTCCTCCCTCGGCAGTCAAGGATGGGGAGACAATGTCACTTGTCTCACCACGTCACCTGAGCGCTGCTTGACTGACAGGTGGGTTATTTTGGGGAGGAAAAAAAAAATCAGCCGAGCTCTTAAGTGCACTACCCCTGAAAGGTTTCTATGACAACACACACCTGGAGGTTCTGGTGGGAGGGGAGCCCCGTGGGGACGAGTTCAGAACTGAAATCAAGAAATGGGGGGAGGGGGTGTCCTCCCCCTCTGTGTTTCCGGCTGTGTTTAGAGACTGACTGTCGCAGCGCTGGCCGGCGTCACGCGGCGTCTCCAACCCCCACGGCCCACAGGCTGGGTACTGTTATTCTTACCCGGCTTCAACCGATGAAGAAACTGAGGCTCAGAGAGGTCCCAACCTGCTGAACACACACTGGGTGAACTGGGGCCTCCTGGGGTTTTATTGGTCAGACTAGAGGATCCTGCAAGGGCAGGCTTCTCCACCTCTGTGCTGTCAGGTGAGGGGCTGCATGATTCTCTGGTGAGGGGGCCGTCCCAGGCCCTGGAGGACAAGTCGTAACTCCACCCACAAGCGTGGAGCACCTTCCTGCCACACCACAGGGTGACGACCCTAACCCACCAGGCTAGAGGTCCCCAGCTGACAGCCCTCAGCTGAGCCAGGTAAAGAGCAGCCCTCTCCTCTCATACCGTGCTCCAGCGTGAGGTCACACGACAAGGCTCCCATACCAAGGTCCTTGTCAGGAGCCAGGGTGCAGCCAGGTGCTCAGGAGACCCCAGGCTCGTCCGCCATACCTGCAGGGCAGCAGCTGCTTTAAGGTCAAGGAAACCGAGGGTCCCAGAGGAGGAAACGGGAGCACTGGCCACCCTGTCTCCACTGTGGTCCCTGAGGGTCCCTATCCCAAAGCCGACCCCTGAGGCCCCTACTGGTCCGCACAGCACGCCCACTCTGCTCTCTGTGCTCTATCACAGACTTGACTGGGGCCAAGGCCCAGCCTGCGGGCACCCCCGATGGCAGATGTCAGGCTCCTGAGTCCCTCAGGGACACAGGACAGAGGCATGGAGCAGGGTGTCTTCTCCTTCCCCTGGGTACCCCTGAAGCAGCTTTGATGGTTGGGCCTCAGCTTCCTCAGAGATGGGGCTTCGCCTCCTCCACTCAGCAGCAGCCGGAGAAACCATCACCCTGATCAGAAGCCGAGGCTCAGGGAGAGTGGACAGCGGGGAGACCACAGCAGCGCTGGCCTGCAGCCCTGGGGAAGCCACACGGGACTGGGAGCGGCCCAAGCCTGGGGCCCTCTGGGTGTGGGAGGAGAGCACCCTCCACACCTGAGGAGCCCGACCTGGAGATTCCCGTCCGCGGAGGCTTTCCCACAGGAAGGCCCTGGAGACGCCAGCTACGTCAGCACCATTGTCCACAGCCCCTGGCCCTGTGCTCCATTCAGAAAAGAAAAAGCAAACACAAATCCTTCTCTTGTCATTTTCTCCAGCTGAGCCCTGCTGTGTGCCCGGTGCCACGCTGAATACCAGGCCTGGGGCCGTGAGTTGCAGCTGGGGCCTGTCCCCAGGGAGCTGCCTGGCCAGGTGGAGTCACCCCTGGTGACTGAAGAGCCTGTCCTGCACCCAGGGGAGCCCTGCCAGAATTCCGCCCCCCGTAGAAGGAACGAGCCAGAAACTGGATGAATACATGGACCTGGATCCACTGGAGAACTAGTGGCGGAAAGGCTGAACCAGGAAGTCGTAAGTGGTGTGACCGAGTGGACGCGGACTGCGCAGGCCCCGTAGAGAGCATCTAAAACCCTCGCAGCCACCAGGGGCAATGACAGCCGTGATGATGACGGTGGTGGTGACAACAGCCACCATGACGGAGGAGGAGAAAGAGACCCAGGCCTGCCCAGGCTCCTGATTCCCTGCACGCTCACCGGCCTTCCCACACTCGCTCTCAGACGCTGCAGCCTGAGCCTCTGTCACCTGAGCCACTCAACCTGAGAGGAACAGGTTAGACTTGCCGGAGAGTGGGCACCTGGGCCAGCAGCTGGGGACCAATGGCTGGCCGACACTGGTGTCTAAACACCCCGGCTCCCTGCTCCTCGGGGGAATGACCCTGAAGAGAGCCTTCTGTGCCACTCCCGGCATCCCCAGGTGGAGGGGGACGGAGCGGCAGCTGCCCGCCACCATCCTGTGCTAGGAAGCCCGAAGTTTATTATCTACTCACAAGTGTCTCCTGGTGTCACCTCCCAAATAAAGCACTCAAATCCTCCTCTCTGGTCATCTGTTTCCTGAGGAGCCCAAACGGCGAGACTGATGGTCATGATGGGGTGCACCATTGGCACATTCATGGGGTCAACCACTCATACTGCATGCGTGAACTCGGACCACTGCGCCCTGGAGCCCTGGTGAGAGCCTGTCACGCGGCATGATATCATCACCCCGTTCTGTAGGTGAGGAACCAGGACTCGGTCCCAGATCATCTGTGTAAAGCCATGCAGGGCTTAACTGTCACAGCCCAGATATGAGCTGTCTGCAGCTCTAACTCCGGGGCTTGAGGACATAGCCACTGTCCCCCGGGTTTTGTCTTCCACTGTCTGTAGAGAGGACAAGGAGAGGAAGGACATGGGGTTTACTGGGCCTGGGGCGAAGGGTCCCCTCTGTCTGGGTTTGCTCCTCTGGGAGTTCAGCAGGGAGTGACAGGACAGCTCTTTGGGGAGCAAGAGCACCCCAAGGAGGGGCGAGAGGAGGCAGGCAGGGAAATCGTTAAGTGTCAGTAGAGCACCTACTGCATGCTGTCAGGGGCAAGGCCCTGAGGGCCTCGGGAGGGACATGCAGGTCAGCTGTTTTCTCGAGCAGTGAAGATGGTGGGGTTTTTTTCTCTTTTTACTTTCCCTCTGGGGACGGAGCCCAGGGCCTCGCGCATGCTAAGCAAGCACCGTGCCACTGAGCCGCACCCCGGCCTCAGCCACACTCCAGCTGACCCCTGTGGTGCTCCAGGCCGTACAGATGTCCCTCCAATCCCAGGGGAGGCTTGGCCATGATGAGCCCATGGTGAGGCGGACGTAGCTCGAGTGGCAGTAACTCACCCCGCCGTGCACAGTCGCGGACATCAGCCTGCCGGTGGGCCAGGTCATCAACACAAGCCTGTTTTATAGCCAAGTGTTGGACACTCAGCTGAAGGTGAACAGCAGATGGTGACTTGGGTGCTGACCACTCACGCCCACTGCCAAGGGCACACCAGGCTTGGAGAACGTTGCATGGAACTCAGGTCAGTCGGCCGCATGACAGGGCTGCCCCCGCGACGGGTCATCAGTTCCTGGCTGGGTGCTGTGGCTCTCTGCTGCTGCCCGGCACCTCAGGGGTATTGAACCATGTGAGCCGCACCCCCCAAAGGTCAGAATTCAAAAGCATGGTGCCCACGGAATGCCTCCGGGCTTTGACTCCATCATCAAATGAGAGTCTGTAAGTGGAGTCATCGTGAGTCGGGGACCATCTGTGTTGACAAGAATCAGGGGGAATACGCAGGGCACCTGAGGCCACAGGAGGACGGGGTCCAGGCTGTGTTGACCTCCTCCCAGGTCTTAGAACTCTGAACCGGGGCCATTGCAGCCTCAGCCTCGGCGCCACCGGCAGTTGGAGTGGGATTCCGTTCAGGGGCTGTCCTTCCGTTTTCTGCCCGCTGGTGACAAGTTAGGAATAGTTGATGACACATGACACGGTGGCCCTGTCATTCCATGTGCCCTGAGCTGGGGCGAGGGGAAGGGACTGTGCGGTTGTGTCTCTGTCGAGCTGGCAGCTCCAAAGGTGCCAGGCACCGCGGTGACCGTGGAGTAAAGCTGTAACAGTCCCGTCAGAAGCCACGCAGCTTCCACAGCAGGGCATGGCTCAGTCCCCAGCTGTTCCTTGTGATGGGGTCCAGGCAGCCCAGGGCTCTAGGAGCCTCCTCTTAGCCTCCTTCAGGCCTCAGAGAAAATGAGGAGCCCCGACCATCGTGACCATTAGACGGATGCCCCTCCCAGCCCAGGCACGACCCCTTCCATTCCTTCCAAGAGCTGTCAGAAACCAGCCTCTGAGCTTCCCGCTCGTCTCTTCCTAGACCGTCTTCAGCCTCTGAATGGGCCCTCCTGGCAGGACCCTGAGTCCCTGATGCCCGCAGCAGCTCAGCACCCGGCACCCAGTAAGTGCTGGGTGCACATTGGCTGACTAGATGAATGCATGAGAGATTGCTACACGAGTGAGTGCGTGCTGTGGTCATCCTCCTCCACCAAGCAGGGCAGCAGGAGGAACCAGTAGAAGCATCAGCTGCCAGTGCAGAGATGTCCACCAGGGGACAGGAGTGGACAGCTCTCGTTTGCCCAGTGACCACTGGAACAGGTTTTTCTTTTCTGGTTTTGTTTGTTTATTTTTTATGGTATTAAAGTAAAACACAAATTTGACATTTTATGCACTTAAAAGTGTACAATTGAGTGTTATTGGGTACATCCACAATGTTGTACGACCGTTGCCACCACCTAAGTCCAGGACTTTTTCACCACCCCAACAGACCCATGTGCATTAAGCTGGCATTCCCATTACCCACCAGCCCTATCCTCTGGCAACCGCTACTCTGCTTTCTGTTTCTGTGGATTTTCCTGTTCTGGGTATTTCATATAAACGGAGACTTTGTTTTCAAGATCCTTCCATGTTGCAGCATATGTCAATACTGCATTCCTTTTCATGGCTGCATAATATTCTGTGGTAGAGATAGACCATGATCTACGTATCTACTCATCAGCTGAATATTGGGTCATCTCCACCTTGAGACAGTTACATAGAGTGCTTCTGTGAACATTCAAGTACAAGTTTTCATTTGAACACCTATTTTCACTCCTTTGGGGTATGTGCCTAGGAATGGGATGGCTGGATCATAGTGTGATCCTAGGTTTAACTTACTGAGGAACTGTCACACTGTGTTTGACAATAGTGGCACCATTTGTATCCCTCCACTCCACTCTCAGCAATGTGTGGAAATTCCAGCATCTCCACATCTGCACCATTTTTTTTAACTTTTTATTTGTTCATTTTAGTTACATATGACAGCAGAATGTATTTGGACATATCATACATTCATGGAGGAAATTCCTGTTCTTTTGATTGTCCATGGTGTGGGGTCACAATGGTCGTGTATTCATAGATGAACACAGGAATGTTATGTCCCACTCATTCCACTGTTCCCCCACCCCCCTTCCTTTCCCCCACTCCCCTCTGTTCAATCTGGTGAGCCTCCTCTCCCCCTACCTCCCCTATTATGAGTCAGCATCCGAATATCAGAACATTTGACCTTTGTTTTGGGGGATTGGCTTATTTCGCTTAGCATGGTATTCTCCAGCTCCCCCCATTTACTGGTAAATGCCATGATTTCATTCTTCCTTCTGGCTGAGTAATACTCCATTGTGTATATATATATATATATACCACACTTTCTTTATCCATTCATCTGCTGGAGGGCACCTAGGTTGGTTCCACAGGTTAGCTGTTGTGAATTGACCTGCTATAAACATTGATGTGGCTGCGTCATTGTAGTATGCTGTTTTTACGTACTCTGGGTATAAACCGAGAAGTAGGATAGATGGGTCAAATGCACCTGGGATTTTCTGCTTTTTGACTCTGGCCATCCTAGTGACTATGAAGGGTCCACTCATTGCAGTCTTGATTTGCATTTCTCTGGTGATTAGTGATATTTTCACGTGTTCATCGCCCTTTGTGTATCTCTGGAGAAATGTCTGTTCCAATCCTTCCCCCACTTTAGAATGGGATTATCTTTTTGCTCTGAAGCTGCAAGCGCATCTGTGTTTGAGACTCTTAACAGGGATGGTTTGCAGAACCTTCTCCCTTTCTGTGAGTCACCTTTCCCTCTCTTCGTAGCGCCCCTTGGTGCACACATTTTTGATGAATTCTGATTTATCCATACTTTCTTCTGTTGCTTGTGTTCTTGGTGTCATATTTAAGAAACCAGATCCAAAGTCACGAAGATTCACCCGAATGTTTTCTTCTAAGAATTTTATAATTTTAGGTCTTATATTTAGGTCTTTGACCCATTGCAAGTTAATTTCTGTTTATGGTGTGAGGTAAGGGTCTGACTTCATTCCTCTACACGTGGAAATCATGGTGGGTCCTTTGATTAGCCAGTTAGAGGTAACAAGCCTGAGAGGCAGCACACGTCTTGTCCAAAGGCCACGGTAGCTGAGAGGTGGGACTGGAATTCAATATCAGATTTGACTCCCAAGCTGGTCCCCTTTCCACACTGGCCCCCAGGCCCAGGAAATCAGATGGACATTCTAATGTGGCTCTGGACCACTTCTTCCTCCTCTCTGATCCTAGTTTTCCTTCCTGTACGGGAGCTGCTGGTCTCTAGGGGTCATTCCTGTTCAGACGGCTGCCTTCCCTTGGGCCTCACCGCCCACTGCCTTGGTCTGACGTCCCCTCTCAGGTGTGCAGTGGAGCCCTCCAGAAGGAGCTTCTTCCCCGGCCCCGACTGTGAGTGAGGTCTCCTCGCCCCCCTTGGCCTCCTCTGGAAAACACTCCCAGCCCCCCTGGAAGTTAAAGCCACAGTTCTGGAGAAACGCAAGCTGGCTGGTGTGCAAGGGCTTCCCCGCCTGCTGACAGTTTTCTTCCCAAGTGTCACAGGGAAGCTATTAGAGATTCAGCTTGCAAAGCACCTGCTGTAAACATCCCTCTCACGGGCCTCTTTACCCAGAAACAGCAGCTCCTTCCCGGCCCCCACTTGAAGTCCTGAACCAGGCCTGACCCACAGTGGCGCTCAGGACACGGTTGGGTGGATGAATGACCAGAGGAGACAGCTGCACACTCCTTTGATGGCCGTAGCTCAGGAGGAGGCCGACTTCCAAAGGGGCCTCTGGCAGCTCCTCTGCTCTGCCATTGCAGTGCCATGGCTGATGCAAAAATGAATCCGACCGCTGTGTTCCAATAAAACTTTATTTATACACACACTTATTGTATTTCCAGTAATTTTCATTCATTTCAAAGAATTTAGGTCTTTGATTTTTTTTTTCAAACCATTTAAAATGTAAAAAAAAAAAAATTCTTAGCTCATGGTTCACAAAGAAACAAATGTGTCAGGCTGCCTTTGCTATAGTTTGTATGAGAATAGTTTGCCAAACTTGGGCTTAATTTTTTTTTCTTAGTACAGGAATAATAGATATTCATTACAGAACAATTAGAGATCATTTGTAAATTGTAGGCGAGGGATATGGTTCAGTGGTAGAACTATGGCCTGACATATATGGGGCCCTGGGTTCAATCCCCAGCACTGAAAACAAAAAAGCACTCAAAAAAATCTGCAAATTGCAAATTAATTAATTAAAATAAAATTAGAACCACTCCTAATTTGAACACAGAGATCACTACTTCCAATGGGCACGTAGGTTCTCACTAATCTAACCCTGTTCCTTACCTGTTCCTTACCTGGCCACTTCATGTGTGACCATTAAAATCAGATACAATTAAGGATTTAGTTTCTAGGTCCACTATTCATTTCAAGCACTCAGTGCCTACGTGTGACAGTGGCTCCCAGTTGGATATCCCAGAACAGAACATTTCTACCATCCTAGAAAGTTCTACTAGACAGCGCTGATCTGTTTATATCAACTTATGTAGATTTAATAAAAATAGGACGATACCCAATGCACTGCTTTTCTGAGTACCTGTGTTCACCTACTATGTTAGAGTGACCTTCTGGACTACTCGTGTTTCAGCACCTGCCTGTAGTGTTCGATTTCATGCAGTGGATTTCCCCTCTGGGTTCCCGCTGTACATTTGTTTCCAGTTTGGGATTCTAATAGACACAACGGCCCAAAGCACTTTATCCTCAAACCTTTGCACCCTTCATTGTTTTGAGGTAAATTAAAGGTTTGACAGCCAGGTCAAAGGGTAAGCCCATGTTTAGAGTTTTTTTAAAAATAGGAACACCCAGTTTCTCTCCAGAAAGACAGTGATCATACTGCCACCAATAATACATGGAACTGCAATTTCTTGAAACCTCCACAAACAATAGCAATTATAGTAACAAGGCAATTTTTGTAGATGAAAAATTTCCATCTCTTTGTTTTAACTTGACTCTCCTTGACAAAGCGTTTTCTCCCGTGTTTGCCGACCATTTGGTTTCTTTGGGCAGGTCTTGGCCAGTAAAGGGAGGCCATCTGTGTGGCTTAGGTTTTAAGGAAAACTTGCTAGATTCCAACACCTGCCCCCTTCTTCAAGTCCTTTAAGTTCTTCAAGCAAGGTGACAGGGTTAACATGCCAGAGAGATTAGCAAAGCCCTCTCTATTTCAGCAGACCGAGGGTCCATTAAGTTTTCTGTCCTTTTGAATTATCCTTATTTATTATTTCTTTGGGGTTCCTACAATCATGGGTCACCCTAGGAGGTGGTTGTTTGGTGGTCTGTAAACTTGTCTACTTGTTGACTTAACTTAAATTCATCTGAATTCCTTTATTCCTAGGATACAACCCTTCTTGTCTAATCAGATATAAAGCCGCCTAGATTCCTGGACAGCAAGAAGGATCTGCCAGGCCCCAGCCAACCAGAGAAACAGTCACTTGCGGTAAGGCGGAGTGGGAAGAGCCGAGCTGTATTCTTCCTTGGCCCTTGAAGGTCTGGCATCTTCATTCAGCCATTCATTATGAGCACTTGACTGTACTTTGTGCTGATGGGCAATTTTTGTGTCTTTGATTTTACCACTGAATGATTGTGACCTTTAGAACGTTGGGGGGTTATCGGTCGTCCCCAAGGTAGTGTCAACTAGTTTTCACGCAGCATTTTTAATTGTATGAAAGCATCTTCAAGACATCTGGGTCTCGTTTACACCCATAAAGGAGGTGCAATCATACCGTCCATTGGGGATCAGGGCAGCGAAGTGACCTGCCCTAGATCTTGCAGGAGGAACGTGGTCTGACTCCTAGTCCAGTGCTCTCGCGTTGCCCTGCCATGCACAAACGACTGGTCTTCCTGACCGACGGGCCAGACGGTGCGGGAGAGCGCATCTGGGAGGAGCGGGGGAGCACCGCAGCCTTGATCCTGGGGAGGCACGAAGCTCCCCCCACCCCATTTCCTATGGAACCTTCTGACTGGGACTCCAGGACACCCGACCCCAGATTGGAGGCACGAAGTGGGGCTGGGGCAGCTAAACTCGCCCACCGCGGGAAGGTCTAAAGCAGGAGGGCGAGGGGTGGTAATTGAGATCCAGTTAAATCAACCTCCAGAGCCGCCCCCTCCCTTAAACCAACCTCAGATCCCCTCCCCCATCCAACTTGATGGGGGTCCTCGGCGTCTCTTCTCCAGTCCCAGTCCCACTCCCGGCCCTCGCGGTCCCTCCTCCGGGACCCCTGGCGCATCCCGCTGGAGCCCCGGTCCCCTCCACCCGCGGAGGCCGGACTCTGCCCCCGCCCCGCCTTCCTCCTCCCCCCGGGGGCGGTGGCCCGTGGCGGGCGCGCCCATTGGCTGCGGCGCGAGCGAGGGCCAGGGCCGGCAGCGCTGATTGGCCGCGGCGGCTCGGCGGAGCCTGGGAGCCCGGCGAGTCGCTGGGGGAAGCCGAGCAGACACTAGGCGCAGCCGGAGCGCGGATCGTGGACCCCGCAAGTCGGAGCCCAGCGGATTCGAGCCCGGGCCTGGAGGTAGGGACGAGGCGCCTGGTCGTGGGGGGCGGGCTCTTCCGAGGAGAGCCGAGATGGGGTACTTCTGCTCTGCCCCCAGACTGCAAAAACGGAGCATCTTCTCCCAGAAACGGGCCCTCCATCCTCCCAGGACGCGGAGAAAGAAAGGGTCTCTCACCCTCCACTGAGCAAAATAGCTCCGTTTTCCTTTCCTTTCAAAATAGCTCCGTTTTCCCTCCTCATGGCCCGGCTCTGAAATAGGATTGCCCTCCCTGATTTACCCTTTGGAATAGAAGGTTACCCCTACAGAGTGGGATCCAGGAACCTCCTCGGTACCAGAGCCCTCTTTGGAGATGACGCCCCTTCCCTATCCCAGATAAACTAAGTTTGAATCTCTTCCTTCTCCTCTCATCCCCTTCACAGTGAGGAGCGTCTTCATAGCTCGTAGATAACAGTGTCCTCTCCCTCCCCCACCCGTGGAAAATATGGAGGTCCTGGGAAATAAGCCCCTCAACAGGACAAGGACATCCTGGGACAGAGACTCTGCAAGTCACCTTCCAACCCCATACGCATCTCCCTGCATCCCCACCTCAGAAACCAGACTCTGGAAACCAGACTCTGGAAATGGATGATTCCCTGCCCTTCCCCACCCCTAAGAGAGGGGAAGCTGCCCCCTCCACTCCGCTAAGGCACCTGGGGCTGTCCCCCTTCCCCTGGAATATGGGGATGTTTGAGGAGAGCCTTTCACCCCCAGGAACAAGGCCGAGATCTGGCCATAATCCCCGAATTCTCCACCTCTTCCTAATCCTTTCACCCAAATCCCACCCTAAGACCCCACACCCACCCCTCCCACCTCTCTCAAGCTCATCCTTCCCGTCCTCACTGCCCCACTGATAATCCCACCCCAGTTCCCTCACCCAGGGGGCCGGAGAAGACCTGAAGCCCTGGGCACTGTGACCCTAGGCCTGGAGACCCTTCTAACAATGGAGATGGCCTCAGGCAGCTGGGCCAGAGGGGACCCCCTCCCACACCACCTCTACCAACACATACACACCTCCTCTGAGGCTGTCCTTCCCCCTCCTAGAGAAGGGGTGTCAGGGCAGAGAGGGGCTGCTGGCCCTCTTCCAAGAAACCCCCACTTGCTCCCTGGGTCTGCCCCTCCGATCTCCTGTGGGCATTGCCTAGCGGAATTCCCTGGGCACTCGGCCAAGAGAGATGGATGCTGCTGGGCCCATACATTTGGCTAGGGACAAAATTGGCTTTGCTATTTTGGTGAGGCTGGACTAAGGCAGGATTCTGAGACCTAAGGGCGGTGGGGGGGGGGGGGGCTTGGGGACAGCTCTCAGGTAGACCAGGTGGGTTGGGCAAGGGAGGGAAAGCAAATGAGTTTTGCCTTCTTCTTTGGAGCTGGCACCACAGCATGAAGTATTGAGAATGTGCTTTCTGGAGGCCAAAGGTCGGCCCCGGGTGAGGCAAACAGCCAGTCTAGCATCCTGAGACCTAAAAGGGATTCTGATTAGGGACTCCGACCCTTCCTCTGACCGTTGGACAAACTGAGGCACAAAGAGAGGAAGAGACTCGTTCAAGGTCACCCAGCCAGTAAGTGACAGAGCCAGCCACCGCTCCTACAGGGCCACAGGGTCCCCATGCTGGCTGCAGTCCTCACCTTTTCAAGTGGGACTCTGTCCCCACTTGTCAGAGGAAGCACCAAGGATCTGTAAAAGTCATGCAGCTAGGAACGGGCAGAACTGGAACTCAGAGCCACCCCCAGCCACCTGGAGGAGCCCCTCGTGGGTGGCTGCATCCAGTGCTCACCCGTCTGAAGGTCTCATTGAGCCCTCTGTGGAATCCAGGCTTGCCAGACTCCAAACTGGCCCAGAAGAGCAGAGCGCATCGGTGGCAGTGTGCTGGGGCCCTGCTGCCCCAGGAACTCCAGAGGGTCCGGAGGAAGTCACATCCCTTCCCTCTAGATAACCGCCCAGTCCCTCTGATTCCCTGCTCCCTGCAGGAGTCTCATTCCTGCTCAGATCCCTGCATCCTTTCCTGCGGCACCAAGGGGGAAACTCGTCTGCAGATCTCTAGGACCACCCGGCCAGGTAGCAGCAACCTGGTTCCTACCGATGGGAGAGTCAGGGGTAGCAGCTCTACTCTTCGTACCTCTGCCCAGCTCCCAAGAGAAAGGGTTGCGGTCATGCTTCAACTAGGAGCTGAGAACCAAGTTCAAGGTGAAAGTTCAGAGATGAGGATATAGGTCCTGGGATCTCCAATCTGCCCCGCGGTGTGTGATCCTGGGAAGATCTTTCACCTCTCTGTTATCATCCTCAGGGTTAAATGAGTTAATAGCTCACAGCTAAAGGGGAGAAGCCATGATTACGATTTCAAGTGCCAAGTCATAAACCTCTAAAGCCAGAGGGTGGGGGCAGCTCTGCTTCCAGAACTCAGAACTTTGCTGTAGATAATCTTGCCAGTGGACACAGCAATCTCTTCCCTGAGAGGCAGTGCAGGGTGTGGGCTTGACCTGGACTCCAAAGTCAGATAAAGCTGAGAGGAATTCTGCAGCTGCTGCTGGGGCACCCGGAGCAAGCCCTTCCCTTCTCTGAGCCCCAGCTCTGCATCTCTGAAAGAGGTCTGTTGTAGGTGGTCATCTGATAGGAGAGGGGTCTAGATCAGGAGTCTCATCCTCCCAGGCTGACATTTGGGGTGAGCTCTTCCTTCCTGTGCATGGTGGGATGCTGGTCGTCCTCCTGGCCCTCTACAGGCGAGATGTCCACAACACCGCCTCTGTTGATAGAAAACGTCTCCACGCGTGATTGGATGTCCCCTCCTCACCAGAGAGATCCACTGGTCTGATGGGTGGGTGGAACTCAGCCTGTGTGGAGCCAAGACCGCTTCCCCTCTTTGCAGAAGCTCCTGGCTCTGGTTTCTGCTTGACCAGGGGTTGCGCGGGGTGGTGGGCAGTTGTCCAGCTGCTGCGCCTCCCAGTGTTGATGACAATTTTAGTCCATCACATTTAAATAGCACTTACTGGTTTCCAGATGCCTTTAGGTCTGCTACACTAGATTTGCGATTTTACAGACCAGGAAACCAAGGCTTTTAACTGAGGTTTAAAGACTTGCCTGAGGGTGTCTGGCCTCCCTGCTAGAGGGTGAGAAGCTGCCCAGGCCAAAGGAGCTTCAGAAACGTGAGCGCTCGCTCGGTGCCTTCCTAGGGAGATAATTGGCAGACTCTCCCAGAACCTGAACCTCCTGCAGGTCCTTGGCCCAGCAGCCCTGCTTCGAGGAATCTGCTGTGGGATGCTCACACAGACGACCTGGGAGTGTCCAGTGCAGGGCTTGGTCACACCCCTCTGGGAAGGGTTCATGTTCGGTGGATCCACGTGGGAAATGGACAGTGTTTCTAGAAGAATGAGGTAGATCGATGTTGCTGACACAATTTAGTGAAAACAGTAAAGTCACGGGATCAATACCTACAGGATGATCTGTGTAGATTGGAAAAGAAAAGATGATTTGTAAGTACACATGAAAATGGATCGGTAGGGAAGTGGGGGGCAAAGGAGAGACACATATATTTATGTGAATGGGTTTTTGAGGGAAGAATAAAGAAAGGAACGCCCTGGCCAGCTGTCCCTGCCCCAGCCAGCAAAGTACAGCCCAGAGGTCTTGCTGGCACCAGATGTTGTCAGCAGCAGAGACTGGGACCTCTGAGCCTCCTGAGAGGTGGGGGCTGGAGAGACAGGACCTGAGGCCCCAGGAGGAGGAGCCTGCTCCCTTGCTGAGGGGGGGGGGGACCTCCCTCCCGCCCTGTGGAGATGCAGCTGCTGTGAGACTGGCCCGATTGCTCCCCAGGTGTGACAGCCTCAGCCTAGCCACTCTCAGGACCTGTCTCCCTGGGTTATTGTGAGGATCAAATGGAACCTTGTGTTCAGGCCCCTGGTACACAGTCGGTACTTAATTAACGTGAGCCCTGATCTCTTTGCATCTGTCCGGTGCCCCCCTGCCCCTTGCCTGCCCCCTGCCAGGAGACAGAGAACAAGGGCTTCCTAAGTGACAGTTGGGGAGCCTGGGGCCTCTGGGAATGCTCGCTGGGTTGAATCAAGGTCCCCCCCCTCCATCTTGTCCCCTGCGCCTCCAGGAGGGAGCAGTTGGGGGCAGTAGGGCTGGGGCGGGTTCCCAGGGGAGCTGTGCTCCGGCTCCCCCTCCCTCCTGTCTGGCTCTCCGTGCCTTCTCCAGATGCTCAAGCAGAACGGGTGACAGGGTGTGACCTCTAATCACACGTTCCCTCCGTAAGACGACTTTCCAACGGCAGATTCCCCTTCAGAAGCCACCACAGCCCAGTCCTTCATAGGAGCATGTCCCTGACCCTCTCTACCCCAGCCTTCCGTGGTCCATCAGTGGTACCGGGTTTCCTTCCTTCTGTACACCTGGCAAGCAGAGATCACACCTGCTGCGGCCGTCCCTTGTCCCAGATGCACGGCACAGTTTCTGCCGTGTGACAGATAGTCAGGGAGCATTTAGTGAATGCATTTTTTTTTTTTTTTTTTTTTGGTGGGAAAACTTGCAGAACATAAAATTGACCTCTTTTGTTTTTGTGGTACTGGGGATTAAACCCTGGGCCTCGCACATGTTAGGCAGGTGCTCTGCCACTCAGCTACACCCCCCAGCCTTTTTATTTTGTTTTGAGACAGTCTCACTAAGATGCCCAGGTTGGCCTTGAATTTGCCATCCAGTGCCTTGGCCTCCTGAGTAGCTGGACATGCAGGTGTGCACCGCCATGCCCACTAACAGGCCACTGTCACCATTTTAACGTGCACAGCCCAAGGACATGGAGTACATTCAAATGTGTCCTGCGTCCATTGCCACTCTCAAGTCCCAAAATATTTTATCACCTCAAAACTTCATGTGCGGGCCCCATTCCCTAGTCCTCGACCACCACAGTGGCCTCCTATCTCTGTGGACTGTGCCTAGCCTGCATATTTCACATAAATAGAATCATGCAATTAATGCCCTTTTGTGTCGTTTCTCCATGATTTTGCATGTATCCGAGCTTGGTTCCCTTTGATGGCTGGGTGATATTCTGCCGTATGGAGAGAGCACAACTTGTTTACCCATCTGTCAGTTGATGCCCACTTGGGTTGCTTTCGCCTTTTTGGGACTGTGAACATGCATGCACGAGTTTTGATGGGAAGACCTGTCTGAGGCTCTGTGGAGGACATGCCCAGGAGTGGAACTGATGAGTCACGTGGCAACTCCTTCTGTTTGACCCTTTGAAGGACTCCCTGACCATGGTCCTCAATAGCAACACACTCACCCTCTCCAGCAGTGGGGGGAGCTCCCGGCTCTTCTACGTTCTCACCAACATTTGTTATTTTCTGCTTCATTGTTATCGCAGCCTTTCCGGCGAGTGCGAAGTGGCTTTGACTTGCGTTTCCCAAACAGCCAGTGATGTTGACCACCCTCTGGGGACTTTGCTGCCTTCTGGAGCCACCTTTGGGGAAGCATCTGCTTGAGCCCCTCGTGCTGGGTGGGCTGCTCTTTCTGGTGGAGTTGTAACAGTTCACAAGTGTGAACACACACAAGTGTGCTTTGCAAGCTCCAGGTCCTTGTCCATTTAAACTCCAACTCAGCTCCTGTGGGTCAAGGTCTGTTTTGTGACCGTGGGATACCCAGGTGACCCCAGCACTGTTCGTGCCCACGTCTGAGGCAGTTTCTCAGCCCCAACACTGTTGACTTCGCGGAGCGGGGTGGGAGGCGTCCTGTGCTTTATGGGGTGCTTGGAAGCATCCGTGGCCTCTCCTCACGAGATGTCACTAGTAACCTCCACCCCCAGGTTGAGACAGCCAAAATGTCTTCAGACATTGCCAAACGTCCCTTGCGGGGCAGAATCATCCGTGATGAGAATCGCTGTTAGAGACTGAAACAGGTGTGAATATTTACAACTTCAGTGAGATCTCTTGTGCCTAACAGGTATGCACTGGGTGTTCAGGACCTATTGAACGTTGGATAGATGGGTAGATGGATGGATGGGTAGATTGGTGGGTAGATGGATCAGTGGTTGGATGGATAGATGGGTGGGTGGGTGGCTGGGTGGCTGGATGGATGAGTAGATGGGTGGACAGAGGGACAGACAACCCCATCATCAGTTGGATAGATGATAGATGAGTGTGTGAATGGATACATGAACAAACCAATGCAACTTGTAAGTTCTGGAATGTGCCTACAACTCTCCTGTTTTTCCAACTGCAATATTCTACCCTTTCTCTGTTCAGCATGGTGGTCCTTAACTTGCATCAGAACCCCTGGAGGGCTCACTAAAACTCAGATTGATGATCCGAGCCAGAATCGATGGTTCAGTAGAATCACCCACCTGGCAAAGCTCTCAGCCCAGTATCCTTGTTCTTTGAGATCCTCCACCCTGCCAACCTGTTGGCTCTCGGAGGTCCTAATCCTTGTAGGTGCTAATGTCTGTTGCCTTGACTGTGGGCACGTGCTGCAGATCTGCCCCTCAGCTGTGCTGAGGTCCTTCAAGGCTGGGGGCGCGGTGCTTTGTTAACGGTGACCAGCAACATTGTGTCATCCGGGAGCTGGAGGAAAAGGCAGAAGTTCGGGCCCCACCCAGGCCTGCAGAGCTGAATCAGCATTTGAAAACTATTCTTGGCATGTTTCCTGGGCACCCTGGAGTTTGAAACCTGCCCTTGGACGTTCCCACAACTCTCACGCTCAGGGCTAGGACCCACCAGCCTTGCTGACGAGTCCCGCGGACGGCCTCTCCCAGTGTGGGCTGGAGCGTCCCTAAGGCACACTGGCCACCGTTCTTTACCCGACATGCTCTACCTCGTGGAATGCCTGAGCTGGCCTGGCTTTCTCCATGGATAAACAGTCCCAGGGGGCAGTGTCTTGCTCAAGGTCACACGATGACCATGAGGCAGAGGAGAGACTGCCATCCATTCCCTAAGGGGGAGTGAGAGAGAAGGGGTTGCCGTCCACAGCAGTGATGTGGGAAAATGTGGAGGGGGACTGTGAAGCCATTAGCTTTGTGCTCCAAAAGTGGGGAGATGGGAGGTGACCTCCAAGTGTACAAAAGACCAGGACCTAATGTGGCTTCTCTCATTTATTTGGCAAGTGTGCATTGGGTTCTTAGAGCCCAGATGCTGCTATCTGGAGTGGAGTATTGAACAGGAGAACAAGGCTCCTTCTCAGTGCCTTATCAGTGGGGCTGAAGTTCATCTGAACTTTAGTCCTTAACGACTGTGTTCGTTTATTGCGTGGTTTCTGTGTGCTGTGTACAGTCAGTACGAGGAGCAAGTGTGCTTGTGAGTGTGTGTGAGTGTGTGTGTGTGTGTGTGTGTGTGTGTGTTCTGGGGAGAGAGAATGCCCCAGAGCATCTTGGGCTCTCTGGGGTACAGAGGCCCTCAGACAGTGGACCTGCCTTGTCCTGAGGGTCAGGGAAGATGAGAACTCAAGGTACAAGGAGGGTACCTGTCCCTGGGATGCTGGGGAAGAAACTGCAGGGGAAAAGGTCAGAAAAGATGGAAAGTCCTTCTGGGCAGAGAGCAGGACATGCACAGGCCTGAAGCATTCATGAACTGCGATAAGAAAACCTTCAGGGTAAAGTCACGACTCTCTTACACACAGGAAACGAACCCTGGCTATTGATTCTAAGCAGATGTTACAACCAGTTCAGAGGGAAAGCTAAATAAAGCTCAGATGTGTACAGAGTTTAAAAAAAAAAAAAAGGTGGACATGTGTTGCAAATGGAGGCAGACTGGTCGGACCAGGCAAAATCTGCTTTGTCTAACATTTTCCTACAACTTACAAAGGGGTTTCAAAGGAACACGGTCTCCATATCATGAGCAGAGCTAAAAATCAGATAACCAAAGGGCTCGTGCGGCACGTAGACCGTGCATAATTTTCTGTTGGTACATGGCTTTTTTCTCCCTATGAGACCAGTGTCCAGAGGACAGGGAGGCCTTCAGCAGGACACAGGACGGAGGGGAGGCTGCAGGAAGGGCCCAGTCGTGACCAGCCCGGTGCCCCACCGCCGTGGTTTGGGCTTGGCTCAGAGACCCAAGGGGAGCCGTGGCGGAGTTTTAAGCAAGTTGATGATGCTCTTTTATTAGCACTTGAGAGAGATCCTTCTGGAAGCTGGGCAGACAGCGGACAAACACCTTCTCCCCCCGTTGGGCCCAGGTTCCATGAGGGAAGCCAGCCAATCCCAGAGGCAGGCTGCTGGCCATTCAGCAAACGCTTTTAAGGCCTTACAGCTCCTTCGGGGCAAGGCTCCTGAACACCAGCCAAAAGAGCAAAGCACCGCCTCGCAGGGCTGTCCCCCCGGGGAACAAGCCTGGCCCCCTCTCCCTGTCAGAGCTGCAAATAGCTCCCTGCCGGCTTTGCAGGCTGAGCGTGTCCGGGGACAGGCTGGAAATGAGCACACCCAGGAACATTCGTGCAAATCACTGCCCGCGTGCCGATTTGCGTGCCTGGCACCCAGCCCTGCCTCGGTGCCACTGTCCTCCAGGGCCCCAAGGCAGGGCCCGGAGAAGAGCCACACAGAGCAGAGCATGGACGTTCTGACCGAGGGACGGGTTCCAGGCGGGGTCACGCTCAGTTGAGCAGCGCTCAGAGGACTGGACTGAGTTCCATCGCGATGACAGTGACCCGCCAACACTGGCCGCTGAGCGGGCAGGGAGGTGTCCTCAGAGCCCGGCAGGTGCTTGCGCGTCTGGCTGCTCACAGCGACCTGATGAGGCGAGACGGTCAGATTTCAGAGATGGGAAAAGCAGCTCGCGGTGACCGGCGAGGATGACCGGCTGTGTGGAGCGAGGGTAGCCAGGCTTGAAGACTCGGAGCCCAGGGAGGCCTCTGGTGTGCTGGTGCTGCCTGTGGCCCCCGCGTGCTTGTCCCCTGCCTCCGTGGAGCAGCAATGTCTTTTGCTTTGGTCACAGCAGGGCTGGGGGGGGGGGGGACCCACTGCCACAGTCAGTTCAAAGGGAGAGTCCAAAATGCTGAATAGACGCAGCGACTGTGGGGAAAGCAGTGGACATGCTCCAAAGCCCCGGAGACAGGGAGTGGGCTGCAAGGGCCTTTCAGAGACAGGGACACTTGCTTCCTGTCCAGGGTTTGGCATTGAATGGTGGCTGATGAAGGATGGGTAGGAAGCCATGCTCTGGTTTTTTGGGAGCCATTTTGGTCACTTTGGTTTCTCTCCTAAGAGGATTGGGTAGCGGGTCCCAGGGGAGAGTGAGGAGAAGGGACCCAGAGGTGGGGATAGACAGTTGGAGGCAAAGTTTGCCGAGAGTGGTCAGCCATCCGTCCACCCACCCGCGGGGCAGGAGCTCTGGTCTTGGTCCCGCTGTTGGCCTTTTCTGAAGCTGGGCAGTGGCCGATGTCTGGGCTGAGTGCACCCTCCCCACGGCAGCCTGCCATCGGCCCATCTGTCCCCGTGCGAACACAGAGGCCTGCCGTGGCCCTGCAGGTCCAGGGAAGAAGGGCTCTGTTGGAAACCAGCAGTGCTGCCCGCTCCCCGAGAGCCCAGGGCCGGCGACTCCTCTCTGCAGACCTCCCTTTCCTCGTCTGTGGGATGGGTGGCGGAGGACTCCCAGCTAGCGTCCCTGAGAGGCCTGAGGTAGCATCAGCAAGGCCAAGGCAGTGGACCTGGTGACATTTGGCTCTTGGAAGCGGTATCCCAAGAGGTCTCCAGTACTGCAGATTCACATCTGTGTCGGGGAGGGGTGAGAGGGCGGTCCCCCCCTCCAGAAGGGCCTGAAACTCTCGCCATTGCGCATTACTCTCTGTTCCTTCTTATGGGAACGGAGCACGTTCCTGTCATCAGCCCACTGCAGCTGCGTGCGGCATGACAGAGGTCACTGCATTTGCCCGGGTGGACTATGCACGTCCCTCTCGAAGGTCAGGCCAACGTAGAGGTCCTTGCCCTTTGCTACCTGGGGGATGAGCACTTCCCCAGCACATTTAACGGGATATTTGCTTAGCTCAGACCTTTGAAGGGTCCAGAGGCGTTTCCTAGGTGATAATAGGTTGCAACTGAATTTCACCAAGATGATCTTTAACCTAGGAGGTTGTAAATCCGAGCTTGCTCTTCTTCCAGGGCTGCAGACTCCATCTCTGCAAAGGCTGAGTGGAGGGCAGCGGGCAGCCCCTCTGTAACTTGTCGCCTGGCTGCGGGCGCAGGGAGGCCCACAGGTGAAGCTGGCCACACTGAGAACCGTGAACAAGCTAATGAATCAAAGGTTGTGTGGGGCTCGGCTTTTAAGAGGGGACCAACGGGCCCTTGCCCTGCCTTCTGTTAAGAGCACCTCGCCTGCATTATATTTAACCCTCAAGAGCCCTCCAGGTAGTTCTGAACTCGGCAACACTTTACAAACAAGGAAATAGAGGCACAGAGAAGTGAAGGAGCTTACCTCCAAGGTTATACACCTTGCTGTATTTGGATTGTCTGGGGCCAGGGCTGGAGCAGGGCCCCGTGGTAGAGCACTTGCCTGGAACGTGCAAGGCCCTGGGTTCCATCCCCAGCATCGCAAAAAAAAAAGGTAAAGGGGAGAGAGAGAATTGGTCAAGGGCATCTGTCCAGAGAGGCAGCCCCCTCTGGCCTGGGACAGGTCCCCTGTCATTTATTCCTTCCCTGCGCCCAAGCCGGGTCCCCCACCTCTCTTGAGGAAGCTAGTCTCCCCTGGCCGCCTTCTCGCGTGAGTTTATCACGCTGCTGAAATTCTCAGCTCATTCACGGTCTCCAGAACTCTGGTAAGTCCCTCGAACTCAACCGTGTCCTTCCTGGGGCCCCGGCATTGTCCTGGGACCTGGTACCAAGGGAACGTGAAGTCAGCAGTTGTTGAATGACTGTGACTATGTCGTTAGATCAACTTTATGAGAAGTTCCTGAGCAGGTTTGGTGCCTGTTTAGGTCCTGAGTTTGCTTGGAAGGATTTGTTTTGCTCTACCTTGGCCTTTCTCTTCAACGAGCCCTTTGCTTCGGGATCCCTGTGGATTCTCACACAGTGGTAACAAGTAATGCCGAGAGATCCCGGGCGCCCTTTCTGTGGCGTATCCCAGTGACACCGTCTTGCTGGCCTGGACACCCTCCACCTGTCTTATTGGGATTTCTTCAGTTTGACGTGCATTCCTTTGCACTTTTTGGGGGTGGGGGCTGTTTGGTTTTGCTGGGGATCAAACCAGGGCCTGGTGCACATTCGGCCCGTGCCCTTCTGCTGAGCTGCCCCCGCCCCCACCTGCACACGTTTGAACAACTGCTGGTCTCACAGGGGGCCGGCTAACACCTGAAGGCAGAGTCTCCATCTTGGGAGATTCGGAGCCTGACTCCGAGAGGTTTGGAGGTGGCACTGGGAGGTGGAGGCCGCGGGTGGCGAGGAGGACAGCCCTGCAGGGCCCCGTTGCCTGATAGTGGGGCCCCTGGAGAGTGGGCTCCGGAAGAATCATCCAAAGCCTGAAGAGTGAGGAAGAGGAGGGCATGTGAGGACAGACCCTCAAACAGCCGCAGGGAGACAGAGAGGGGCGCAGACCACGGGCTGTGAGAGAACTTAGGGTGACATCCAGCAGGCGTCCCGCTTACAGCTCAGTGGTTTCTGAGGCTCAGTCCTTCTCATCCCTGGTTCCAGAGTTTTCTCTTAGCCGAGCACCGCCTGAACCCTTGTTTCTGGGTTCGAATCCCAGCTGGGCTGCTTTCCCTAAGTGAAGACTTAGGCAGCTTGGTCTGCGCTGGGTGCTGAGTCTCTAAGTGGGTGTGACGAGCTCATGGACCTCATGTTCATTGTGGGGCTGAAGGAGGGGCCCAGGGGAAGCTGCAGGAGAGGCCTGGGACTTGGAAGTTGCTCAGTGAACATCAGCATTTTTCTTGGAGCTCGCTCGCTGTTTCTTTAAATCAAATTGGTCGGCTGTGTTTACTGAGCTTCACCTTAAGCAGTTAGATCTGTGCAGGCCAGGTCTCTCTCTCTCTCTTTTTTTAATCTTAATGCAATGAAAAGGAAAACATTGCCATTGAGATAAATGTGTCATCTGTTATTTGCTCTTGGGAAATGCATCCCATCACCAGGAATCCAGGTCAACTTGGGGGTGCCTTCTTGTGTGTTGGGCAACTCCCGTGACTCTGAGCCTTTGCCTCCCTGTTTGGAGGATGGGCGTGGTAAACCAACCTCCAAAGGAAGTATCATGGGCACGTAGTGAGCCCTCCAGAAACGGTTCCCTGGCATCGGCCTGCTCTGTGGCATCAGACAGATGGCTTGTCTTCTCTGAGCCTTGTTTTTTAGCACTGTTAAGTGGGACAGTTGGGCATGATCTCCATGAGGTTTGTAAGCAATTATGAAAGAGTTCTTGATTTGAAATTTCCAGTTGTCACATCCACTTTGCTAAAAGAGGGGCTTGCATGCCGGTGGAATGATGGCTTGGCTGTGACAGGCGCATTCTTGAGGCTGAGGTGCCCCTGGAGTACCTCAGCTGTCTGTGCTGGGCTAGGTCCAGGTGGGAGTTCATGGGCAGAGAGGAAAACAGGGAAACCCAGTAGATCCCTGCATCCTCTCACTTTGGCTCCAACTTGGGGCCCAGAGGGTTGTTACCTGGGGACACTGACGTCTGTCCTTGTCTGCCCCACACCTGCATCTCTGTGAGCTCGGTTCTTTGTTCTGGACTCCTCAAGCCTGAGATGAAGAGCCCAGGTTTGTCTGGGGACGTCCTTTGGGAGTAAGAGCATCACACTGATGCCACATGGCTTCAGGGAAAAGTTGCTGAGTCTCCAAGACATCGCGCCACATGAGTTGGCTTCGCGGAGAGAGAGGAGAAGTCCTCAGAGATTTCTGTTAAAAGACTGGAGTGAGAAGCAGATGGCTCCTGGTGGTGGTGATAAGAAGCGGGCACCTTGCTGTAGTTTTAATTTGCTGCAGGAAGCAAATGATGGTAAAGACTGCATTTCTCTGCCTCTGCAGAATCACCCTAGGCATCATGCTCGGTTTCTGCAGAAAAATCAGGCAGCCAGACAGACCTGGGTTCCAATCCTGACTGCCACTCTCTTGCTGCAAGAACAGGGGCACATTTTATTTAACCTTCTCTGAGCCTCAGTGAACTCAAGGGCAAAAAAAATCAGACCACCACAGCTTTTTAAAAAAATATTTATCTTTTAATTGTACACAATAGCTTTAGTTTATTTATTTTTATGTGGTGTTGAGGATCGAACCCATGGCCTTGTGTGTGCTAGGTGAGCGCTCTACCACTGAGCCACAACCCCAGCCCAGACCACCATGGCTTTGCAAGATGTTTAAGAGCATCCATCGGTGGTGGTGTTTGGAAATCTATCTGCACAGGGCGAGTGTAGATAAAGCCTGGCCCACCAAAGGGCCCTGTGGCTTTCTTTGCCTCAGTTTTCTCATCTGCCATGTGGGAGAAATTTGCCCTGTGATGGGGAGAGGCTGAGTCTTCAAATGAAGAGGATCTGCCATCTGTAGAGAGAGCGGTTATTGGTGGTAACTGTAGAGATGGGTTTGCCCCGATACCTGCCATTCTCAGGACTGAGCACTAACCCCAGGGCCTGGGCAGGCAGACAGTGCACAGAACCTCAGGCCTGAACACTGGGAATCTCTGAGCCCATCAACTCCAAACCAAGTCCCTTCACCAGCTGCTTAAAGCCCCTCCCGTGTGCCTCTGGAGGTGATCCCCCGTGCAGCAAAAGAGCTTTCTTAGTTTTTGAGCCAAAATCTGCCTTCTGGTTACTTCTTTCCCATTTTACAGCTTATGGAAGATGGCAGCCAGAGCAGAACCCAGGTCGGGCTGCGCGGCTCACGCCCGTGACTCCTGGGCCCCATGTCCTCTGTAATCCAGGTTCCTTTTGCCTTCCCCTCTGCCCAGGACTCACCAGGGTGGGGCACATGCAGGGTTTAGGAAGAGCCAGGGCGCCCATGGCGGTGGGGCGCTCAGAGGGAAGGGGGCTGCCTCGGCCAGGAGCCCTCTGGAAGTTGAGGTCTCGGCTGTCTGACTGTGGTCCCCGACTCCTGCAGATGTGGACAGGTTAACAGGATGTGTTCCAGCAGCCAGGCACTGTAAGGGGCAGACCTAGGCAGGCCCATGTGGACAAGCCTGTCCTCGCTGAGGGTCGCTGTTCACATCCCTGGGGGCACACGCCTCGGTGGAGCCGCTGCCTGTAGTCGGCCTGCGGCTCCCGTCCCCAGGGGCGAGCGCAACCCAGGAACTTGTCAACATTCACCTTGACACGCCATCTCACATCCACTGTGAGAGGAGAGAGGGGAGGGAGGAGTTTGTGTGGTGTCAATCAAGCTGTCAATCAAGGAACGAGAAAATGAGGAATAAAAAACTCCAACAGAAATGAAATCTGGTGGCCTGACGTCATGGCACTAGTGCCAGCTGGGGGTCAGGAAGAAAGCTGTCAGGCCTCAGAGAAGCTCATTCCAGGCAGGGCCGCAGCAGGGCCCCGTCCTCAGGTCACGGGGCACTTGAAATGGGGTTTTTTTTGTTGTTGTTGTTTTAATATATTTTTAGTTGTTGAGGGACCTCTATTTTATTCATTTATTTTTATGTGGTGCCGAGGATCAAACCCAGGGCCTCACACATGCGAGGCCAGCGCTCTACCACTGAGCCCAGCCCCGGCCCCAGGACTTGAGGTTTTCGTTGGGAGGCTGGTTCTCTTCTCTTGGTGGTCAGAGGGCTACGGTGGCTTCCATGATGGGCTTCGCTTCAAAATAACCCCGTGAGCTGCTCCACGCCAACTGGATTGAAGGCAGAGAACCCGGGAGGCTCCTGCAGCCACCCAGGGGGAGGCTTGGGTCCAGGTGGAGACAAAAGAGAAAGTGACCTGAAAACTTTCTCTGGACAGAGAGAACCCCGACGCTGCTGGACAGAGTCTAGGAGGGTGCGGTCAGGACCTGGTGCTTCCCGTGTCCCGTGCCTGCGCTGGGTGTGGGAACCCGCATTCCTTTCCTGGTGTGTAAATTGTAAATTGCAGAAGATGAAGGTTTGTAGGTTGGAGATGGTGATAAGCACCTGTCTGGCATGGGGGCCAACCACAGATCGGAAATATTCAGAAAAACAAACTTCATCTGAACACGTCCAGACTTTCTTATTGTTCCTATTCCTTAAACTTTATCATGGAACAACTGTTTACATAGCTTCATTGCATTAGGTATTAAAAGTAATCTAGAGATGACTTAAAGTACGTGGGAGAACTGGACACAGGGGGCCACACCGGGGATCCCAGCTATGGGGGAGGCCGAGGCAGGAGGATTACAGTTCAAGGTTAGCCTGGGCAAATTAGTGAGGCTCTGTCTCAAAATAGAATAAAAAGGACTGGGGGTGTAGCTCAGTGGTAGAGCACCCCTGGGTTCGATCCACAGTACCAATAAATAAATAGGATGGTGCATATAGGTTATATGCAAAGACTGTGCCATTTCATATAAAGGGCTGAGCATCCATGGATCTTGGTGGCTGAGGGGGTCCCGGGACAAGCCCCCATGAATCCTGGGGGACAGCCGTGCAGTCATTCCCTGGGGTCGCTGTAACAAATCGCCACAAGCTGGGTTCCTCAAAACAACAGAAATACATTGTCTTATACTTGTGGAGACCAGAGATTCAAGGTCAAGGTGTCCACAGGGCCCTGCGCTCCCTGAGGGCTGGAGGCTTCCAGGCTCGTCGGCTGCGAGAGGAAGAATCCAGAGCCCCTGAGCTCACGGTTCCTATCCAGCAACTGCTTTCTCACCCCTGGTCCCAGGGCTTCTGAGGGCCACCCTGTCACAGCTCTCTGCGAGACAGGAGGAGCTGGACCAGAGACCAGCGAGGGCTGACAGACAGGTGGGCAAAATGGGGCAGTGTCCCGCCAGGTGTCACCTCCTTAGACCCACAGATAAAGGAGGTGTGACCCCCATTTCAAGGACGCTGAGGTTTAGAGAGGTCAGGCCACCTGCCAGAGGGACAGGAGGTGGCGGGAAGCGCCCGTGTTTGAGCGGCGGCACCGCCCTCGGTGCAGAGCCGTCCCATGCGAGGCTTCTCCAGAGGGCTCTCCCTCCGTGGCATGAACTTGGCGCCTCACAGCAATCCGTCACCCTCTCTCGCCCCAGGGGCTCAAGGGGCGGCCTGGATTGGGGGTCACACCTCCTTTATCCGTGGGGTTTGTGGTGCAGTTAGGGCCACTTCCACCTGGGGCTGGAGTCCACTGGCGGCTCCAGTGGGCGGAACGTCCACGGTGGCTTCTCTCTGTGCACGGGTCTCGTGCTCCGGCTCTCCGTGTGGCTCGGACTTCTGGCTCAGCAGTCTCAGAGCAGTTCCCTTCTCATGGAGGCCAGCCTCCAAGGGCAAGAAGTGGGCAGTGCCGACCCTGGTAAGAGCGGTGCCAGGAGCTGGCCCAGCATTGCTTCTGCCACGTGGTGGTGGCGTCCTGACTAGTCACATATGACAGTAAATGAACTTCAACGCCTCACACGCAAGTGGAGTATAACTTCTCGTTCTTCTGGTGGCACATGATGCAGGATCACACCGCGCACGTAGTCATGTCCGATCCATTCCACTGTCCTTCCACCGCCAGACACCCTCCCCTCCCTTCACACCCCTCTGTCTGATCCAAAGTACCTCTCTTCTTCCCTAACCTCCACTCCCTTATTGGGGATTAGCATCCTCAGATCAGAGAAAGCAGTCAGCCTTGGTTCTTGGGGATTGGCTTACTTCACTTTGCATGATGTTTTCCAGCTCCATCCGTTTACCGGCAAATGCCATAATTTCATTCTTCTTTAAGGCTGAGTAATAGTCCATTGTGTATATGTAGCACATTTTCTTTATCCATTCATCTGTGAAAGGTACCTAGGTTGGTTCTGTAGTTTACTATTGTGAATTGAGCTGCTATAAACATTGATGTGACTATATCACTGTGATATGCTTTGGGTATAAACTGAGGAGTGGGACAGCTGGGTCAAATGGTGCTTCCATTCCAAGTTTTCTGAGGAATCTCCACACTGCTTTCCATAATGGTTGCACCAATTGGCAGTCCCACCAGCAGTGTGTGAGTGTGCCTTTTTCCCACATCCTCGCCAACATTTATTGTTGCTTGTATTCTTGATAATTGCCCTTCTGACTGGAGTGAGATGGAATTTCAGTGTAGTTCTGATTTGCATTTCTCTAATTGCTAGAGACATTGAGCATTTTTTCCTATATTTGTTGATCCACATTGGTTTTTTACAACAGCTGTTTTGATATAATTCACCTGCTACACAGTTTGCCTGCTTAAAATGTACACTCAGTGATTTGATTGTTGTTGTCTCAGCCACTTTAAGTGTGCAATTCAGTGGCCTCGGTTGCCGTCACACTGTTGTGCAACGATCACCACTGTTCCCAAAACTTCTAAAAAGAAACTCTGCAACCATTGAAAAATAACTCCCTTTCCCTCTCCCCATGTTTGTTCACTTTCTGCTGCTATGATGCAATACCTGAGATAAACAACTTAAAGGAGGAAAGATTCATTTTGGCTCACAGTTTCAAAGGTTTATAAAGATGGAATTCCAGTGTGACTCTGGACAGGTGTCTTTGCTGCTCTGTGCCTCAGTTTACCCTTTTAAAAAATTAAAATATAATAGTGCATCATGCCACATCTCTCAGTGATCAAAATACAGTAGTCCCCCGCTTTTCTGCAGGGGATACATCCCAACACCCCCAGGGATGCCTGAAACAGCAGGTGATATCAGACCCTGGATGTACTGCAAATTCTCCTGATGCCTGGCAGCCTGGCCACACAGTCCTGGGGTTCATCTGTCCTCCATGATTTATGCCTGGGGACTCCTTGGCTTCGATACTCTTGCACCTGGGGCCATTATTAAGTAAAAATAGGGGTTCCTGAACACAAGCCCTGTGACACTGTGACAGTCCCTCTGATCGCTGAGGCTGCTACAGAGAGGCCAATGGGTGCTTGACGTGCACAGCTGCTCCCAGGGATGATCCACATCTGGGCAGGACAGAGCGGGACCCTGCCAGGCTCCACCATGACTCTCAGCACACTGTGCGGTTTAAAACGAGGGACTCGGTGATTTCTGGAACTTTGCACCAACCGTTTCAGACCCTGGTCGACCTCAGTGGAAAGAGAAGCTGCAGATTCGCCACTCCACCCTCCTGAGCCCGCAGCTCTCTGGGGATGGGGGAGACATGAGTCAAACAAGATCCATGTTAAGCAGGGAAGGGGGAAGGGCCAGGGAGGGCAGGGAGCCGGGAACTGGACAGCACAGATCTGAGGAGGACAATGAGGGAGCCACCTGGGTCTCGGGGAAGGGGAGAGGGTGGGAGCCGAGCTTCTGGACTGGAGAGCAGCTGGGGGTGCGGGGAGGAGAGCAGGGTGGAGGACAAGCAGGCATGCAGGGCCTCCTGGGCCGTTTGGTCTCTTCCGTGGACCACTGGAGGACTTTGACCAGAGGGAGGACTGAGGAGATCTGACGGAACCTTTGCAACAAATGCCTCAGGCTCCTGTGTGGATCGGACACAGAGTGAGCAGGTTGCTGGCGAGCGGGGTGGTGGAGGGGTGCTGGTGGGGTGGAGAAGGGGAGCGATCTGGATCTGTCTGTAAGGTGCACCTGGGGATTAGGCGTGATGCAGAGAGGGCTCAGGAGGGTGGAGTGGCTCAGAGAGCCTGGAGCAGGCGCCAGCGTTCAGGTGGAGTTGGAGAACAACTCTGCGGTCACGGTGTCACTTTTACGGGTACCTTCTATTTATAGAAAACAATACTGGCTTTCCAGACATCATGGTGATGGGAAAGGTCCCGCCTGCCTGCTTTGTTGTTAAAAACACAAGAGAACTTTCTTTTTTTCTTTTGGGGTGCTGGGGTGGAACTCAGGGCTTCACACTGCAGGCCAGTGCGCTACCACTGAGCCACCTCCCCTGCCCTAGAAAGCAAGATCATTTCAAGTAAAAGTCTTATCCATGGTGGTAAACATGGGGGAAAATCAGCATGGGCTTTGGATAAATGCTCTTTGTATGCTGGTGTGTCAGGAGAAAAAAGAGCCGAAAGAGACCCTGCCAAAGTGGGTCTGCGAGACTTCTCTAAACTTGAACTTGGTTGTCAGGAAGTAGGACAGACCTGTGGCTTGAAGGCTCGGAATGCCTGGAGCAGGGGCGGGCAGACTTTTCCTGTAAAGGATATGTCCAGCCTAGGGGTCGGGGGGTCACACGGTTTCTCTCCCAGCTACAAGAGCACTCTGGGTGTAGCCGGGTCACAATAAGACTTTATGAACAAAATCGGGCCCACAGCCCTGGTTTGCAGACCCTGGGCTAGAGTCGAATCCCAGGGCAGCCTAGCCCCCAGATATCCTTGTTCCTGGCCTTCAAGGAATTCCAGGCTGAATTCTGAGCTTCCCTGTCTTCCACTGTCCTGGGATTGGTTTCCCTGTGAAACAAATGCGCTGAACCCCCTGATTTGGCGACCTACTTCCCGCTCTAAGCATTTCCACCTGGGGACTGGAAGACAGTCTGACCTGGTTCAATGCCAGAAAACTAACGTCCTTTTTATAGTCCATTTGGAGGTTCGTCTCCTCTTTCCACACCTTCAGAATCCAAATGAACACAGATCAATTTTCAGGTGCCTCTGGGGCTCTCTGTTAAAGCCATGTCGAGTTATTCGGTGGCTGTTGTCCCGTAATTAAATGTCTAGACACATTCGCTGCCATCCCCTGAGGTTCCCCTCATGCCCTGTTAAGGTTTCTCTCTGGATTATTTGAGAATGGTAAGGGGGCTCCCTCTCCCCCAAATCAATCATACAGATCATTCACAAAGAATCTGAAACTGCAAAAACATAGGGGAACAAACAGCCTCGTATCCAAGACAAAACACTGTCAAACAGAAAGCCCATTTCTTTCCAGACTTCCTTCATCGGGTACTGGTTTATGATCTTGTTTTCACACCTCTGCAAAATTACAGCCAGGCTGCGTAGGAAATTTTATGTGATTTTTTTTTCCTTCTCTCATTACATTGATTCAGAAATCATTTGCCTGTGTTTTACTTAGTTTCCAGTAAATTCCAGCATGATCAAGTCTTTGTTCTACCCCAACAGTCCTCTGCTGTTGGTGGTTCACGTTGGTTTTGGTCGCGCGCACTTCTAATTGACGCCACGCTGGACATCTCTCAACAGAACTGTTCCCTCATTTGGATTTATTTGCATTGGCTCAATTTCTGCAGCTGGAATTCTTTGACATTAAAAGTTTTAATAATATCTCATTATCCCTGTGGCTCCATTGTTTTCCGTGAGGGTTAGACTCGGGTAGCCCCCAGGAGTGTCTATCTGGACAGGGAGCTGGGGGTGACACTCTGACCCTCAGCCCTGAGGACCAGAGGTACAGATGCTCCACTCCCAGGGAGCTGGCTGGTTGGTTGGTTTGTGGGCGCCACACCGGACGCACCCTTGGCTTTACAAAGCGGTTAAGCGACAGGGCCCATTTCATGGTCCCTTTGCAGCGAGTGATGCCGTGGAGTGAGTGTGACTCAGTATACCAGCCACTTGCCCACCTCCCGGTCCCGCCTGTGTGCCCTTGAGTAGCATTGCGCACAGTAGGATCTTAGGATAGATGTTTCATACATTTGTAACTTTTTTTCTGAGCCCTCATGGCCCCCACCTGTAAAATGGGAATGAAAGAATTTATTCCACAAATATTGCACGTCCTGCCATGTGCCCTCGGGGACCTCATATCCCCGCATGGCTCTGCTGAGCCATCACCAACGACCACGGTGGCCAGGAGGAGGGTGGGACTGAGGAGACCGGCAGATGGATTGGAGACACCTCAGAGGCAAATTTGAGTTCCACTTCTAGTGGTCCTGGTTCAGTCGCAGAAGTCAGGGCTGACCGCCGCGGCGTTTCACGAGGGTGTTTCTACACGTGGCCACACTGTGAGACCAGGGCAGCTGGCGGGACCCAACCCTGCGTGACCTCACCAGCACTCCAGGATGATGCCCACCGCAGGTGACATTTCGCCCAGCCTCTGGACTAGCCCAGAGTCGCCCCAGAACCAGGACCCGTCATAAAGTCACTACCGCCATGACCGTCCCTACAGGGACATTGCCTGACTCACGTGTCTTAGTGAAAATGAGGATCGGGCTTGGCTGGGCGAGAGAGCCTCCCACGACCCTCCAGTCCAGGACAGAAAGAAGCCAGCAGCTCTGTGTTCCCAGGGGACCTGCCCCGAGGGAGTCGGAACTGAACCTGATCTCAGTCCCATGGAGACAGAAGAAGATCGTGGGTGGCATGGATCACCTGGCGGGTTCCCTAGGTCTCCACTGGTGAGAAGTTCAGGTCGGTCACATGCCTTTGAACTTTTAAATGATCTGACCTATTGATTCATCAGATTGTTTAAAATTAAGTGCTTTTCTCTGGAGTTTCATGTTTCCAGACGTGTGACTGGCAAGATGTACAGAGCATTCTAGAACATTTATTATTAGTCGGCAGCGACATGAGACCAGGGCTTTCAATTAACCTTGGTTTGAACTCCAGCTCCTCAGATGGGCTCCAAGATGGTGGATGTATTCCTCCACTACATGAGCTCATTTTTCTCCCCTGTAGCTTGCGAGAGCCCCTATGCCACAGGGTCAGGAGAAGAGGTACCAGGGGATCAGCCAGTGCTGGTCACTAGCTAAGGGTTCACCTCCTTCCAGATATGTCCCAGCCCTCCCACCTAGGCTACATTCTCCAGTGAGCCACACGTGGCCACGGTACCCGAGATGTGGGTAGGCTGAATTCAGATGTGCTAGAAGCATAAAATACACGCCTGATTTTGGAGACTTAATTTGCCAAAAATCACATAAAAAATTTCATTAGGTGGTTTTTATATTGATTACATGTTGAAATGATATGTTGGACCTAGGTTAAAAAGGATATACAACATTTACATCAGTTATCATATATAGTATATATTATGCATTATATATATTTTACATTATATGTTATAAATTATACATAAAATTATATACATCACACATAAAATATACATTAAATGGAATATATAACACTATACATAGGTTAAATAGGGTGTTATACATATTATATATTATACATTACATATAATGTTTTTTATAAATTACACATACATTGGTTAAATAGATTATACATTATACATGGTTATACATTATATGTAGGTTACATAGATTGTACAATGTTAATTCTATCTGTTTCTTTTCAATGTGACTACTAGAAAACCTAAACTTGCACACATGACTCACACATATGCATCTTTTCAATAGCATTGGTCCAAAAGCATGATTTAAGAAGTAGGGATAAGGTGGGCACAGTGGCACATTGCCTGTAACCCCAGTGGCCCAGGAGGCTGAAGCAGGAGGATTGTGAGTTGGAGGTCAGCTTCAGCAATTTAGCAAGGTCCTAAGCAATTTAGTGAGACTCTGTCTCAAAATGAAGAGTAAAAATGGGCTGGGGGTGTGGCTCAGTGGTAGAGCGCCCCGGGGTTCAATCCCCAGTGCCAAAAGAAGGAGGAGGAGGAAGTGAAGAGGAGGAGGAGGCAGTGGAAGGGCATGAACTTTGCAGTCAGAACGCCCCGGCCTGCCCTGGGCGCAGCACTCTCGGGAAGCTGGCAGGGGCGTCACCTAACCTGGGCGGGCCTCTGCCAACATCTGCGAAGTGGGAGCGGAAGCCACACAAAGGCATTGATTGGGACCCTGATCATGCTTGGCGCAGCCCTGGGCGCACAGTGGGTGCTGCAGCACAGACGGAGGCCGTGGCCTGCTGTGCGTGTGCTGGGATCGCTGGGTGTGCAGAATGGGCTAAGTGCGTTCCGGGGTGAGTGGCAGTGACTCTCCTTTGCCCAGCTGGACTGCAGCGTGCCCTTTTCACCTCCCCACTGCTGTCCCTCAGAGCAACTCGGGAGGCTGGGCAGCTCCTCGTGGAGATGAGGAACCTGAGGCTCAGGAGCACTTCCAGGTCTGAGCAGGAACTAGCCCCAGGCCTTCTTCTGCCAACCTTCCCGGACTCTTTCAGAACTTTCCAAGCCTCCAAGGTGCGTTTCTGTGTTTCCTTCGCCCTCCAATTAAATAGCTCCCGTAGCGCTCCCCAGAACAGGAGAGAAAACCAGCCTGCAGTACAGCCCCGCCGCTGGCGAGGCTGACTCTCCTGCTGGTGCCGTGCTGTTGTTACCTAGGGAGACCTGCGGGCAGGGATGCCACTCCTCTGCTCCACTCTTGTTTTCCAACCGGGTGGAAAGCCGTCTCAACACCTGCGACATGTTTCCTGGACAAATCAGTACCCACTTCTACCTCAAACCAATGTAGTGGCCAAGGATAAGGAGCTGCCAGGCCTGGGGGGCACCCCACACCTGCTCACTTACAACTCGTTTTAACTTAGTATATGAAGCACTTTCCCACAGCAGCACATAAAGCACCCCCTCACTCTTTTTACTGGATGCATGCTATTCTATATCATGGGTGTGCCAAAATTTATTAAGCCAGTTTCTATAGATGGACACTTAGGTTCTTTTCAGTTTATGTCAATGAGACAAATTCCTGCAAGTAGATTTATGCTGGAGAAAATGGTCCGTGTGTTTAAAATGTTATAGATTTAGATAAATTGCTCCCTGAAATATTTGCAGAAATTGCCTTCCCACCAGCAGTGTATGAAAAGCCCCACACGATCCACATGGCCAGATACTTCATGATAATAAGCCAGCGTGGAGAACGCAGAGAGGGAGCGAGAGGGCAGCTGGGAGGCCAGTCAGGAGGCTGGGCAGCTGAGAGCAGGGACAAGAGAAAGAGCAGTGGAGTCGGAGCCCAGGGTTCCTGCGGAAGGCAAGCCCAGGGCATGGGGGTGAGTGGAGGGGTGAGGAACCAAGGGTTCCTCGGGCCTGTGGCTTGCACACAGTGGTTGTTCATTGAGATGCTGCACACAGCAAGGGAACGGGTGTAGTAAGGGAAAGGCCATGCTGTGGCTGAGGCTGCACTGAGCTTGGTGTGCAGGGTCTGCTGTTGGGGCATGGTGAACCACTTGTGAAAACCAGGAGTGTGCCTGAGGTCTTGCAGAGATGGGTGAGTTGTTGGAGAGATGGATGGATGATAGAAGAGGGGTGGATGGGTGGAAGAGAAGGTGAATGGATGGAAGGATGGAGGGATGGACGGGTGGGTGGAAGAGAAGATGGATGATGGATGGATGGAAGAGGAGATGGATAGATGGATGGGTGCACAGATGAGAAGATGAATCCAAGAGGGTATGGATGGATAGAAGAAAATATGGATGGATGGATGGATGGATGGATGGATGGATGGATGGATGGATGAACAGAAAGATGGACAGGTGGATGGGAGAAGAGAAGGATAGATGTATAAGTGGACAGACAGAAACCTAGATTTTATTCTGTTTAGATTGAGCCATGTGAAATTGCTATTTTTCTTTAATATTTATTTTTAGTTGTAGTTGGACACAATAAATATTTATTTATTTTTATGTGGTGCTGAGGATCGCACCCAGGGCCTTGCACTTGCTAGGTGAGTGCTCTACCGCTGAGCCACAACCCCAGCCCCTGAAATTGCTATTTTTGTTGTTCAAAAATGATCGGATCTTGGGATTGGGGCTGTGGCTCAGTGGTAGAGCGCTTACCTAGCATGTGTGAGGCACTGGGTTCAATCCTCAGCACCACATAAAAATGAATAAAATATATGTAGTCCACCTACAATTATAAAAAATTTTTTAAATGATCAAATCTTTGTTTTATATAGGCCAAAGTATTTTAGAGCAAGGGTGCTGATGTCTGCAGTTTATTTTGAAATGCATTGAAAAATAGGATTGAGAACGGATGGAGGGTAGTCAAGTGGTAAAGCAAGGCCGGGAATGTTGATGGTGGGAGCAATGTGTTGGGCTTGTGGGTGCTCACGGTGAGTTCTTTCAACTTTCCCATATGATGGAAATTTCCATGACGAATTCCTGGGAAATGTTTCCCAATGGTAATTATTGGCAGTTTCATGTAGTTCCACCCAATATTTGTTTCTCATTTGCCAAGAGTCCTTCCGGGTTCCCAATCGGTGACATCAACAGACCTGCCTTGCTAGAATCTCCTTTGGCCCATTCTCCCCTGATTTGGAGGGCAGTCCGCCTTTCTCCCTCCAGAAATCAGGTGGAATGGCCCTAACGTGCAGAACACTGCGCCGAGCACCCGCTATCTGGCTTGTAATAATTATAGATTTCCTCTGCGATCTGATCCCATTGGTTGCCCGGGCAACAGCGTAATAGCTCACTGAAGTGCTGTCACGGTGATTTAGAACCCACACTACAGTCTGGGTGCCCCCACCCCTTGCCGTTGTCATGGCAACCGATGAGCTGCACATGACCGAAAGCTCTGTGTCACCCTCCTCCCCCTCCCTGTCCCGTGATCATCCCCACTTCCTCCTTGGGGCTCCTCTTGGACAGGCGTTGACCCCAGCGAAGGCTGTGCCCCCAGTAATTGGTCCCCAGGTTACCCCAAGTCCCCGGGAGGGGGTCGGAGGACCCTAAAGCCAGAGCAGCCCCTCCCCGCGGGGTCTTGGAAGTGGCTTGGCACCCCTCCTGGCTCAGCCCCTTTCTGCTGAGCCTGGCTCTGCTGAGCGGCCCACACTGGAGTCCTGGGGGAGCCATTTAGGAGTCTAGGAAGAGGCACGGGAGGGGAAGGGGTGGGGACGGCTGGTTTCTGAAGGTCTGGGAAGATGCCGCTCATCTTTCTGGCTTAAACCAACGGGGCTTAAAACATCTTAAAAAAAAAAAAAAAAAAAAAAAACTGTGTTCTGTTTTCCCTGGTTATCTCTCCCTTCCTGTCCCTGGGTCCCCTTGTCTCTTGTGACTCTTCCCCTCTCTCTCCAAACCCTCTGCAGTCCCTGGCTCTTCCCTCCTCCTCCTCCTCCACCTTCGTCCTCTCCCTGAGCACTCGCTGGATTCCAGCTGAGCGCATCCTGTTCCCAAAACTGCTTGCTTCCAGGGCCCTCTTCTCCCTCCTGAACCTGACCCGTGTTCTGGCGACTGCCTGGAGGTCCGGAGCACCCTCCCACCGTGGGAGCTGGTACCCGGCAGCAGCTCTGAGGATGAGCCCAGTGAGCCGCGTGTCTGGGGCTCTGCAGCATGACATAAAGGGAGTGCTTTAAGCAGAACAGGCACGTGAGTGCAGGTGTGTGTGCTGGTATGGGGAGGTGTCTCAATGCAGTGCTGGGGTGTGCAAGTCCGTGTGTGTGCCCGCGTGCATGTATGTGTGCAGACACACCTACGTGAGGCTTTCTGTGTGAAGGACACACAGACGTACATGACAGATTTTTCAAGGATGTTCTCTTGAGCCTCTTTGAACCAGCAACTAAATAAAGATAGATACAAAGATGATAAGTAAGCAATTTGCTTTCCCCCGGAGGCTTACAGAGAAGTCTGCGTGCATCTGGTCCCCGGAAATGCAACAAGGGTCGCCTTGAAAAGCATTTTGACTCAAGCCCCAAAATAAATCCCTCCCTCCCGTTCTCGGGGCTGAAACAGCACTCGCATCCCTTTCTCCTTGAAGTCGAGTGAGGCCGGCAGATCGGGAGGCGCTGTCAGCGGGCATCTCGCCTCCTTCCCTCCACCAGACGGAAGGAGTTTGCAGGGAGAATCTCAATTGACAACCTGCAGGACTCACGCCCAGAGGGGTGGGAGGAAGGACTGAGGCTCCCCTCGCATCTTGTGGACAAGATTCAAAAATTCATTTTGGAATTTTACACGGAAGCAGTCCGTGTCCCAAGAGGCAGCAGAGGAAAGGAATCTTACAAACAGAATCTCGTTGGCAGGGCCAGGTGCAGGAGTCCTGGAGGCCTGCCTTCAGGTCACCCAGAAGGGAATCCTTTGTGTGTGGCCTGTCCCCGGGCCCTCGGGAGACTTGGAAGCCGTTGCTCTGGGTGAATACTGATGGTGGCCTGGGCACCCGGGAGGGAGGAGAGAGCCAGACCCAAGCGCCAACCTCAGGAAGCTTCTGCTCCCAGTGGAGACAGACCCGATCCCACGGGGGCCCAGCAGGAGGCACGGCTGCCACTTGTGTCTCCTCCCAGGGCCGTCTTCCTCCCTGCCCTGGCCTCTGGCGCTGTGGCCACTCTTGCCCACCTGCCACGGCCCTAACTACCTTTCCACTTCCTCTCTGTTGCTCCCAGGAGAACTTCACCCTCCACCAAGTACCCCCAGTACTGTCCACCATCCTCCTGGGCCCTCCATAGTGACCTCTGGCTCCTGTGTCTGCAGCCTCCTTTCCCACATTTGCTCATGAGCTTCCGTTGATTTGCGGGAAATTAAATTAAAACATTAAGACCAAACACATGCAGAGCCGGTGCCCTGGGCTCTTAACACGTTCACGTCCCAAAAGGCAAAGTGGCTGGGAAACGGTTCTGGCTTAAAAGAGATTCAAGGGCCACAGACCCAAGCCCAGAGTGGGATCCTGGGCAAGGCCTGGATCAGGGGAGCAAAGGACACTCCGGGCCACGTGGGGAGCTTGAATGTCGATATGGGTGCTTTATCAGTGACACATTTCTTGAGAGTGAAATGCTTTGTGTCTCAGATGGCTCCTGCTGAGGTCGCACAGGGAAGTGTCCTTGCTCTTTGGGGGAACCAGCTGAAGGCTGGAGGGGTGAATATCACAGTGGCCGTGACTAGCTCTCAAATGGCCCGTGGATAGACAGAGTGGTGTGGACATGGCCAGGCACGAACCCTTGGTGTTTGGGGACGTCCAGTGCCTGTTGAGTGCACTTGTGACTTTTCTGTAGGCTCAAAACTTGCTGCGCAGCCACTACGTGCTGGGCATGCTGCCCGGCTTTATCCACAGATGATCTCAATCCCCAGAGCAGCCGGGCTGGGGCCCACCGTACCCATGTTCCAGGTGGACAAACAGAGGCAGGGCCAGATTCAAGCACAAGGCAAGACCACATTATACCCCTACCTCTGATTATTGGGAAGTGACTCCAGGTAGATCAGCAGTCCTGTACCTGTCCAAGAAGTACCTGGGGTCTGAATTTAGGGCTTGGCCACATGATAGAGGGTGAGGGCGCTGGATCTGCTGCCAGCCAAGGTTCATAACCTGACTAGCGAACTTAACAGCTGTGTGATGTTGGGCAAGTCACTTCACTTCTCTGGCCTTTCTTCCTTCCTTCCTTCCTTCCTTCCTTCCTTCCTTCCTTCCTTCCTTCCTTCCTTTCTTTCTTTCTTTCTTTTTGTAAGAGTCGATAATCCCTACATCTACTTTGGAGAGTTGGTGTGAGTTTTTAAGGGCATTCTGTGTGATACTTAGAGCGGGGTTTGGTCCTCAGAACGTCATGGGTAAGTGCTCATTGACCCACGGCTGCTGTCGTCACTGTCACTCCTATAGTTACTGCTGTCGTTGGAACCCTAGTCCCCCCCCACCTTGGACAAACCTGGAGGGGCCTCCTCTGTCCCCAGGGCTTCCTGGGTCTGCAGCCTGTGGACAGTATGGGTCCCACACTCAGAAGAGCCTGTGCTTGGAATATTGCTTTGCTGTCACCGGCTTAATGTTCTCAGTCACTTGTTTGGTGAGGGGCCTGGAATATCTGTTTTGCACGGGTCACTCAGCCAGTCCTGTGTCACCGTTGATGTGGCCCCGGTGATGGCAGCATGGCTTCAGGCAGGCCCCGCAGCCCATAGACCAGCCCTGGCCTGAGCCTCGGTGCACAGGGTTCAGGACAGCGGCCACCTGTGTCCAGGCCGGCTATGGCGCACTTGAGGGGAGGCTGGTCCCAACCGAGATTCCCATGTCATTTTGAAGACTTAGTATTTAAAAAACGCAAAACACCCTCTTATTAGTACTGATGGGGATCGTGTTGGATTGTTGTATTTTGGGAACCTCAGATTAGATCAGATGCACTATTAGAACGGCTCAGGCCGTGGGGACCAGAAGATGGGACGCTTCCTCCGAGGCGTGCATCGGACGCCTGCGCGGCATTTCTGGTGGGCTGCCCCGCCGCAGACCAGTGTCCCTGTGACTTGGTCCTGGCTCCGACCTGAACCAGATGACACGCTGCAGCCCTGGCGCTCAGGCCTGACCCGAGTCTCCCAGGCAGCAGGCTCTGTCCCCCGGGTGCCTGCTGTCCTCTCCCTCTCCTTCCTGAGAGTCCCCGATGGCCTGAGGAAGTTCGCAGGCAGCGGGTGACGGGAGGAACTCTGAAGTGGGAATCGGGAGGACTAACTGGGGGATCCAGTTAAAATCCCAGATCCACCCTTGGCCCTGCTCCACTCTCGGTGCCGAGAGGCGCAGGCATCAGAGCCTCGCAGTCCAGGGCTTGAAGCCGACGTGGGCACTGACAAGCTCAGGGACATGGGACAGTCACTGCCCTCTCTGGACTCCAGCCCCATCCGTGCGGTAGAGTGGACAGCGTCTGGCGTGTCACACCATTGCAAGGACAGGCTCAGCTGAAGCAGACTGAGTGCCAGCCCAGCAACCGGCACGTGGGGGCTGTGCCCTTGATCCCTGTGTTCCAGACGGGATCCATGTTGACCCAGGAGAAGGAACGCGGTCTTGTGGGGAGGAAGGAACCTTGCTCCGCGTGTCCGTAGATCACGTGCAGAGAGGCAGACACACAGCACGTCCGCGGCCTTACAAAGCTTCCCAAATCCAGAGAAAGTTAACAATATTCAGGTACAGAAAGGTCAACGGTGACGAGTCAGATTCAATTCAATGAACTCTACCCCAAGACATATCATAATCAAGCTCAAACATGAATTCTACTTAGAAATAATGAGATGAACTTCCTGTATCTCTTTTTGAAAATATATCCCCAAGAGAAAGTCACGTAAAACAACTTGCAATTAAACTTTATTTGATGCCAGATGAGAAATAAATGTTTTTAAAACTGTAATTTTAATATAATAATTATTTGCTTTGCATGTGCAGACCAGCAGCTTCTAATATTGTGCCAGTTCCTTCACCAACATTTATTTCTAAAGTAACTCAATGGAGACTAAGATTTCAATTGCATTTTTCTTTTATTTGTATATTTACTCTGAAGGTTATTTTTGAAAAATACGTTATTTCCATTTGACTTTAGCGGTCATAGGACGTATAGGCCATTATCTAACCAAGTGCCTTCTCTTCTTTAAAATAGATTTATTCATTTTACCTAGGTATATATCACAGCAGAAGGCATTTTGGTTCATTGTACACAACTGCAGCACGACTTCACATTTCTATGGTTGTAGGTGATGTAGCATCACACCTTATGCGCAGTCCCACATGTACCTGGAGTAATGATGTCCATCTCATTCCACCATCTTTCCTGCCCCCACGCACCCTCACCCCCCTCCCTCCCCTTTGCCTGGTCAAAGTTCCTCCATTTTTCCAACGCCTCCCCCTCCCCATTATGGGTCAGCATCCACTTATCAGAGAGAACATTCGGCCTTTGGTTTTTGGGGGATTGGCTTACTTGGCTTAGCATGATATTATCCAACGCCATCCATTTACCTGCAAATGCCATGATTTGATTCTCTTTTAATGCTGAGTAATATTCTATTGTGTATATACACCACAGCTTCTTTATTCATCCATCTATTGAAGGGCATCTAGGTTGGTTTCACATTTTAGCTATTGTGAATTGAGCTGCTATAAACATTGATGTGGCTGTGTCCCTGCAGTATGCTGATTTTAAGTCCTTTGGGTATAGACCAAGGAGTGGGATAGCTGGGTCAAATGGTGGCTCCATTCCAAGTTTTCTAAGGAATCTCCACACTGCTTTCCAGATTGGCTGCACCAGTTTGCAGTCCCACCAGCAATGTGTGAGTGTGCCTTTTCCCCACATCCTTGCCAACACTTATTGTTGTCTGTATTCTTGATAACTACCATTCTGACTAGAGTGAGATGAAATCTTAGAGTAAGTTTTTATTTGCATTTCTCTAATTACTAGAGATGTTGAACATTTTTTCGTATATTTGTTGGTCGAATGTACACCTTCTTCTGAGAAGTGTCTGTTCAATTCCTTGGCCCATTTATTGATTGGGTTATTTGGGTTTTGGGCATTAAGTTTTTTTAGTTCTTTATATATCCTAGAGATTAGTGCTCTATCTGATGTGTGAGGGGTAAAAATTTGCTCCCATTCTGTATGCTCTCTCATCACCTAACTGATTATTTCTTTTTCTGAGAAGAAGCTTTTCAGTTTGAATCCATCCCATTTATTGATTCTTGATTTTATTTCTTGCACTATAGGCGTTTTGTTAAGGAAGTCGGGGGCTAATCCAACATGAAGATTTGGGTCTACTTTTTTTTCTATTAGGTGTAGGGTCTCTGGTCTAGCTTCAGTGCTAAAGAACAAATTAAGTATAAATAGTAATAACTAAATTAATATGATAAGAGATAGATAAGAGACAATGTCAAAAATGTAAAAATAGAATAGCAAAAATTCAAAATGTGGAGAGGAATAGAGTGCAAGTAGGGTTTTTTATTGTTGTTGTTGTTGTTTCTTTTCCTATCTTTACAACAGTTTCTATCACTTCAAAACAGCTTGTCAGAAGATTTTTTTGTAAGCCTCCTAGAAACCACAAAGCAAAAATCTGTAATAGACAAACCAAAAATAATAACCCCCAAATCAAAACCCACTACTAGAGAAACAGAACTTAGCCACAAAGGAAGATGTAAGAGAGGGAGAAATAAAGAAACTAATAACCACAAGACTAGAAAACAAATCACAAAATATCTGTAGTAAGATCTTACCTATCAATAATTACCTTGATGTAAATGGATCAAATTCTCCAATTAAAAGACAGAGCAACTGAATAGATTTCCCGCCCCCCCCCACCAAAGGCCCAACTGTATGCTGTTCACAGGAAACTCACTTCACCTCTAGGACATTCATAGACTAAAAATGAAGCCATGGGAAAAGATAATCCATGCAAATGGGATCCAAAAGAGAAAGTAGAGGTAGCAGAATGTATACTAGGTAAAATAGACTGTAAGCCAAAAGCAGTAAAAAAAGATGAGGAAGGGGGAATTCAATATCTCTTCATAATAAAAGCTCTGAGAAAATCAGGTATAGGAGTAAGATACCTCCATAGAACAAGTAAAGTTCTTTAAAAGTGAAAGAAGAGGCTCTAAGTAACAATCTCTCAGCTGACATGATAGTGAGTGGGGAAGCTGAGAGCTCTCTGTAAGTTCTGGATCGAGACCAGGGTGAGCATGTTCACCATCTTTACCTAACCTACCTCTGGAAGTTCTGGCCAAACAATCAGGAAAAAGGAAGAAATAAAAAGCATATCCAGATTAGAAAAGAGCAAATCAGATTGTCACTGTTTGTAGATGACATGGTCTTATAGATAGTGAACTCCAAATACTATCAAACTAGAACTGAAAAACAAATTCAGCAAAGTTGCAGGATACAACCCAACAGAGGTCAAAAGCTTTCCTTACTCCAATACAGATTACCTACAGAACAAGTCAAGGCAGCAATTTCATTTATCATAACTACCAAAAAATGAAATAAAATACCTAGGAATAAATTTAACCAAAGAGCTGAAATGTCTGTACAATTAAAACCATAAAACATTGATGAAAGAAATCAAAGAAGACACATGAAAGACAGGAAAGACACCCCATGTTGGAAAAATCAATGTTGTTAAAGTGTTCATAATCCCCAAAGTGATCTGCAAATTCAGTGAGATGCATATCAAATTCCAATGACAGTTTTCACATAAATAGATAAAGCAATCCTAAAATTCACATGGAAACACACACACACACACACACACACACACACACAATAGACAAAACTATTTTGAACTAAAGAACAAAGCAGGAGGCATCACATTACCTGACCTCAAAATGTGAGACAGGGCTGGGGTGAGGCTCCGTGGTAGAGCTCGTGTGTACAAGTCTGAAGCCCAGCTAGAGGGGCATGTGTGTGTGCATGTGTGTGTCTCTATGAAGCATTACCATACCTCTGGAATGAAAACAGCACAGTGCTGACATAAAAACAGACATACACATCAGTGGAACAAAATGCAGGGCTTAGAAGTAAACCCCTGACCTACAGCTGGCTGATCTTCAGCAGAGACCTGAGAACACTCCTTGGGGAAACTGGATATCCACGTGCAGAAGAATGGAGCTGTTCCCCCTCTCACCATATTAAACACACACACACACCAGCTCAAAAGGGATTGAAAACTTAAATGCACAACCTGAAACTATAGGAAACTCCTAGAAGAAAACTTAGGGAAATGCTCAGGACCTTGGAACAGGCAAGGACATTTCTTTATAAGACTCCCCAAAGGATCGGAAACAAAAGCAAAAATAGACAAACGGGTGACACCAAGCTAAAAAGCTTCCGCAGAGCAAGGGAAGTCACGGGAGGAGTGAAGTGACAGCCTACAGAACACCTGAGAACATTCGCAGACATGCACCTGACAAGGGGCTTATACCCACCATGTATAAGGAACTCAAATAACTCAATAATAGAAAAATAAAATTCAACTAAAAAATGGAAAACAGACCTCAATAGACACTTCTTAAAAGATGACCTACAAGTGGCCAATGGTATCTGAGAAGATGCCCAGCATCAGTACCCTCGGGGCAGTGTCACTGAAGACCACGCTGAGTCCCCCCTCCCTGCCCTGACGACAAGGGTCCCAAGGGTATGGAGTAAGGGAGCCTCACTCGGGGTTGACAGGGGTGTGAGTTGGCCCAGCAGGTATGGAAAAGAGCCTGGAGACTCCCCAGAAAGTTCAAAGAGAACGACCCCAGCGTTGGCCATCTCACCACTGGGGTTTATAGCCAAAGAAAGGAAATCAGTGTGTCACAGAGACTTCTGTGCTCCTACAGCTCTATTCAAAATAACCGACTCCTAGAAAGAACCCGAGTTTCCATCAGCTGATGAAGGGATAAAGAAGATGTAGCACATATGCACGTGGAATACCAGTTAGCCATGAAAAGGAATGAAATGCTGTCCTTCATGATGAAATAGATAGAACTGGAGAGCATTACATTAAGTGGGATGAGCCTGGCACAGAAAGACAAGTGCTTTGTGATCTCACTCTATGCGGCATCCACAAAACTGGATCTCATAAAAGTTGAGAATAGGTCAGGCGTGGTGGCGCATATCTAGAATCCCAGCCACTCAGGAGGCTGAGGTAGGAAGATGGAAAGTTTGAGGCCAGCCTCAGCAACTTAGGGAGACCCTAAGCAATTTAGTAAAACACTGTCTCAAAATTTAAAAAAGGACTGGGGATGGAGCTCAGTAGCAAAGCGTCCCTGGGTTCGATCCCTAGTACCAAAGGCTACTCCTTGTAGTTCCGGAGCCTGGGACTTCCGTGTTGAGGCACAGCGGATTCTGTGTCTGATGAGGGCCGCCTTCCTGCTGGCACTTCGCCCGGTGTCCTCACTGGGTGCTCCTGACCTCAGCACCTCCCCAGGGCCCTTCCTGGGATTAGGTTGCAGCCTGTGGCTTTTGAGGGACACATCAGGCTGTTGTGAGGACCTCACGTTCCATTGGGAGGGACGGAGTTTGGGCCTCTGCTTCCTGGAAGGGGCAGAGGACCAAGAATTGGGGTGTAAGGGAATGCCAGATGCGCACTAAGCCGGGTTTCTCAGAGGCAGGGGGTGTGTGGCCAGAGAGCGGGTCTTCAGGAAGCCGTTTCCAGTGGTACCGCTGAAGTGCCTTTTTCTGGCCTGAGTTGCCTGGTGTTGTTTTGAGTGGGGACTGAAGCTGCCAGCCTGGTCTGGGTCAAGATGGTGGCCTTCAGACCCGAGCAGCCTTGGCACTACCTTAGCTCCGCCCTCTCTGGCTGTGTGTTCATGTGCAAACAGCAGACCCCCTCTGAGCCTATTTCCTTACCTGAAAGATGGGAATAGGAGTAGACGAGAGGGTGTGTGAGAAGCCTCCACGTGGCAGGCCTTGGTGAAATCCAAACGGATTCCTGCAGACGTGAAGCAATACCCTGCGAAATACAGAGGGAGGATCTCTCCAAGGGGGTAAGGAGCACTGTGAGGCAGTGACTCCCGTCACCATCGCCGACAGAGCGTATCCAGCTGGCACCGTGCAGTCCTTGAAGAGGAGGGTCTCGTTGGCGACAGTCACAGGATTTGCGGGGTTTGCGCACTTGGCAGTTCCTAGAGTCTACGCAGGTGGCCTCCTTTCTCTGGAAGGGAGCTGTGGCTGCTCCTGCCAGACTCTGTTTGGCGGCCCCAGAGAACAGAGCGCGACCTGTGCCGGCTCACCCCGGGTTACCAGGGCTTGGCGTGGGTGCTCAGTGAACATTTAGGGAGCCGAACAGATTCGAGAAGCAGGACCTTCTGGGGCTTGGGCCGGGGCGGCTCTCGCAGCACCTGGGGGGCACCTCGCTGGCCCAGGTTCTGGGCTGCTCTCCTGCTTCCAGAGGGGACCTGAAATCCAGCCCCCACCTGGCCACGCACCTCCTTCCCGTGGGTTTCCCACGCGGAATCGAGGCTCCACGTCCCTCCCATGCCGAGGACTTCCACTTGCCACTGCGCCTGGTCTTTCTGTTCACAGATGGGTCACTATCTGCCCCAGGCGACCTCTCCTGAGTGTCTGATGTGAGCTCACGAGTCCTGCTGATGGAGCCTGGGCCAGGAGGACCCCGAGACGGCCGCAGGAGGGTGGGAGGCCGGGGCCCACCAGCTTCGCTATGGACCTGGGCCTTCGGGCTGGAAAGGGGGGGGACAACGCGCCAGAGTCACCAGGATAATATCTATTCCAGCCGCGACTTGGACCCAATTCCTGGCTCCTGTTCCTCTCAGCCGCCCCTTCAGCCTGTTTCCAGGACTGGTCCCCCTCTCTCCTGCCCCCAGGGGCTGAAGACTGTCTCTCACCCCAGGAGGCAGGAGCAGGGAACCATGCGGACAGGGAGGGTGGGCTGGTGCCCACACTGCACAGAAACCAGGACAGGCTGCTGGACGGGGTGGGGAGGGGTGGGGAGGGAAGCCGGCAGCGATAAGCTCGTCCCAAGGCCATCCATCAGAGCCCATGAATGGGGCCCTGTTAGCCTTCTGCAAAGGCCCAGGGCTCGGCTTTATTGGTTGTCATGGCAACCCCTGGCCTTGGCAACAGAGCCACCCTTGGCCAAATGTGTCTTTGTGTCCCCTTGAGTCTGCAGGAAAGCTGACTGTTGGGGCTGCAGCCGGGAAAGGAATGTCCTGAGACCCTGCCAGTGCTGGGTCTCAGGCCGAGGTAGGGCCGTGAGAGGGAGCATCTGGGGGCCCCAGAGAGGCCCAGGGGCTCACTTCTAGCCAACGATGCCTGCAGAACTTCCCTCTCACAGGCCTGGGAAGCCGCACAGGAACATGACACCCTGGGCACAGCACATTTGTCAGGCGTCCAGCACTGCTTCAGGGCTGGGGACACAGCACCCACTCAAGCCCAGGTCTCGTTCACCCTCTGCTAGCTCAGGAAGTGGGCTCATTGTTATTATCCCCGTTTTACAGACGAGGAGACTGAGGCACAGAGGTGACTTCACATGCCTGATGTCACAGCTGGTAATTGCCGAGCCGGCAGAGGCTGCTCTGGGGTGTTTCTTTTGAAGGATGCAAACATTTGAAAGATGACAGGTGGAAGCGAAGGAAGAGAGGCCGCTTCATGTCCAGTGCCTCTCACGGTGTGTCCCCAGGGGCCATCCCGGCTTCCTGAGTTGTTTGACTTTTCAAGGTCAGAACTCCACCATTCCAGGGCCTTGGGGTCGCACAGGCCTGTGGGGATGTGAGGGCCCATGGGTCCACGGTTCTTCTCCCCTCCAGAACCTCCCGGGGCAGGGCTCATCCTGCGAGACTCAAGCTGGGGTGCTGTGGGAGTCCCTGCCTAGCTCCACGTGACGGTCAGGTGTGGTCAAGGCTGAGAAGCTCTGGCCTGTGAGCCCTCAGACCTTGACAAGCCCATTCAACTTCTGAGCCTGTCATTCAAGGCAAATCCTGCAAATGCCTGAAATTACTGTGAGGAGCGGCCCCTGTGGTAGGTGAGAGTAAATGGCAGCAGGCATCCTTACTACTGCTGATGCTCTCCCTGGCAAAATGGGTGGACTTCTCCCCTTTCACCCGCATGCCTCTCATCTTATTGATTTAGACATTGAACTCCGCCTCCTGGCCCACCCCACCCCACCCCAGCTCCCTATGCACTAGGCAGATAAGAGGAAGCTGGGAGAACTAATTAGCATTTTAATTAAAGGAAGGGGATGGGGAGAAGTGGGTGGGACTGAGGAGTCCACTATCTGCCCAGAGCAGGGTTTTCCACTTGTCTTGCTGGAGACACACAGAAGAAACAGAACTTACTGCAGATCCAGTGCATGGCCGAAACCAAAATCACCCTTGCTTGCCATGGACCTGGCCATTCTGTTTACTGTATGGATGGACTTAAGGTTCTCTTTCAGATCTGATCACTTAGAGGAAAAAGCCCCCACTGGGTGCCAGGCTGTCTGTGACACCTCACACCTGCTGGTGGCAGAGGCTTGCCTCGCAGGCTCAGGGCCTGGGCTTGATCCCCAGAACTTCGTGAGGAGAGGCCAGGCAGGGCCGGAACCTGGGGGAGTCCGTGCTGTGCCTTTAGTCAGTTTTCTGTTCTTTCCCTTTGTCACCTTTGTTGCAGCAGATCACGGGGGTGGGGTGGGGGGGGTACTCGAGTGCTGAGTTAAGAACAGGCCTGGGGACGCAGGGAGATGGGAGGTTTCACAGATGGGGACAGTGGGCAACCAGCCTGCTTTCCTTTCAGATTTGGGAGTTTCTCTGTCACCTCGTAGTCACAGCTTCGCGGTGTGCCAGGGTCCTGAAAGCAACCCCCTAAGACTGAGGTCTTCCTGGTCCCCCTCCCCATTTTCCAGATGCACAGATCCAAGGTCATCAGATGGCAGAGGGCCTGGTGGGAGGGACAGGGAGACACTAAGGCCACTCTGGACAGGAGCAGGGTTGGGAGCAATAGTCCTCCACATGCTTCCAGATGGTCCTCAGGGCAGAAGTGTGGCCCAACACACTCGTTTACACCTGAGGAAACAGACCAGAAGAGGTAGGGTCTCTGGTCTCTGAGACCAACAAGGGCTCCCACCTTTGTGATCAGAGAATGTCCTACTCCTCAGCTACAAAAGCCGAGGGCCAACTCCACACATCTTTTTATTTTTTGTTGGGATAAATATAACAAGTTTAACTATTAAACCACTTTAAATGGATAACTTGGTGACACAATGTCATCCAGCCATCATCTCTATCTAGTTCCGGAATGTTCCATCACCCCAGTCGGTTCCCCACGGATCCGGCAGTCCTGCCCCATCTGCCCTCCCCAGCCTCTGGCGGCCTGTAAACTGTTCTGGAAGTTGCGTGTAAATGGAATCAGGCAACGTGTGCCCTTAACATCTGGATACTCTCACTGGGTGTGATTCATCACCATCATCAGGCTTCTTCCCTCCCACCAGCTCCCACCATTCCAGCCCACGCCCTCCAGCAACCCACCTCCTGAGCTCACGGTGACCCCCCCCCCCCCCCCCCGCATCTCGTGGACATGCCAAGTGCATATCCCCTGCCCCACCCGGGAGCCTGGCTGAGCACAGACCCTCTGGGTAAGACAAGAACATCTGGGACCCTCGTCCCCTGGAGAGGGCCTCCCTGGGGCCCACTGACAGGTGGGACTGGCTCTGTTCCTGGAGATCGGATTCCAGCCAATCCTGTCCCCAGCTTCCCTCTGCCCCCATGACTTCACATCCCCCCTGCCGCCTCTCTGCTCCGAACCCTCACACCTCTGAGCATTTGCTCCTATGACCCCTGGAATGTCCATGGAACGGCTCAGGGACACCTCCCTGGCATCCTACCCCTGGCCACAGGGATTCTCTCCACCTTGCCTCAGCACCCTGTTCACAGGGCCCAGAGTGGGGATTCCTTTCTGTCTCTCACGTTGACAGAGAGCTGCAAAATTCTTATGTTTGTGTCTTGCCAGGTTATTTTAAGAATTTTAGGACAGGCTGGATAAAGCAGCCTAGTACATTAAATTCTCCCATTTCCCCTGCCCCCAGTGTAGTCCCCTGCCACTAAATTATGAGCTTCAGAAGGAGAGCAGTGTGTTTTCCAACCTCCATTCTCCGCACCTAAATGACAGGGCCTTGCCTCTAACAGGGGCCTAATTAACTGATGAGTGAATTAATGGGTGACAGAATGAGTGGACAACAGCAGCTTTTCTTACGATTTGAAATACTTTGTGTTAAGAATTAATGTCTGATGGAGATCACGTTTTGTTATAAGGTCAGTTTCAACCTCAGGCCACCAAAATGTCACATGTCACCAAGATAAGTTTTCCAGTATGACATTCTGCAGTTGCAAGTGTGCGGATGTGGCTCTTGCTTGTGCAGAACATTCAAATGTTCACGCTCAGATTCTCCCCAGATTCTTGAGTTTTTAAAGATGTACTTAATAGAAATGGAACTGTGGGGAGCCTCAGTAATGGCGTTTGAGACAAAGGGCTGGAGGTGAGAGACGGCAAGTGCGCCTTCTGTGTACGCTGCTAAATTGCCAGACTGGCGTTGAGCTGGATATAGCAGAATAGATTTTTAAGAATCCATTAAATCATCAAGAGGGGAGTGTGATTTCTCGGTTAGCTCGTGGCCACACTTTCCTAGCCTATCTTTTCCCTGCCAAAATTTTCTCTGGTGAAAAGAAAGAAAATGTATTCGCTGCACGACAGCAGTTTTACTCCTGCAGCCCCGTAGCTACTGCAGCTAGAGTAACTTAACTGATACGAGGAGCGAAATCAAGGGCTTTGGGGTGGGCAGCCCGGGCAGCCCCGTGACCGAGGCCCACTCCATCAGCCCTCTGACGGTTCCTTTTCTGCCCCGAGATGCCTCTGTGCTGGAGGGCGGGGCAGATGAAGGTGGGCAGTGCCCTGCAGAGCGCCTCACCCAAAGGCCTCAGACTGGGTCCACTTTCACCCTGAGGAAGGAGCGTCTCCAGGGCACAGCGCAGCTGGTTCTGGGGCCGGTCCTCCGCCTGCAGAGGGGACACTGTTGCTGAGGACTATCTTGAGCTCCCTGCTGGCTTTACTGGCCTGCAGTGGAAGAGACACTGTCACTTGCATCCAAGGTCAACCTGACCTTGGGCTTGAGATACCCGGGATGGGGTGACCATCCCAATTTGCCCAGGACAGTCCTGGTATCCAAATGGAAAGCTTCACATCCTGAACGTCTCGGTTCCAAGCAAACTGGGACAGTTAGTCACGCTGGGGCTGTTCAGCCTCCAAAATGGGCCGCCAGATGCTCACTGGGTGCCCAGTATCACCTGGGAACAGGGCAGTGGGGACTGTCCGCTCCCCACCCTGTGATGCCTGGAGTCTGCTCTGAGTCTATCCATCTTGCAGAGCACAGGCCCATGCTCACCCACAGGGGGTCTCAAGCCAGCTCTGTCCACTTGCTTTCTTTTCCCATCCAGAAAATGGGCACAATCACCCCTACATGTGGGATACAGTGTAGCACAGCTTAAATGAAGAAGCGCTGAGTTAAAGTCTCTATGCAGCACAGCACTGGCTTGGATTAAGGTGAATATTTAATAGCAAAGGGTTGGTGGTCAGAACTTCTCCACAGCTGGGGAGAGGTGGAGGTGAGACCCACAGCCCGCAGCATGAATTCTTTGTGGGCCTCAATCTGGGTTTGTGGTCTCTTTCAGGGCAGCAGCCAGTGAGGGGTCCCTGTTCTGGAAGGAGGGGTCATGGCCTTCATGCTGTTCACCCGGCGGCTGGTCTGCAGCTCCCAGCACAAGCACCACTTGCTAGTGCCAGGTAAGCCTGGGTGGTGGGCAGGTTGGCAAGACCTGGTCCTGGGGCGGGGAGACACTGTGGGTAAAGGACCAGGGTTTGAACTTTGCTCTCTTCCCCGTTGAGTGCTATGCAGTGTGACAGGCTCTAGTGAAGCTGGGCGGTGGCAATGGCAGCCATCCATGGCCTGTGGCTGTAGCATCCCCATCACATGGCCCTTGATTTCAGCCCGGTGCAGGTTCTCCAGGTCACGTGTGCTCTGTGCCGTGTGCATCCTGGGTGAGCGACCAGACAGCCACCCCATTGCTCACCTTCGGTACAGGATTCCATGGATCACAGGAGAGTCGACACTTGGTTATAAACAGGCTTCACGTTGGGGGCCTTGGCACCCCTGCAGGCTGATGGTAGTGTTCTGAGCGTGTTTAATGCCAGCCGAGCCAGGCCATGATGGGCAGTAGTTAGTACATTCGTCAGCTTTGCATCACTGCAATGAGTCACCTGAGACGGTTTTGGTTGGAATGTCTGCTAGTCAGGATTGGAAAGTATCAACGTTACTGGTTAGAATTCATGTTAATTTCCATTTGGGTCTGCCCCACTTCGGTTTTCCTGCCCCTGAGAGGTTGAAGTCAGTGGATCTTGGATGCTTAGGGTGTGGGGGGCTGAGGGAGGTCTGAAGCAGGAGTCTGCACCTGCCCCATGGGACAGGTACGCACAACCTGGCTTGCGTTGAGTCTGGCTGCTGCGCCTGCACTCTGTCCTGCCTGGACCTCTGCTCCTATGCTCCAGGACAAGGGCTTGACTTCACTGGTACATGAGCACTAACCAGACTCCAGATCTCTGCTCAGATTTCACCAGTGCTTCTTTAATGCCTTTCTCTGTCTCAGGGTCAACCTAGTTTCCCACATTGCCTTCGTTGTCAGGTATAGGGATCAGCTTTTTGTTACTATGATGAAAAATCGGATGGGGGCTACTTATGAAGTGCAGAGGTTTATTTAGCTCACAGTTTTGGAGATTGAATGTCCAAATGGCATGGTGCAGACTCTAGTCTAGCAAAGGCCCTGTAGGGGATGGCGAATGGAGGACGGTGGGTGACAGTGGCAAAGTGCACCTTAGGATAATGGTCACATCACAACCAAGCAAGCAGAAAGAGCTGGACGAGAGCTGCCTCAACTCCTCCTGGGAAGCACCCCAGAGACCTAGAACCTCCCCCAGCCCCAACTCTTAGAGGTTCACCGCCTCCCAATAGCATCCCTGGGGACAGAGCGCCTGGTACCTGTGCCTTCACAAGGACAGCCCATGTTCACAGCCAGCCCCGGGTCTGGCCTCGCTGGTCTGCGATGTCCCTGTCTTTCCTGATTCTCCTTGAGCCTGGTGGTCTGAGGGGTCATTAGCAGGCTCTGAGGCAGTTTTTGTTTCATGTATTTACAAAAGAAGCATATTAATGTTGACCCGTAAGTGTGTTAAAATGATCCCAACCCAAGAACAGGCGGGCCAGGCACGGTGTGTCCCAGTGGGAGAGCCGCGGCAGGGCATCCATTCACCTACCCAACACTGCTGGGCATAGACCGCAGGTCTCGTGCCATGCCAGCTGCACAGGGCACCCCCTCTGGGGCTCCTCTGGGGCTCCAGCCTAGGGCAACGTGGCACCATCTCTCAAGGTCATTCTCAAGGACATCTGAGCCCTCCCAAAGGGGCACGTGGAAAGGGTCCTGGGTTAAGACTCATAGGAGCCCCAGTTCCGGGCGGGCCTGACCTGGAGTCCAAGCCCCAGCCTGTTTTCTCCTGGCACAGAGATGCTGCCTGTCTCACAGGTGCCTGGCCTCGGAAGAAACGGCTCCCGTGAAAGCACTTCCTGTGTGTCTGCGTGGGGGGGGGGGTGCCCAACACCCACTTTGCAGCACAGGGACAAGGCCCCAAGCACGGAGAGGAAATGGCCAAGTCCCCGCTCTACCTGTGGGTGTTCTGGGGGAGTCACATCCTTCTGAGCGCACGGTGCAGGTTCAGAAAGCCACACAGCGAGACACTGGCCTTTCCTCTTGGCCTTCAACTTGGCCTACCTAGTGTGCAGCGCAGAGTTGTGCTCTGTAAGATGCTGGAACAGTCCTGGGAAAGAGCCGACCGCGTGCCTCAGCACCTCGGGCGGGCGACAGGGGGACAGGGCTCTGATGGAAAGCCCACGGGACTCCTGCTTAGTTTTCACCCTCCCGCCCCCATCGCAGCCCCTCGGCAGAAGGACCTAAATGCAGACACTCGGGGACTTGCCCTGGGATAACAAGTGGCTGAGCCAGGCTTGGGGGAGCCAGTCGGGTGCCAGGCCCTGTGGTGACGATGGCCGCAGGTTTAGCAGCCTGAGGTGACCCGTGCTCACAGTTGAGGGGCTGGGTTCAGTCCCTGGGGGCTGCCGACAGGAGGTTACCCTCCGCCCTTGATGCTCAGACGTCTAGTGCAGCTCCAGAGCTGGCGGCCGCCTGCGTAGAGCCTGGGAGGCGCCGGGTGGGAGCCACAGGCTGTCTGGCCTCGCGGTGTGGGAGCCTTCTCTGTGGCCTCTCGACCCACAGGGCACCGTGAAGCCAGGAACATGATGGTGGCTAGCGGCTGGAGGGACTGTCCCCAATACCATCATTTTGTGAAAAAATATTTTTTTTAATTTTGACCTTATATTGATAAATAGTGTACAGAGTCAGGAGACTAGGCCTCAGGGGTCATGTCTGGGTAGAAAATTCAAAGCATCGTATCCTCAACGAGCACGCGAGAGCATATAAGGGGCATATAAGATGCTTTTAAAAAGAAAGTCAGAGCCAACAGCTCCAGCTGGATTTGACCTTGGGTTCAGCCAGACTCACCTGTAGGATCTTTGCCTTTCTGTAAAGTGACATTCTCTCAGTGATAAAATTGAGAGGACATTGAAAATGCTCAGTGGCTGCTTTATGGGTGGGAGTTAAGAATCGACTCTTTGGGTTGGTGTGGGCACAGAGGGCCATGACCTTCACTGTCTGACCCAGAGGGCTGACCTGTGTCCGTCTCCTGTCCCAACAACACCCCTCTGCCTTCCCGGTGTGCTTTTACTTATGAATGAAGCCAGATCATTCCATGTTACTGCAAATTTGCTTCTCGTTGCTTCTCTGTGCTTCTGAAATGATTTTTCCCTGGGAAAAGTAGGTTGTTTTGTGCAGATGTTTCATTTCAAAGGTCAAGGAAAGGAAAGAGGCAAAAAAATATCCATTACCTTCACAGTATCCAAGAAAGAGGGCAGCAGACTCATCTCCAGCCCAGCCACTTGCTAGCTAAATTTTAGCAAATCAGTCAGCTTCTGTGAGCCTTGGTGTCTCCTTCTAGGACATGAAGAGGGACAGTCCACGTCGCCCACTCAGGATAATTCCTGGGACATTCACCCCATGGGACAACACACACAGGACATCTGCTCGTGTGACTTGATAGAGGGAGTTCAAGGGAAGGTTTCCATGAGGCTCCAAACTTTGTTCTGTTCTCTTATGGGGTGTGGCGTTTTTGTCATTATCATAGAACATTCATTATAGTGTCATTTGGTCATTTTCCATATCAAAAGCCAAAATGAAACACAGAAGGAAGGGGAGAAATACCGGGGTTGTCAATTTGGGGGTCCCCACCTGGCTCTGCTACTCACTAGCTGGGTGATTTTGAGAAGACACTTAATCACTCTGGTCCTCATCCAGGGAGTTGTGGATTCTCCCACCCAGGAGATAGCTTGGGTGGGGCCTGCCTAGCACATAGTAGGGCTGACTCTGTCTGTTTCCCCCCTTCTCCGATTGCCCAGTTGCCAACAAATTATCAGGCTCTGACTTTCAGGGTCTCTGCCCGGCAGTCCCCTGCCCTCCTCCTTCCTCTGCGCACAAAGACTTGGCATGCGGCAGAAGCTGACGCCATAATTCATAACGTGCTGCACCGGGCCCCAGCATCCCGCAGCCCAGAGCCCTGTTGGCTGGTCCTGGCCGCTCTGCCCAGCTCCCCTGCCTCCTGCTTGTCTGCCTCGGGTCCCCCGTCTGCAGCTCCACACCCCGGCCCTTCTTCCAGGACCCACCCAGGGCAGCTCTGGTGCACCCTGCCTCACCCTCTGCCCCACATTCCCACCCCAGGCCCCAAGAAGCCTGAGCTACAACCTGACACCAAGACAGTTTCTGGGGAACATAAAGGACTCTGTCCTCGTGGGGTCAGTAGTTCACTGTGAATGCTTTACCTGTCCCCTTCGTTAGAAAGGAAACAGCTCAACGCTGGTGAATGACTATCTTCACCAAAACACCCCTCTCTGCTTTATGGGGACACATTGGTATCAAAGCTGTGTGGCAACCCCGAGTTCCACCAGGGAGGAGACACAGTTAATGTAAAAAGAGCATCCGTGCACCCCACGACCTTTAACCCTCTTCTAGCAGAATAGACTCTTCAGGAATTTCGTTTTTTAAGATCAAACAGAAGAAAATAAAGGCTGTTTTCTTCATGCTTAAATCAGTGCCGTGCTGTTTTTTTAACTAGACTTTATGTTCAAAAGGCTGCATTATATTGTGGAATTAATTCAGAAACTTTGATATTCAAAGCAATCATAGAAAAAGAAGAATGAATTTAAATGTTTCCTAAAAATCGTGGCGCTGTGTGGTCTGACACGCTATCTGTGTGAGTGTGTGTGTGCGTGCATGAAATCCTGGCGGGGTTTTCCCCCCTTTTCAGTGCTGGAGACCAAACCCAGGCAAGCTCTGCACCACTGAGCTCCATCCAAGCCCCTGACGTTTTCCTATAACCTCTCTGAACCTTGGTCTCCTCTTCTGTGCAGCGGAGACGAAGAGATAGAGCTATTACATGTATGTGCACGCTCACGGGAGAAATGGCATCACCCGGGTGATTTATCAAAAGTGTCTGCTGATCCCCTCGTCTGGTGTGATTATGGTGACAAAGGCTGCCCCAGGAAGAGGAGCTAGGCTTTCTCAACTAGCAAGCACAACCAGGAAGGCAGGTGAAGAGAGAGACGGAACCTGAGGGCCACTCCAAGTCCTTCCACCCTTATCCGGGTCCAGCCAGTTGCCTTTCACTCAGGGATGAGCAGGGCGGGCTTGAGGCCACCCCCTGTGTTTCAGCCACACACTGAGCCAAAGCACCTCAGTGACTCACCCGGGAACGTAACACCCTCTGAGAGTTTACAGTACATGAACAATGTGAAATGGTTCCAGACAAATGACTTGTGACAAAGACTTTTTTTAAAACAGAAAACATCTGTTACCTGGGGGCCACCTTGATTTAGAAACTTAACTATTCTCTCCTGGTGGATTTCTTTCTTTCTTTCTTTTCTTCTTTTTTGAGACGGGGGTCTCACTAGTTGCCCAGGCTGGTCTTGAACTCCCGGGCTCAAGTGGCCCTCCTGCCTCAGCCTCCTGACTGGCTGGGACTCCAGGTGCAGTCACTACACCCAGGTTCCCTTCTGGGTCGTTTTGATCGTCACAGCTGGGACACAGCTGAGGACAGAGACACCTGCATGCAGTGATCAGTGGCTGAGGGTGCCCCTGAGCACCCTACAGTGCCAAATGGGATACCAAAGAGTTACCCAACCCAGGTAGAGCCGAGGCGGATTAAATGGTGACTAAAATTTTACAAAATCTAGGTAATTCTTATAATTGATCTTTCATGTGCTAATACTATTGGGCATTCCTGAATCCATTCATATTCAAAATTTCTATCTCAAACAATAGTGGCATAAATATTGCATGTGGTGGTTGGCTATGTTGATTGTACTTAGCTGCCCTCCAGCCGTGCACGCTTAGGTTGTTGCTCCTTTATTGTGGCCATAGACAATACTCTATGAATACTTTTAGAGGACATCTCCTTAAGGGACAGGATCTGGTGTCCACTCACCCTCACTGCACTAGGGCAGGAGCTGCCTGTTTGCACGTAATTTCAATGACACTGACTTTTCCCATTTGTGACATCTGGGTGCTCTTGCAGTGCCCAGCTCTGTCCTGACTGAGCGTTGTGGGGCAGCTGGCCAGGTTAAGGCTGAGGTCCGGTTGGGACCTTGGGCATCTGCTGGGGCAGACCCTCATCACCAGGGTCTCTTCTTTGTTTGCTGCAGGATTCAGATACATCAGTCAAGCTGCAGCCAAAGTGGACGTTGACTTTGATTATGACGGGCCACTGATGAAGACAGAGGTCCCAGGCCCAAGGTCTCGGGTGAGTCCAGCACATCTGAGTGGTTTGTGGGGGTGGAGGGAGGGGGACCCAGGAAGCAAGAACACAGAGGAGCTCAGGGGCCTTCGCTGGCTGCCTTCTGACAGTTCCTTAGGAGAGACGGGTATTAAAATAAACTAGGCCACTCCACACAAGAGATAAGGAAGGCTCCAAGAGACGGTCCTTATCTGCTGCCACAATAATGCTGCACCACAGACCTGCAGGAGCCCAGGAGCACACAGCAGGCAGACGGCTCCTGTGTTTGGGGCTATGCGGGGGCTGGGCAGTCGGCTCCGCTGACTCCCCTCCAGGCCGGGGACAGCTGGTCGTGGGCTGATGCAGGGTAGTCTCACCTGGGGTCACTGCAGTGGCATGGCTGTGCGCCATGTGTCCTACCCTCCAGCAGACTGGACTGGGCTTGTTCCCCTGTGCTCAGTCTGCTGAGGCCTGGGCTCCACCCAGGCTCACGGGTACTTCCACCTGATGTCCTCGCCAGCCTGTGACTCTGTGCTCTGGGTCTAGAGTCAAAGGCTGGACAGGACATCAACAACAGTGGAAGAATGTGGCAATATATAGGCATGGGGCCTAGATGTTCAGAGCCTTGAACTTGAACTTGAACTTGAACTTGAAGGATAAGGAAGGAGGCACAGAACAATGGCATAACCCTTTGTGATGCAAATTTATCTTTTCTTTGTAGATCTTGCAGATTTTCTCCAGTCATTTTTCTTGGAGTGTCTATACACCTATTGTCATTGTAACTCTTTTATGGATTCAGAAATCTCTGTATGAGTATAAGTGATTAGTTAATTGGGAGAGAGTCTTGCTAACAAAAGGAGAGACTTCATCATACATATTTCTATCGGGAGATGGATCCCAACTTCATAATAGCAAAGCACTAGAATGATTTCTCATATTCTTGTCAGTAATATTATTTTATATTTTTGCATGGAAATATATAATTTTAAAACATTAATTGCTGAAGTTTGTTTTATGTTGAATTACTTTTGGAACTGAGATGTTTGTCATATCAAAGCAACAATTTCTAATTCCCAGTTTCTACGTAGAGTTTTTGGAATGTTTGGATTATAATTACAAATGGTTATTTGATAGGCAAAATAATATTTTAGTTGATTTTATTTTCTATTCCTAATGAAGTGTGAAAGGCTGCTTCCTCCTCCTCCTTCTCCTCCTCCTCCTCCTCCTTCTCCTCCTCCTCCCCTTCTTCTTCTTCTTCTTCTTCTTCTTCTTTTCATAAAAAAGGAATCCATGTTTTGGAGGACATTAGATAAATACCTTCCTTCAGCTTAAATTTTTTGTTAAATATTTAGTTTCTTTTATATTCCAGGTCTCTAAATCTCACCTGTTGTAATTTAACTGGGTAATGGAATGGTTTCCTGCCAACTATTTATATTAAATAATTTAAATTATTTATAATATTGATGACTAACTAATAAACTACCATGGTACTGGCAAGAGAGGGGAAAACAGGACAGATTTCCGAGCCATTCTGGCAAGAGTGTGTTTGCCTGACGCCCTTGTCCTTCTCCCCTGCAGAAGTTGATGGAGCAGCTGAACGTCATTCAGGTGAGTGGGGCCAGGTAACGCGGCTTGGCTGCTTCTCCACCACCTCTCAGCCGAGGGGCGTAGCTTACTCTGTGCTAGGCTTGACTCTGTTCTAAACCTGTTTTCTAATTGCCCTTGTGATTTCCTCTTTGACCCATTGGTTATATACATCCTGCTTAATTTCTACATTTTTGTGAACTTCCCAATTTTTTGTTATTCATTCCATTCCTTTGTGGTTGGGAAACATTCTGTGCAATATCAACCCTTTTAAATGTTTTGAACATCTTGGATGAGCTGCCATGGTGTACCCTGGAGAAGTGTCCCTGCATGTGGTCTGCCCTGGAGAAGTGTCCCTGCATGTGATCTGCCCTGGAGAAGTGTCCCTGCATGTGGTCTGCCCTGGAGAAGTCTCCCTGCCAGCCTCAGGGGGAGGTGCCATCTGCTGGGCTGCCAGGTGCAATGTCCTGCTGACGTTTGTTGGACAGCTGCTTTTTTAGAGTGTTGCTCAAGTCTCCTATTTCCTTGCTCATTTTCTGCCTAGCTGTCCTAGCCTTATTGGATGCTAGGTATTGAAGTCCACAACTATTTAAAGGGGTACTGTTTCCCTTCAACTCTGTCCATTTTTTCTTCATGGGTTTGGGGCTATGTTGTTTGGTGCAAATAGGTTTATAATTGTTGTATCTTCTTAGTGGATTATTCCTTTATCATTATAAAATGTCTTTCTGTAGTAAATTTTTCTTGTTGTTTTCTAGTCTGTTTTTGTCTGGTTCCAACATAAGCCCGTCAGGCTTTCTTATGGTTACTGTGTGCATCATATATCTTTTCCATCCTTTCACTTTCAACCTATTTATAGTCTGGAATCTAAAGTATGTCCCCTCTAGATAGCATGCCATTGCTTCTTTTCACCCAGTCTGACGATCTTTGATCTCTGGTTGGACTGTTTAATCTATTCACACATAACTGTATTTACACTTCCCATTTCACTTTTTGTTCTCCATGTGTCTGGTGTACTTTGTTGTTGTTGTTGTTGTTCCTCCATCTTTATTTTACTGGTTTTTGATGGGTTGGTTTTGCTTTAGAGCAGGGGTATGCATCAAATGAATATTTTCCTCCATAACCTTTTTATTTCTTTAACGTTCACTATTTATATCTAGTTTTCTTAGTGGCTGCTGTAAGGTTTACTACATATATCCTAACTTCTTGGAATTCTGTGTTAGATTTATATTTCAGTCTTTTTCATTGTGATATCTGAAACATATATAGAAAAATTCACAAAATACAAAAGTCACAACTTTAAAAAACTATTAAAGCAAGCCACCCACATAGTTACTCCCAGAGCAAGAAATGCAGCCTTAGAAGCACCCAGAAGCGCCTTGCATGTCCACAGGATGGGCAGAACATAGTTGACTTTACCGATTCAGGCTTGTTTCTGAAGACTAAGCCCTCAGAGGTTGCTGTGAGCCTGAGTTAGTCTCTTCTTTCCCCAGAATGCAGAGGCAGTGCATTTTTTCTGCAACTACGAAGAGAGCCGAGGTAACTACCTGGTGGATGTGGACGGCAACCGCATGTTGGATCTTTATTCCCAGATCTCCTCTATCCCCATAGGTAAGAGCTGGAGAATCGGTCCTCTGATGTCCTTCCTCTCTCCCTCCCTTCCTCTCTCCCTCCCTTCCTCCCTCCTTTGCCCTCAGCCCTCTGCTTTAGATGCTCCTCCCACCAGGCCCATCCCTCAAAGCAAGGAGGCAGTAGTGTGCAGAGGGCGTGTTATGAGCACATCGTTCCTCATCCACCCCTCCCCACACCCCCAAAGGTATGGATTAACATCCCCACTTTGCAGATAGGAAAAGAAAGTTTGGAGAGGCGGCAGCTTGGAAAGGAACCCCAGCTAGGCGGTGAACCAAGTCTGTGTTTGTGGCAGGTGTTCACAGACCCATGTCTTGGTCTGGGATTCCTGGAGGAATAGCCAGACTCAGGAGTGGTGTTCCGGTCATCTGCTAAGCCTTCAGGGGAAATGAGAGGAAGGGGACGATGTAGGGCAGGGGGAAGCTAAAAATGAGGACTCTCTGCTGTAAAACCCTAGAGCCTGACTCCAGGGGACTCTGAGCAATTGAACCCCAGACGGGAACCAGAGGGCTGTCTTTCTGCACCCTGGCCAATCAGTTGCCCATCAGCTGCCTGGGGGAGGACGAGGGCAATCTCCTTGCAAAGCGGCTGCCATGGAGCCAGGGCAGTCTTCCAGGGGAGGGGGCAGCTGGAGCCATTGTCAGCCAGCACACACAGCAGCTGGGAGGGGAGGACCTCGGTGGATGCCCACAGCACCTGCCTCCAGACTCCCCTCCCCGCCTGCACAGCACGGCCGTGGGGAGACAGGGCTAATGTGCCAACGCAGTGGCGGCTATCTGCAGCCTGGATGGGTAATGTTCCTTTGGTTGATGGATCCCGGCGGTGCTCAGTGGCCCATGGACTGTGTCTGATGAAGCCTGTCCCTTTGCAGAGGAAGCTGGCTTGTCTACAGCAGGAGGGGTGGGGAGGTACTGCGCTCCTCGGCCCTTTCCCCCTCCTCCCCCGAGACCCAGCCTTGGGTGTCCACCTCCTTCTCGTCCCCAGCCTGTTTCCTCAAACCTGTCTATTTCCCATGAAGATGTGATCAGACAGTAGACAGGTGACTCATTATTTGGGAACATCTGTCATTCAAGGTGCCTCAGCCTTTAAAAACATTTTAGATTCCAAGACCCACCAAACCACATCTCCTGTTTGTGTGGGGTGCAAGAGACAGGCTCTGGACTCATCCTGGGTTCAAATCCTGGCTCATTTATTAACCATGACCCTGGGACCCATCCCCAGCGCTCCCTCAGGTTGAAACCCCAGACATCAGTATGTGCAGGGCATAGGATCAGGCCTGCAGCTTTCATGGAAAGACTAGGGTCCCGAGTGGTCCCTCCCTAGCCACCTTCCCTCCCGTGCCTGTGGTCTTTGAGATGATTTTTTCCAAGCTAATGCTAATTGAGAGTTCACTGTCTGCCGGGTGTATCGCTAAGGCACCCAATGCTGTCTCATTAAATGGCTTCAGTGTCCTATAACAGGGTTTCTGAACATCATTTCTACCTTACATCATTGCCAGGTTTCAGGGGGACACAGGGTCTGTCCAGTACCTTACAGAGAGTCCAGGGCTGAGGCAGGACAGGACCTGACAACTCCACCTCCTAGCCAGCTGGGAGCCACCTGCCAGCCACCCTGTGGCTAGAGGCCCAGGGTGGGACACCCCTAACCAGGGGCCAGCTCTGCTGCTCTTCCTCCTACAGGAGTCAATCAGACAAGCAGCTTCTGGGCTTGATGAGGTTTACCTGGAACGAGCTCATCAGAAAGCCGTCGACCCCCCACGGCGGGGAGAGGAGTCAGAGCTTAAAGGCCTCTGGCCAAAACATTAGGAAAAAACCAGAGAGCGTTCCGTCCTTGAGTGCGCACGCTGTCCAGCCTCGGCCCGGCGAGCCTCCGGGTGGGGAAGGGAGGAGGCTGGAGGGTGTTAACTGTCCCCTTGTCCCTACTTCACTTGCCAGCCCGTCTCCACAGCCAGCAGAGGGAAACCACGATGCTCTTCAAGTCTCTCTGGCCCTTCTGCATGTCTGTCAAGGAGAATGTCCCCAGGGTGATGCCAGGTCTTTAACACCTGCCGATCTCTATTAGGAAGGACAACAGGCCCTAGACCCAGAGCCCGGCTGGGACAGATTGTTCCTACTGCATTCCGCCTGCAGCTGGGTGATGGGAGGCCTCCTTTCAAAGCAAATGCATTTCAGTTAAAAAGTGAATTGATTTCAAGAAAATAGGTACAAGGCCTGTGTGTTGGCCCATTGGGGCTGCCGTGATAAAATGCCATAGACCCCCGATGGCGGGTACAAGGCCAAAAGTGATCTCTGAGGGTTTGGAAGGTGGACGTCTGGGATAGAGGGACTCAAGAGTTGGTGCACAACAAGGGCCACTTCCTGATGCCTGGACAGCACCTCTCATTGGGTCCACACTGTGGAAGGCCACAAACGAGGTCCCTTGAGCCTCCTTTACAAGGACACTCCTCCCCTCACAAGGCTCCCCCACCCCTGTCCCTCCCAGAGGACCCCACCCCTGACACCACCTTGGGTTAGGATTTCAGCATAGGAATTGGGAGTGGTGGGGGGCATATTTTCAGACCTGAGCAGGATGTGGAATAAAAATTGTGATCCTTTCAGACCAGGGATTATTTCTCCAAAGTCTACTCCTGCTCTAAGAGGCACTGGGTAGTCTTTCCTCATACGCAGGTAGTTGTGAGCTCTGGCCTGTGTCCCTGGACCTCTCTGTGATTCATGCATTCAATTAAAATGAACTGACCTGAACACACCGCAGACCTCAGTGCCCCCTCCTCCTGCAGATCTGGCCTTCCTGCCAGGATATTGCCAGGATTAGCAGTAATGAACAGAAAGCCCCCTGCACGTAGTAGATGCTCCATTAACAGAAGCTGTCATGAAAGGAGGGAGGGTGGATATGGTGGACGTGAAGGGAGGAGGAGGAGACCCACAGCTAGAACACAGGACCCACAGCCTGCTTCTGGACAAGGAGCCAGGCATCTGCTGCCCTCTCTGGGTCTCTCTGCTTCCATCTGCATCTTTGAGCTGACAATGTTTGCTCACGGCGGGCTCCCTTTGGGATTCAATAGGATCATGCATATGAAGTATGTAGCACAGAGCCTGGTACACAGTTGGTGCTCAATAAATGGGAATTTAGTTATATGTTTTCTTTTTAATATTCCATAAGTTTATACATAAAGCCTGAAGTTTCTGAGAATGTTTGTCAAGGTTATTGGGCCAGATCAAGCTGTGTTTTAGGAGCTTTCATTCATTCGACCAACAGTGTTCAAGAAGTGCCACTCTATGGGGGGCAGACAAGTCGGACTGCAATGCCAGGCAGCACATATTTTCTTAATTTCATTCTTGATCGTCCATGGCAAGTGTTTGAAAACACGTGATTCAAGTGCACTGATCCTGCCTTCCCCAGCCATGCTGAGTGCCTTCGCTGGCACTGAGGTTTCTAGTGGATTCCTTAGGCTTTACTTGCACAAGATCATGCCATCCATCTGCAAAGAGACAGTTTTACTTCTTCCTCTCCAGTCTGAATGCTGTTTCCTTTTCTCACCTGTGCACTGACTGATGCGATGTCCAACAGCAGTGGCAGGAGGGAGTCTTGCCCTTGAACCTGGGCGGGGGAGGGGAGGCAGCCTCTCACTATCCACGCGGCTGTGGGCTCTGGGAGGGACCCTGTGTCAGGGAGATCAAGCATATCTGTATTCCCAGTTTATCATAAATTTTGATAGTGTCTTATCATAAAACATTGGTTTTTGGCAAATGCTTTTCTGCTTCTGTCAAAATGTCCGTGTGGGGCTTTATCCTGTTGGTCTGGGATGCTGTCCTCAGGCAGCATTTGACAATGCTGACCACAGAGGTGTCACACTCCGTGGGAAGAGGAGAGTGGCACGGGCTGCCGCTGTCAGCTGGGCTTCCTAGCAGGGGGTCCCACCTAGGTCTCAGGCAAGAGGGAAAGGGGGCCATCCCAGGCCACAGGACGGCGCAAGCCAAGTGTGCAGAAGGCGTGTTCAGGGCACAGCTGCCCACCTGGGAGTGGAGAGCTCACACCAGGGCACAGGCTGGCCCTCCTCACCCTCCCTGGCCTGGTGGTGCCCAAGGCCCCAGGGCTGCCCAGAACCCATTCTAAGCCCCTACCCCCCGTCCTCCCATCGCATCACAGTCCTTTACAGTCCAGCCCCGGAAGAGTGCGGTCAAGACCTGGTGGCCCCAGTAGCAGAACAGGGTGTGATAACCGTGGGGCTCCTCCAAGACTCCCTCCTGCCAGTTCTCTGACCCGTGGGGTCCACCTGTCGCCGCAAAGTATTTTGGGGCTGGTGGAGCAGGATCGTCACAGTCAGGGAGCTCTGTAGGAGGCAGAAGGGTGAAGGGGTGTCACCACGGGTCTCAGGGGTGTTGTTGCCACTTCTCAGGCTTCGAGCCACACAAACATGAGGACATGTCCATCAGGTTGACGGCTGGGATTTTTAGAAACACATGTCAAAAAAAAAAAAAAAGAGGTCAGGTGTGGAGTGCTTCTTCCTGAGAGACCCTGCAGCCATCCAGTGCTCCAGTGTGACGCGTACTCTCTCTCAGTACTGACTGGCAGGCGGCCAGAAGAGAGGGTCCTTGCCAGATCAGCTCCCCAAGGAAGGCCAAACCGCAGCAGCACCTCGGAGACGTCTCATTCTAAAGGCCCCTGAGCAAAGCAGCCTTACTCAAGTTAACATGGCCACACAGGAATAACCCTTCTAGACTAACTTTAAAAAACTTTTTGTGGGGCTGGGGCCGTGGCTCAGCAGTAGAGCACTTACCTAGCACGTGTGAGGCCCTGGGTTTGATCCTCAGCACCACATAAAAATAAATAAATAAAATAAAGATATTGTGTCCATCTACAACTAAAAAAAGAGAGAGAAATAAATATTTTTTGAAAATTTTTGTGTTTTTATGACTCAGGAGGCTGAGGCAGAAGGATCACATATTCAAGGCCAGCCTCAGCAACTTGGAGAGGGCCTAACAACTTCATGAGAACCTGTCTCAACTTTTTTCATTTAAATAAATAAATATTTTTATTTTAAAATTTTACTTGAGGGAGTGTCTTTCCCAAGTCTGAGCCCATCCCATATTTCTTTCCCATTATCACTGGTTTCTTCTAGCGAGAAGTGCATGAGCACACCTGTGTCCTGCCTCCTATTTTGCCCTTGGCAGCAGACCTCGGGTTATTCTGACTCAGCACAGGTAACTCACGCTTTTCTGTAATAGCCTGGGCACACTGGAAGCCATTCATCCCATGAATGAGTGGTGGTTTATTTCCCTGGTCTGCTATCGATGGATGTTAGGTTGCTTTCAAGTCCTGAGATATAGAGGGTCCCATCTAAGATCCAGATATGGAGGATAGATTCTCAGGAGAGCATTCGCTGGATCACAGAGCACCCTGGGCCTTGTTGATATCCTCAGTCCTCTCTGGACAGGAAACAGGCCTGAGAACAAGCCCACAGATTGCCTTTGCTTCACTCAGGTCCCTAGCAGAGCGCCACCTTGACGCCACCCCAGCCAGGGGGCCCTGGGGAAACGGCGGGGCCGTCTGTCCTGTTGAACCTCTCCTGGCCCAGTCTTGAGATTTGCCCTGACCTTGCATTCACTTCCTCTGAAGTTTGTCTGGTTCAGTGGGTCTCACACCTGCATGAGCATCGGAATCTAGGCCTGGGGTAGGTGTAGGAGATTTCCCAGCCGAGTGATTCAGAGTCAGTGGTCAGGGCTCTGGGAATCTTGTCGTCTTCCTTTGACATGGGAAGAGGTCACAAGGCTGAAGGCCAGGTAGGGGAAGGGGAGGGAGAGTCCTGGGGAGTCTCATCCCTAACGGTGCTCATCCCTAATGGTGCCCTTGTCTCCCCAGGTTACAGCCATCCCGCCCTGGTGAAGCTCATCCAGCAGCCTCAAAACGTGGTATGTCTCCCTGTTGCGCTGAGTAAAGACCAGCTGTGTGTGGCCATTCGCCATACTGGTGTCTTTAGAAATAGTCTCTTCATTCATTTGTCATTCCATAAAAATGTATTGAGCCAGGCACCGTGGTGCACACCTGTAATCCCAGAGGCTCAGGAGGCTGAGACAGGAGGATCACAAGTTCAAGGCCAGCCTCAACAACTTAGCAAGTCCCTAAGCAAGACCTTGTCTGAAAATAAAAAATGGAAAGAGCTGGGGGTGGAACTCAGTGGTTAAATTCCCCTGGCTTAGATCCCCAGTACCAAAAAAAGAAAAAAACTTATTGAGCTCATCTGAGGCACCGGGAATGACTTGGTGAGCAAGCACCCAATCCCCTGGTAACACCCAGGGCCTGAGGGAAGCCATGTGGTCTTCAGGCACCTTCTACAGCAGGGCTCTCAACTCGGTACCTGCGACCTTGGGAGCCAAATGTTCTGTGTTGTGGGGACAGCTGTGTGTTGGAGGGTGTTCAGTGCCTCCCTGATCCAAAGTATCTGCAGACGTGGCCAGGGCCACCACAGGCACACCTGGCTGAGAGCCCATGAAGTAGAGGGCTCGTCTGCCCTGGGAGTGGCTGGAAAGCCATCGTGCCCCTACGAACACGACCCACCCACGTTGTTTTCCCAGTTCTTCTCCATCCTGAGGTTGGGGAAATGTCCTGTTTCCGTCACTACCATGACAAATGACCATGACCTAGCTGGCTTAAAGCCGCACCCCTGGACCATCTCAGCTTCCGTGGCCAGGAGTGTGTTCTTATACCACTCAAAGCCATGTCTGAGCGACTCATCTTGGGGGTGTCCTGTGTGGCCGAGACTGTCCATCCTCCTGGCTATAATCCCACTTGTGAATACTCTGCAGTCGATTACCCATCCTGCTGTTGGTGGCATGTGGTGGGCTCCAGACCAGGCTCTCGAAGCTCCCTGCCACTGCGCCTGTGGGCAGGCACACCTCCCAGGTCCTCGGGCTACCCTGGAGTCACTGGCCTGGGTGGTGTCTGGGTGGAGCTTCAGCAAATCCTGCCCGTTTTCCCAGCTGGTTGCTCCCATCTCCACTCCCACCAGCAATGTGGGAAGGATGCTGTCCCTATTCCTTTGCCAACACGGAGTGTCATTGGGGTTTTCATTTGCCCCAGAGAGGGACATCCTCTTCCACATGTGACAAACAGCTTGAGTCCCCAAAATAAATCCAAGGCAGGCCGGGAAGACCTCAGCCCAACCCTCACGGGACCTCAGTCTTACACGTTCTTCCCTTTCCAAGGACAAAACTGAAGACCGTCAAAAAGAAGCACCTTCCCTCCTTATAAATGGTGGCCCTGCCTGGCAGGGAGCGGGAGGGACCTGGGGACACCTTGCCTCCAGTTAGCGGACAGGGGCAGGGCTGCTGCCGAGGAAGGAGGGTCCCAGGGATGGTGTCTGCTGGGCGCGGGGCAGGCTGGGCTGTTTACGGTGAGCGGGCTCTGTTTCCCTGTGTTGTGCAAACCCCAGCTGCGCGGCAGTTGGTGCTCAGAGAAGCACGTCAACAAACAAGTCAAACACATTTCAGTGTCAGCTGCCTGCGGAGGAAGGATCTTCCCCAGCATCGCATGAGGTCCAGGCCCAGGGAGGCCGATTCACGCAGGACTGCCCTGTCCCCGCCAGGAGCTCCCCAGCCCACCCCCTCTCACCCTCCCCTGTCCAGGGCTGCTCCTGCCCCTCCTGTCTCCAGCAGCCCCTCCCGCCTCTGTTCTCTCTCCGCCAAGCACCCTGCGAGCTGAGCTTCGGGTGTGCACACGAACCCTTCCCAGGGTCTCCACCTTCACATGGCAGCAGAGGCCTCTGCTTCCAGGGCAGAGCCCTTGGTGACCGGCTTCTGCTCTCTCCCTCGGGCTTGTTCCTTGACACGTGCACCTCAGCAGTGACCCTGAGTCCTGCTCCTGCCAGCGCTGGTCTCCTGTGAGAACCGCCTTATCCCAGCTGCAGTAGTTGCTCTGCAGGGCCCCTGAGTGGAGCTCACTGAGAGGAGCCCCAGCAAGTCTTAAAGCAGTACTAGCTGACCACCACTCCGAATAGCGACACGCCATAGGGCACGCAGGCGTCAGGCTGGGAGGCTGCCCACTGACAGTTCTCCAGTGGAGATGCACTCAGGTTACGGTATTTCATGACAGTTTCCTGCCAGACCATCAGGAGCTCAGGTGCGAAGGAGCTCAGCAGCCCTCTTGCACCCCAGCAGCACCGCCCTGAGACTCCAACGTAATGAAGTCAGGTGACTGCAAAAATGACACCACATTCCCTGGATCTAAAATGTGGGTCCCTGCTACAATTTTTTATGTCACCAGGGCCATCTCATTGTGTTGCCCACAAGCTGGGCAAGGGTTGTTGGGCTTTGTATGTGCACAGTCACAGTGCTGTGAATGACAGCAGCAATCTGACTTCCCTGCGCAGGGGATGAACGTAGGAAAGGGTCCCTGGCCAGGTACTGTGGACACAGACCTGTGACTGCCAGGCCTTCCCAATTGCACAGTTGTTTGAGACTGAGCATTCTCTGAATGCCATGTCACTGCATAGCTCCTTAAAAACACCTTGTCCCCATTTGGGCAGATGAAGACCCTGAAGCTCAGCGAGGTTAAGTGACTCGCCTGGGGTTGCAGAACCACTTAAACCAAAGCCCATTCTCTCCATGCTGCCCTTTAAGACTGCTGACTGATAGTGAGGCTTGTAGACACCTGCCCTCGTTTGATTCTGAGACCTGATGTCCCAGATACCTTCTGCTCCTAATGCCACGCTTTGCTGAACAAGAACACCACCCCCACAGCTTTCCTGGGCCCAGATAGGCAGTAAGCAGTCAAGCTGCCAGCCTGCCTGTTGCCCTCTGGGAGCCTCGTCCCCTGCAGCCTGTGACAGTGAGGGCAATTTGCTTCCACCCTACTCTCATGATGCACCAGATTTCTTAGGAGCCCTATGAACAGCTCAAACTAGGAAGGACTCTAAGACAAGCCCAGGTCTCCAGTTGTGCCAAGCCAGCTCGTACCCAGAACTATTAATATCGCCAGGTGAGGCTGCCTGGCATGTCTGACAGGGAGTGGCACCTGAAGCGAGCAAACCTGGGTCTGTGTCATGGTTCTGTCCCTTTCTGTCAGTGCATCTTAGGACAAGTTGCTTGACCTCTCTGGTCCTCAGTTTTGCTAACTCTACAATGGGGAAGCTTATTTCCCCCCCAGGAATTATCTGAGACCCACTTGGATAGTCACAGAGCAGAAAAAGCAACAGAGGTATGAATCTGCCACAATTTCTAGTGACCCAAGCCAAGTCCCAAAGCCACCAGGACAATGATCTCTGGAGCCTCCCTGTCCCTGAGCCTCCCCACACAGTGATGTCACTGTTTGGATTTGCATTGAGCTTATTACACTGATTATGTCAGGGAGAGAGAGAGGTACCCAGGAAGTCCCCAAATCCCAGGACAACCCTGCTTTTGTAATCAAACGTATTTTAGAATAAGTCTGTCCATCTAAACTAAAGCCCTCCCGGATTCCTCCCGCGCTTGCCAGGGGAACTGGGGACCCCCAAGACTGTCCCGACTCCACTTCCCCAGGAAATGCAGGGCTTGGCTCCTGGTGGGCCCACTGCTGTGTGTCTCCAGCTCAGGCCCCTCCTGGGCCCCTAGAGTAGCCCCTGCAGCCGACACCTGCTGCTTGCCGAGCTGGACTGTGAGTCCGCTGGCTCAGCACACACTGCCCCTCACTCTGCGGCATCGCTCTCCTCCAAGGCACAGCGCGTGCTTCTGGTCAGCACAAGTGACAGGGTCAGCTAGGCATGCATAAGGCCCTGCCCACACGGCCAGGTGTGAGCCCCATGGTGCAGTGACGCTTCTCCCCAGGGCTTACTGTGCACTCGGTCCGGGCCCATCCTGCCTCCCTGGGAAGGAGAACGGCCCCACCTGGCCTGGTGCTGCTGCAGAGAGAGCCACAGGGGGTGTCCTCCCAACCCACAAGCAAGCAGTGCAGGCCACTTTCTTCCCTTTTTTTTGGAGAGAGGCAGGGATTGAACTCAGGGGCACTCGGCCACTGAGCCCCATCCCCAGCCCTATCTTGTATTTTATTTAGAGACAGGGTCTTACTGAGTTGCTGAGGACCTTGCTGTTGCTGAGGCTGAGACCCCCACATCAGGCCTCTGTTCTACCTGGAAATTCCAAGTAGAACTCTCGATCCTCCTGCCTCAGCCTTCCGAGCTGCTGGGCTTACAGGCACACACCACCGTGCCCGGCTTTACCCCAATCTTTTAAAAACACCAGACAGAGCAGTGCCCTGCCCCAGACATCCCCTCCCAGCTGGTTCAGCCCACCAATGGCTGTTCTGTTCCCCATGGCCTGCCTTTTCCAGAATGTCATGCGAATGGAAACACAGACCGCACAGCCCTTTGCTTCTACCTCTAACTCGGCATCCGGCTCTGAGCTTTCTCCACGTGGTCGCCCGAACCCGTGCATTATTCTTGATGGTGCTGGGTCATTCTCCGTGGTGGGCATGAGCCACAGCTGTTCCCCTCTTCCCAGCAGAGAGACATTTGAATAGTTTCCAATTAGGGGTAAATGGAAATAAAAGCCACCACAAAGGTGCACACACCTGTCTCCATGTGGGTGTGCGCTTCCTCTTCTCCTGGGTAAACACCTGGGGCGGGTTGCTGGGCCACAGGACGATGCCCTGGGGCATCACAGGAAGCCAGCACACTGCTTTCCCAGGTAGCTGCACCATTTGGCCCTCCAGCTGGGAACGGGAGTTCCAGGGCTCTGCATCCTGGATGTCACCTGTCACTCTCCTTCTTCCCATTCTGATGGCATTTTTAAAATAATAGAGCTACAGGATATTGCGAAAAATAGTACAAAGAGATCCCATTACCTTTCACCTAGACCTCCCACCTGCAGCATCTTATAACGGAGAGCACAACCAAGGAACGCCCTCTTCAAATCCAGAGCAGCCTCGTGAACTCTGAAGTGCAGGGAAATGTGTCATTGCCCAGACAGAACAGCAGCAGCCCGCAGTGCCCTGTGGAGCCCACTGAACCCATCACCTGTGGAAAGGTGGAAAGGGACACAGGTCGGCCCTGGGAAGTAACCATTTGTCCCTGGTCTTTTGCAGAGCACCTTCATCAACAGACCTGCGCTGGGCATCCTGCCTCCAGAGAACTTCGTGGAGAAGCTCCAAGAGTCCTTGCTCTCCGTGAGTGGGGTGGGGTGGGGGGACAATCCTGTCACTCTGCAACCCCACCTCCGCCTCCCGACCTGCTGTCCTGGGGTGGTCCAGTCAGGGGCAGCAAGGATTGCAATGGAGAATGGGGAGCTGCTTCCAAAATCTTGTTCTTCCATAAAGATCATTTCCAATTTTCCTCTTGAAGGAAAGAAGGAGTTTTTGTGGGCAAGACCAAGGGAACCGGGCAGTGTGATATTTGTCCTTGATAGGAGCGTGGTCCGAGGTCTCCTGTCCTCCTGGGTTTTCAGTTTCAGTTGCTACAAGGATTGAAGTCACGGGGACCCTGACTTCCCACCTGGAGGGTGCGGTGTCTGTGGGTGGCAGCTGTATCAGAAGGTGCAGATTGGGCTTCCCTGGCCTTCTGTCCCCTCTGCTGGCCTCAGGGCCCCCTGGGCTTCTCCTCTGCCTCTGGAAAAGCCTGAGTCCACCCTCCCAACCCGGCCCCTCCGGGCATCCCTCCCGTCCTTGGCCTCTGAGTGACGGGGTGATGGAGCCAGGGCACAGCCCCCTCACAGATGCAGCAGGGGTCCCCGGGCCTGGGCTCACAGCTGGCTCCCTCACTGCAGGTGGCTCCCAAAGGGATGACCCAGCTCATCACTATGGCCTGTGGCTCCTGCTCCAACGAAAACGCCTTCAAGACCATCTTCATGTGGTACCGGGTGAGGCTGGGCACAGACACATGGATTCCACCACACGCCCACCCTGCCTGACAGTTATCCCAATGGGCCAGAGTATTAGCTGCAGTGGCCAAGGTGGAACTCCAGGGAGGGCCTGGACGCAGCTTCCCAGCATCCTGGTGTGGGTGGTGGAAAGGTCTTGGTGTCAAACCCACCCAGTGTGACGGCACTACTTCTACTGCAGGACACACGCCCTCCCCAGGCACAGGTGTTACGTGGAGAATAGTAACGTATCGCGATGCGCGGTGCGCGGTCCTCTATTTCACTGCAAGTACAATGAACAGTCTGGGGCCCATGGAGACATACCACAATCAATACAGGAGACCAGCTCCCCAGAAAGCACCCCCTAAAGGAAGAATTTAGGAGCCAGGTAGATGCCCCATCTTCAGTGTCTCAGGTTTTGTCCTGTTCTGTTTTGGCAGAGCAAGGAAAGAGGACAAAGGAGTTTCTCCAAAGAGGAGCTGGACACCTGCATGATTAACCAGGTAAGTGCAGTGGGCTCCTTGTCACTCATCTGCGGGGAGCCGCCCCAGCCCCTCGGCTGACACAGGCTGACCCAGCCTGCCCTTTTCAAGCCTCCTCACTCTTGAGCCCACTCCCTGGGGATCAAGATGGAGTAGAGTTCTTCCTGACCAGTCTTCGTCAGTTTCCTGAACAACTGACTGAATCTGACAGATCCTAAAAGGCCATTGATGTATTCTCTAGAATAATGCAAAGCACCAGCATGGATGTATACAGAGTGTTCTGTTGGTGGCACTAGCCAGAAAGGACTGGAAACCACCTAGGTACACAGGAAGGATTGGGTAACTAGGAGTTGCAAACCGAACCCTCATTGTTCACAGAGACACCAAGGCGGGCACTGCTGGGGCGATAGCGGGGGCTGGGGATTATTCCAGGGAAATAAGATTGGTGGCTGCATCAGTAGCTTCCTGTCACTATCACAAAATACCTGGCATCAACAATTTGAGGGAGGAAAAGCTTATTTTGGCTCAAAGTTTCAGAGGTTTCAGTCCTTCTTGTGCAGGTCCTGTAGTGACTGCTCATCATGGTGAGAGCACAGCCAAGAGGAGGCTCCCACCTCTTGGTGGCTGGGAAGAGAAAGAGAAGAGCCCTGGTCTCAATATCCCCTTCAAGGACACGCCCCAATGACCTAACTTCTTCCCTCTAAGCCCCACCTTCTAAAGCTTCCACCCCTCCCTGTAGCACCACAGGCAAGGGACCAAACCTTCAACACCAGAGCCCTTGGGGACAAAGATGGCAGGAAGGCAAGATTCCCACCCACCTCCAACCACAGCAGGCTTGTCTTCATTTTGTGTGAAGTTCAAACATAAGTGTCTGCTGCTTTAAAAAGGGGGGGCCGGGGGTGTAGCATGTGCAAAGCCCTGCAAACAAAGAACCCACTCTTGATCAGCTTCTGTCTGCATTCACAATATTCTTCAGCTGAAATAATTATAATTAGGAAGGCTATCTCCGGGCCTGGACAGGTGCTGGAAATCAGTGGAAACAGCAGAATGTAAACCACACGGACACTGCTCTCCACCGTGTGAATTCGTGTGCAGGAAGGTCCTGCTGGCGGGTTGACCTTGGCTGGCTCTGCTCCTTTTCCTTAGGCTTTCTCATATGCATTTCTCCTAATCACTAGCCTCCTGCTAGTGAAGGCATCCACACCTTCCTCCGTATTCATAGGAAACTGCTTCAACTTCAGATTTACTTTCTTTCTTCTTTTCAGACCGTTTTCTTAAGGGCCCTTCTCCCACCTCCCTCCCTGACTGAGCTTCCCTCACCTGACATCCAGGCATCCTTCCCATGGGCATTTTTAGATTTCCGTCCATCATTTTTAGTTGCTGAATTTAGATATGCATAAGAATGTGTACGTATTACATTTGTAAACTGGAGACAAAGAAAAAAAATTGGCAAGAGGGTATTTTGGAATTTGTGGGAATAGGTCTTGGAGTTTTACCAGTGGTCTCAGGGAAAATGCCACATGGATTTCCAAGAGACTGGTGCAGGTGGCCTCTGAGGCTGCCCAACAGTTCTTTAGAGTGAGCTGCAAGTGTCTGGACTCCCCGTGGAGGACCAGAAAGCCATGCCAGCAGGGGCAGCTGCATCCTTTCCTTGGGGCCAGGCAGGGGTTGGGAACTCTTGCATTGGCTTCCTGACCCTCACACCCAAGGGCAGCTGCAGAGGGGGTGGGGGAGTGGGTAAGGTGGGTATCCCCCACAGACCAGTTCACAGCACACCCAGCAGCGTGGGACCCCCTAAGAGCTGTGGAGGGCAGGGTGTGGGCCGAGCTGGCAGAGATGGTAGAACAGGGGCTGAGTTCAGAGGCCCCAGCTGAGAGGAGCACAGCATGAGCACTGTGGCCACCTGCGAGGGAGAAAAATGTCCCACCTGTGCAGAACTCATGGGAAGTCAGAAATTCAGATATATGTGAAATTGGTCTTAAATTTGGTAACTTTTTTTCTTAATTCTTTAAGTGCATGAACAGAACAGAACATCTGGGGGCTGGGTAGGGACTTCAGGGACCCGCTTACAACTTCTCTGCCTGGAAGGACGTGGTTCTGATAGACTTTCCTCCTCCATTTGGCAGGGTCACACTGGTCCCCAGTCCTCACAAGGATGACTGACGCTGATCTTTCTTGGTTCTAGGCCCCTGGGTGCCCCGACTACAGCATCCTCTCCTTCATGGGTGCTTTCCACGGGAGGACCATGGGTAAGGAGGACGGATGTGGTCCCAGGGTGGAATTTACAATGATGGCAATAGCAACAGCAGTAGCGCCACTGCCTTTGGTCTGGCGCTGGAGATTTATGCAATTCTCATAGATTCCAGATGATTCCCCAAAGAGGGGCACTGTTATGTCCACTTTGCAGATGTGGAAATTGAGGGTCAGCAAGAGAAGGAACTTGCCAAGGCCATTCAGTGGCAGAGGCTGGGATTTAAACCCTTGTGTCTCATCTTCAGAGCTTGTGTGTAATGAGTGGCAAATCATAAAGCACACATGCACGTGCCCATGTATGTGCACATGCGCACACACACACACACACACACACACACACACACATTTGTGGGCTCTTCAGGATGTTACAAGAGCTGGGATCTGCAGGCCAGAGACTCCCTGGCCATTTCAGGTCTGGGGCTGATATCACGTCCCCTTCAAAGACTGTCCGTGCCACTGCCCCAGCCAAGCGTGTGCTCTTCTGTCTCGCTGGGCTCAGGCTGTCTGGCAACCACGCACTCCAAAGCAATTCACAAGATCGACATCCCTTCCTTTGACTGGCCCATCGCACCGTTCCCACGGCTGAAATATCCTCTGGAAGAATTTGTGAAGGAGAACGAGCAAGAGGAGGCGCGCTGCCTGGAGGAGGTACCGCCCCCTCCCTTCACCTCCCCGCTCCCTTCTCCTCCCTGCCTGCTTGGCCCAGAGGACAGACGCCTCATCTGGGATGAGGGTCATGGTCCCTGGAAAGGAGGTAGGGACAGAAAGACCTCATGCCTCACGTGTTCCGTAGTTAGACCCTCTTTCTGCCACCACACTCACCCCCCACTTCTGGACCAGCTTCTCTATCACTCACACTTCTTTGGGGACAGAACCTGAGATCACTCCTCATTTTAATAACATGTGAAGCTCATCTGTATTGACAGTGATCCTATCAGGGCTCTGTGGAGGTGGGATTGGGGAGCACTTGGTGTGCGTGGTCCAAATTGAGTTGTGCTCTATGTATGAAATATACACAGTATTTTAAGGGCTTAATATGAAAAAAAATCTCACTAGTAAAATTTAAATATTCATTACATATTGACATAATAGTTTGGATAGATTAAGTTCAGTAAAGTGCTGTTAAAATTAATTTCATCTTTTTTGGGGGGGTGAGGATTGAGCCCAGGGGTGCTCTACCACTGAATCACATCCCCAGCCCTATTTTCCTTTTTATTTTTTATTTTGAGAAAGGTTCTTACTATGTTGCTTGGGGACTTGCTAAGTTACTGAGGCTGGCTTTGAACTTGGGATCCTCCTGCCTCAGCTTCCTGAGCCACTGGGATTACAGGTGTTCGCCATTGTACAAACATCGTGGTTTTTAAAATTAAAAAGACATTAACTTTAACAGCATTTTGTTGAACCTACTATGTCAGTATGTCATTAGTATTTTTAAATGATCAGAGAGACATTTTATCTTTCCACATTGAGTCTGGGATACTGTGTGTATTTTATACTTAGAGCTCAACTCAATTTGGACCAAGCATGATGCCGAGTGTTCCCCTGACCCCACTCCACACTGCCCTGGTGGGGTTGCTGTTTGCAGATGAGCTTCACAACAGTGTTTTAGAGAGGAGCCATCACAGATTCTGCCAAAAGATGCTCACACCCACGATGAGAGCAACAAGAATGTAAGGGTGACGAGGTGCAGCGGTGGCAGTGGGGCTCTCCCTGCCGGCAGCTTCTCTGAGCCAGCCACAGCTGCCTTGTGGGTCAGGACGGGGCTTCCCAAGTGCAGTCACTTGGCCCAGGGCTCGGCTTGCCTCCCCACCAGCACCAGCGCCAACCTCAGGTCAGACGCATTGCTCCTAAGGGACCCATGCTGGTCCCCAAAATGGCACAGCACTCTCAGTACCATTCCAAGGGGCTCATGGAGCCTTAGACATCCCTCCATGGATGCAGCTCAGGAGCGTCCCTGAGGCACTGTCACCTTTGCAAGCTGCTGTCACTTTTCCATGGTTTCCAGGTGGAGGACCTGATCGTGAAATATCGGAAAAAGAAGAAGACGGTGGCTGGGGTCATCGTAGAGCCCATCCAGTCCGAGGGTGGAGACAACCACGCCTCGGATGACTTTTTCCGGAAGCTGAGAGACATTGCTAGGAAGGTCAGAGAACATGGCAAGGCCACAGGGGTTTCTGGGTTAGGTTCTAGGAGCAAAGAGTGGGCTCTGGAACCCGTGGAACATCCCGATGTGCAGCAGGGGTCACGTCATGGATAGAGGAGGTGGGTGGGGGAGGTGGGGGGTGCTTCTTTAAAATGTTATTGCAAAATCAGCCACTAACCTGCTGCTTTCATTTGGAGCTTTCTCCATAATTAATTGGCTCCTGGGAAGGCCTCAGCCTCCTCCCTTTCCTTTCTGGAGACCCTCACCCCATCTTTCAGTCAGCTGTGGTCCATACTTGATGGGGCCCCAATGGACAAACTGTGTTAAGATCCCGTGTCTGTTTTAACGGGTTGTGCGTGTATGACTCACAGAAACCGGTGAGTCCGCAGATAAATGCTGTAAGTCGTGAGTTGGTTTAGACACAGTACCGTGTTAGCAATGGGCATGGCAACAGGCAGAACGTGGAAACTGACTATAGGAGGTGATGTCCCCTCCCCACTGTGGACACATTTACTCCTGCCAGGGTCCACCCTGGGACTAAGGCCAAACCAAACAGGCTTGATGCAGCTCTCAGGCCCCTGCTGACCCCAGCTGGGCAGTCTCAGGACATGCGCAGCACTCAGCACAGCTCGGGCTAGAGCTGCTCCTCTGCTGGAGGGTTTGGTTTGATTTTCAAAGCCCAAGAACGTTGGTTTGCTCTGCAGCTGAGCCAGCAGGAGCTGTGGCTGGGTTCTGGGTTCAATGGCAGGTCACTGTGTGGGGTGGGGGCCACTGGCCTTGTCAGGTGTTGATTTCTCCCTCCTGTCTCCCATCTGGGGCCAGCACGGCTGTGCCTTCTTGGTGGATGAGGTCCAGACGGGAGGAGGCTGCACAGGCAAGTTCTGGGCCCACGAGCACTGGGGTCTGGATGACCCTGCAGACGTGATGACCTTCAGCAAGAAGATGATGACTGGGGGCTTCTTCCACAAGGAGGAGTTCAGGCCCAACGCGGTGAGTGGGCCCGGCAGGCCGCAGGCGAGGGCGTGCCATCCCCAGAACCAGGCCTCTCAGGGTACCCGGTATGTCCCTGAGGCGTTGGAAGGCCCAGCTTATCACTTTAGTCGATGGTCATGGTTACCCCAGCTCCAGCTCCTCTGCAAGCCCATCTGCACAGCCGTCCACTGTCCATCTTCAGACTTACTCAGATCAATAAGATCTGCTACGGCAGACAGAACCCATGCTATGTGCGGAGCACCTCACAGGTTGTTTTAGTCCTCACAACAGTCTAACCCATGGGTGTTATTGTTATTCCCATTTTACTAATGGAGAAACAGGCACAGAGAAGTAAGATGTCCAAGGTCACATGGCCTGTAAATGATAAAGCCAGGATTCGAATGCCCCAAACCACTACAGTATACTGCTGTGTGTACATACCGATGAGTGTGCAACATTGGGCCCAGAATCATCCTCCCATCATTCCTACCCTCAAGGTTACTGTGATCTGAAACGGCTGCTGGAACTCCAGGAGTCAGACCTCAGTTCTAGGCAGTGGGAAGGGAAAGAAGGGATGGAAAGGAGCCCCTTCTTGTCTTCAGAAGCCTGAGAAATCCCTCAGGATGCTTCCACACTCCAGAAGGCCAGGTCACCCAGCCAGTCCTCAAGACACAGAGGCCGGGAAGTGTGTGCTTCCGTTGGCCACGGCCCTGCCTATTCCCTGAACGGCTGAGGGTGGGTGAAGTGGGGGACCTATCAGGGGCAGAGTGCCCACAGCCCAGTCCAGCTCCCCCTCCATGAGCTGTATTTGCCGTGGGTGAGACCCTCACCTCTCAGAACCTCAGCTCTCTGCCCTGTGAAATGAGGGTCACAGGCCAGTCATGCACCCCAGGCTGAGGTTTCGCTCAACAACACACCTCATGTATTGTGGTGCCCCCCACCCCCAAGATTGCACCACCTATGACCTAGCAGCGTCTCCACTGCCTTAGCTTGTGTACGCTCACTCTGTGATGTCCTCACGATCACAAAACCACCCGGGGACACATCTCTTGATACTCAGTGCAAGCCCCGAGTGAAGGCCCCATCGTCCTGATGCATCTCCAGGGAGATGCATCTCCAGGGAGCCGGCACCTCGGTCTCCCCACAGTGTGCATGCCTGAAGGGCAGACTTGGGAGGACTCTGGGGGAACAGGGCTGCTGCCCTCCTGGCCCTTGGCAGGTGTCCTCTGGAGAAGAAGGTGTGTCAGAGGTGGGGGCCCTGCAGGGAGTGGCCACGTGAGCCCTTCTGACACTCCACCTCCTTCCAGCCTTACCGGATCTTCAACACCTGGCTGGGGGACCCATCTAAGAACTTGTTGCTGGCCGAGGTCATCAATGTCATCAAGCGGGAGGACCTCCTGGATAACGCGACCCGTGCCGGGAAGGCCCTGCTCACGGGGCTGCTGGACCTCCAGGTACCCACTCAGACCCACTATCCAGGCGCCTGCACCCCCAGGGCTGCAGCCGGACCCTCACATGGCACTGCACCTGCTGTTCAGAGGTCCTGAGCGAGTCATGCTGCTCCAGGCTCCCCACAGAGAATGCGCCCCCCACTCCTCCATACCACCCCTTCCCCGCTCCTGACTCCTGCTCACCCTCTGGTGTGATCTCAGACATCCCTCCTTGGAGAGGCTGGCGCACACTCCCTCCTGCCCCACAGCATGCTCCTCATTCCCTCTTCTGTTCTGCCTTCTGCATATTCCCAAGCTTAGCAGGCCTGTCCACAGTGATCTGAAGCCAGCTATAGGTAATGTCAGATGTTCTAGAAGCCACACAAAAAGTAGATAGGAGGAAGTAAAATTAATTTTAAGAATATATTTTGCTTTATACATTATATCAAAAAGATTATCAATTCAACAGGTCATCAATATAGAAAACAAATAATGTGCTACTTCAGATTATTTTTCTCATACTAAGCTTTTAAAATCGGGTATATATTTTAAACTTAGAGCATATTTCAGTTTGGACTCATCATGTTTCAGCAGCCACTGGGAAGGACAGCTCTGCATTAGAGCTTTTTGTCCAACACACACAAGTGCCCTCTCCTAGACTCAGGGTCAAGGTGGGAGGTGGCTGGGAGAGTTTCCAGGACCAGCCAGAAGAACGCAGGAGTGGGAAGGAGAGGTGCCTTTCTCTGAGTGGCTGATCTCAAAGGGTCCCTCCCCTGGTATTTGAAACATCCAGTCAGCAGTGACATGAGCAGAAGCTCACTAACATGGTAATAGTGATGATGATGGTGGTGATGGTGATAGTACGGTGATAATGTTGGTGATAATAGTGATGGTGGTGAAGGTGATGATGTTGGTGATACTGGTGTGGTAACGGTAGTGAAGGTGATGGTGATGGTATGTTTGGTATATTGACAGTGGTATGATGGTGATGGTGGTGGCGATGGTGGTGCTGATGATCTTCATGCTGGTGGTAGTGATGCTGATGGTCTGTGTTCTTTGCTGATGTTTACCTCTCTGCCATGATAAGGACCTAATGATGATAACTTCTGTTTATTGAGAACTTGGTATGCCATATCTTGTGTTAAAGGCTTTAAGTCTCAGAAATCCAAGGTCCAGAACTTAGATTTGGATACAAGAGGAGTCAGGGGCTCCAGCCCCACTCCCATGCAGGATGGCCAGATTTAGCAAATTACATTAGAAGATGCCCAGTTAAGTTTGAGAAACAGCAACTGATTTTCTCCTTTTTTTAGCAGAAGTATATCCCAGGAATGCAACAGTTAGGACACATTTATACTTTATAAAATTGTTTGTTGTTTACCTGAAATTCAAATTTAGTTTGACATCCTATGTTTTACTTGGAAACCTTAACTCATAATAACTTGAAATTAGGAAAATATGACTATCCTTATTTTCTGGATGAGAAGATGGAGGTTTGGGGAGATGTGTCCTTTGCCCAGGCCCAGGCAGCAGTGAGGGAACCAAGCTTTAAAGCCAGGTCTGCCTGACTGTGAAGACTCTGAAGGAGTTATTGTCGCTCAGAAGATAGCTGAGACCCCCAGTGGGTGTATTCTGGATGGATTCCTCTTGAACTGAGTTAGAATTTAAACTGAGGGTGGCAGAGGGGCAGGGCAAGAGGGAAATCATCCAAACAGGGCTGAACCTTTCCTGCTGGGAGTCTCAACACTGGGAAATGGCATGGGCAGAAGTGACAGGTGACACTTATTGCCCCAGGAGGCATCTGGGCCCTGCTCGGGGTCATCTTAGTCAATTGTGGGACATCATGTAGGGTCCAGACCAGACAGGGATCTTGGTGCCCTGGGGCTGCCCCTTGTCCTGAACTGAGTTCCCTTCCTGAAAGGTCCACGTGGACCCAAGGTTACCCTCCTCATGAGACATCATCATGGGGCAGCTTGCAGACTCTGGAGATAAAAAGGGACAGGCAGAGCACATGACCTGGTGGGGACGTGACTGGGAACACAAAGAAAAGGCACCAGGAGAGAAAAGACAGAGAAGTTCAGAACAGTCCACGATGACCCCAAATAGGCCAGTGGGACAGAGAACAACGAGACAGGCAGTCAGACCTGAGATCTCGGTGCTGCACAGGGGCATGGAGAGAAGCATTGTCCTCCTGAACCTCCAGCCTCCCCAGTGAAAGCAAGCCCAGGTGAAGACGTGCCAAAAAGTGTTTTGGGGAACTCCCTGGCATCCTGCTTTTGAGAACCTGCATGGGGGCTAATTTAGAGAGGTGGGAGGGGTTCTGGGTCCCTGTTGGAATCTCAGAAAGCTATAGGCAAGGAGTTGAGATTATAGGAATGCCCTAAAATAATTAGGGGGGAACGGGTGACTAAGAGGGAGAGGCCTACGCAGATGCACACGTGCAGACTACAGGCCATCAGAGCCCAGCCTGGAGCAGGGGCTGTCGTTCCTGCTGCCCTGCACTCATTCAGTCGATAGCCATTGAGAGAGAGAGAGAGAGAGAGAGAGAGAGAGAGAGAGAGAGAGTGTGTGTGTGTGTGTGTGTGTGTGTGTGTGTGTCACAAGGGCCCTAAGTTATGTCCAAATGGAACAGACCTGGATCCCTGCCTCCCAAGAGACTGCTTGCTGGTGTGGGAGGGGGTTCCATCGCCACCAGAGCACGACTGGGTCTGCAGTTTCCACCAGGGACCTGTTGTGAGAGATGCCCCGCCCAGTGCCTGAGAGGATTCAGGGTTACCCAGGTCTCACCCGCTGTCCTTCACGTGGACAGTGTAGAGCAGGGAGGGATGGACCCTCTGGTCCAGGGCCTTTGTATCTCCCAGATGGCTGAAAACTGGGTGGCTTAAAATAAGAATTTATTCTCACATGGTCCTGGGAGGGTTTGTTCCTCCAGGAGGTTCCGTCTCGCCCAGCTTCTGGGGGCTGCTGGTCCTTGGCTCATGCATGCATCCTCCAGTCTCTGCTTCCACCATCCCCTGGCCTCCTCCCCACTGTGCTTGTGTCCAAATGCCCATCTTATCAGTTGTGACACCTGTCATTGGATCAGAACCCACCTCTGTCCAGTAGGACTCATCCTAACTACCTCTGCAAAGTCCCTATTCCGAACAAGGTCATTTGCAAAGGTTCCAAATGGTGTGACCAGGCACCACTCAATCTAGTGCCTCTCCCAACCCCAAAGCCTTCAATGAGAAGGAGCATTCCTTCTAGAAGGAATAGTAGCTTCTAGAATAGCTAATAATAGAGATGGCTAACATATAAAGAGCACCTACTACGTGCCAGGCCCTGGGCATAGGACTTGGCACATAAACCCTATCCCATTAAAGTCTTTGCACAGGTTATTAGGGTCAGTGGCATTTGCAGCTTTGGTTTACAGAGGAGGAAACAGGTGTGGGCCACTTAGATGATCCACTCAGGGTTACATGATGTGAAGGAGACAGCTGAGTTCTGAACCCAGGCCTGGATGTTTCCAGAACCAGAGCTCTTAACCCAACAGTGGTCCTACCAGTCCAGCAGAGCCCCAAGGACTGGACCAGGAGAGGCATCTGAGAAAGCACAGCCATGGAGCCCGGCTGGTTCCCAAGAGATGGCTTTGACACCCTCTTTGTCATCCCATTGCAGGCCCGGTACCCCCAGTACATCAGCAGGGTGAGAGGACGAGGCACCTTTTGCTCCTTCGACACTCCAGATGAATCCATACGGAACAAACTCATTTTAATTGCCAGAAACAAAGGTAAGGAGATTCAGAATGGACATTTGAGTTTCATCAATGTCCAGAGCCACTGTGAAGAAACCCTCAGGGTCCTTCCTTCAGGGAGGTGCAACCTCACAGGGAGGGGAGCAGTAAGCACAGCATTTTGTAATCTACTACAATTACAAATCATGGGGAAGGGGAAAGGGTGAGATGGAGGGGTGGAGAGATCAGGTGGGGAAATGGTGGGGGCCAGAAGTCAGCAAAGGCAGCTTTAAGGAGGTGGCTTTTTACCCCGGCCTTGACAAAGGCACAGGGCTTGGCCAGGTGGGGAAGGACAGGAAGAACATCCTGGGCAAGGAAAGCATGCAGGCACACCTGAGGCAGGTGGAGCTTACAGGTGGAGAAGCAGAAAGAGCAGAGGGAGGTGGGGACAAACAGGGATTGGCAGAGTTCAGCAGGGGTGGGATGCAGGCCCACATCAGGCTCCAGATGCCAGACTCTAGGAGCTCAGGGAAGCCTCAGAATTGTTTTAAGTGGGCGAGGGGGGATTATGATGTGATCAGAGCACCTACTATGTGTCAGGTACAAAGTCATATCTTTTTCTCATGCCTTCTTGTGGAATCCCTGTAGCAACCCTACAAGGCAGGGATAATCGGCCTCTTTTTTAAAATGAGAAAACCAGGGACTGGGGGGTCGGGTCCTTGCCTAGTATGTGCAGGCCCTGGTTCTCTCCCCAGTGGGGAAGGGGATATGGGAGCAAGCCCCGCTGCCAGATGGAAAGTTGCCCTTGAGCACCAGCCAGAGTCCCTCCGCCAGGACAGCTCATGCCTGTGTGGCCTGAGTTTTCTTCCCCAGCACATAACGAGCCTCTGGAGGGCAAGGAAAGCAGGCATTCAGAGTCAGGTGGCGGGAAAGAAGCAGAGGAGGGCTGAGGTGGATGGGGGAATGGGCGGGCAGGTCAGGAGGGAGCCTGGCCAGGAGGACCATGTGGTGGGTGAGCATCACTGTCCTCCCAGCCGTCTTGGCACACCCACCCGGAGCCCCCTGCCTAACCACCTCCTGCCTCTTCCCCCAGGTGTGGTGTTGGGGGGCTGCGGCGACAAGTCCATCCGTTTCCGTCCCACACTGGTCTTCAGGGATCACCATGCTCACCTGTTCCTCAATATTTTCAGCGACATCTTAGCAGATTTCAAGTAGAAAAGCCATTTTCACTACACTCAGAGAAGCCCGATCTCAACAGTTGTCAATTGATTAGTTTGCCTAATTCATGTTTCCACTTAAAAGCGTCAGAGGCGAATGCATAAACTGAAGGGTTATTTGTGGGGAGGGGATGTTTTGATGGTTGTGGGAGAGGGGAAGGGAGTACAGGGCTGGCTTTGATTTTCCTCCTAGCAGAGCCAATGGTATCAGTTGGTTTCAGCCCAGAATTTCTGGTGGAGTCCTGCACATGGTCTTGAGAGGGCCATGTGGGTCCTGGCCATATTTCAGCCCACCCAATCCTGACAATTTCTTTGGAAGCCAGTCAAGGGAGCCCACCTGCTCCTGAGGCTGGTGGCCAGGGCTCCTGGGTTCCAGGCTATCTCAAATGCCCTGTCTTATAATCAAAGATGGCTGGCTTCCCCTCACCCTATGCAACAAACACGCTTTCCCTTCCTTCCCCAGCACCTGGAGCTCTGAACACCCCATGCATGATTCTGTGCTGGACTGGATGGTTCCCAGGAACCAACAAAGCAGGCACAGGAGGACTGAGCTTGGGGAAGGGGGACCTCTGGCCCCTGAGACTAGGACCTCTCCTCTCAGTGCTCCTGGGGTCCTCTAAACTCTCAGTTCCACCCACGATGGGCCTCTGTCCTTGGAGGATCTCTAGGCGGATCGAGGATGGTTCTTACTGACACCCTCTATCCCCACACCATCCTCCCTGTTGTATGTGCAGCCTAAAGTGTGACCTGAGCATGCAGGGGACACACATGAGCTGGAAGGTCAGAAGCACGAGTCTGTCCGCCCAGGAGCACAAGCCCAGAGCCACTTCATCCCACCTCCCAGGGCCCCTTGAGGTCTGACCCTTGACCCTCCCTCCTGGGAGGCTCCTTCTCAGCTTTCATTCATCTGCCTTCACTCTGCTTCTGAGCAGAGCTGACCCATCAGTGGGAGCCACTGCTGGACTAGCTTTCTTCTTGAGGGAAGTGTTGTAAATCAGACACCAGAGCCCTGCACATGAAAAGCAACCTGTTGGTTGCTTCCTTATACTTGCCCCTGAACTCCGCTTTGCCTGAGATGCCAGAGCTGGAGATCACAGGTAGATGATTCTTATGTGGCTGAGCAGGTTGTGGACAAGGCCCAGCATCTCTGCCAGAGGCGAGACCTTCTCGGAACTTATCTGACCTCAGATGCTCCTAAAAAGAGCCCTTGAGAATCCTGCAGTCTCAAGGCATAGTCTAGTGGGTAGACAGAGAGTCTGGCTTATATTCTGTGACCAGAGGGAAACCTCTGCACCTCTGGTGCCTTGGTGGACTGTTTTGGAAGATGGACGTGTCAAAGTTCCCAATTCAGCATTTTGTCCTTTTAATAACTAATCATCCAAAGATTCAGCTCCCACTCCTCCTCATGCTTGATCATCAGCCTTTTTTGTTGAGATGAAATGTTAACAGAGCTGGACGGATCCACAAGTCCTGGGTCACTTTGCATTCCTGCAGTCTGCAGCAAATCTGCCGCTTTTCCTAAGGAATTTTACCACGTCTGAGGTCATGTTTGCCCTGCCAACTACGTGAGGAGGCATTCCTCCCTCTCACCCACTTGTATGCTTTTTTTAATACATCAATCTTCACTCATTCATCAAACTATCATGAAATACCTGTGCCACCCCAAGCCCTGTGCTAAGCATCTGGAAGACACATGGGAAATAAAATGTGGTCCCTGCTCTCAAAGGACTCACTATCCATGGGGAACAACCGACTCTAAAGTCAAATATATCAGAATGGCAAGTGCAATGACAGAGATGGGTGAGGAGCACAGTGAGTCAGAGGGAGGACCCCAATCTGCCTGAAGTGTAGAGGAACTTTCAAGGAGAAAGTAACGTTTGAGCAGGACTTTGCAGAATGAGCAAGAGTTCACCAAGCAGACAGGGCACAGAAGAACGTTCCAGAAAGGGAACAGCATACAGTTCACAGTCTCATTCCTTTAACTGGGGAGCCAGATTCCACAGGCAATATCCTAAGGTTCAAGCCTTACTTAACAAACAAGAAAAATGCAAACCCAACCATGATGCATATATGGGATTATGTATGCTTTCTCCTGAGAACTTTAGCACCGGGTGCAAATATTCAATAAGATTCTTGGAGTCCTGAGGATTCTAAGCCTGGGAACACTGGGAAACTTGGCTCTCTTCAGTGGAGGGCATGGCTCCAGTATTCTGTTCTCTCCCCATAGGGCATTGACGGAGGAATGAGATCATTTTATCTGGAAAGTCATTTCTGAACTTATCATTCACTCCTTACCATGGGAAGTTACTTGTAAAGTGTTTAAGCCATTTACCAAGTCCTTGTCAACTTGGGGCATGATGAGCTCCTGAGATGTCCTCTTTTGTGGGGTGGGGGTGAGCTAGAGGAAATCCAAGGAAATGAATTTTTAGCAGAGCTCAAGATGGCAGATACTGAGAAGAGTCTAGAGAAGACACTGTAAGCCAATGGACAGCTGCTGTCCAAGGCAGAGCCCAGGAGAAAGTGCTTCTGTGGGGGTCTGGAGATGAAACCATCACCCATTAGTACCATCAAGTCTGATGAATGTCTCTAGCGTGTCTTGTCACTTTTACAGAAAACCAAGTCCAGTACTAGCAAGTCTTAGCACATCCTCTCTTTTATTATAAATGGGTGTTTTTTATAATTTTTACTGACTCTCAGTAACCATGCAAAATTGTTCTCCACATTAACATATCTATATATCTATCCTATCTCTATATATCAGCTCATGGTAGAAACCATAGCTAGGGAGCATCGCAGATTTATGCATACAAAGTGATCTTGTTTACAGTATTCTGTTGACAGTGCCAATAAATGATAAGGAAATTAACATGCCACAATGTAACTGATGACCACATGCACAATTCCATGAATTAAATGTTTCCTGTGTTGATCAGTATTCTTAAATTAAAAAAAAAAATTTATAATGGAAACAACAGTGTGAACGTGGACTTTCTGAGTTAGAAATGGTTTTGTTACATAATTATTTGATAAGCACTTAGGAAACACCTATCGTACACCCGGTAGAGACGTCTTGGGGAAGCCCTACCTGCATAAGCCACCCTGGGCTCAGAAGTGCTGTAAGGCCAACTTCACTACATTCATATCATGTGACAGAGATGTCAGGGTGAATGAGGCGCCATCCTTCTCTCAGCCCACGTTCTGGCGGGAAAGGTCTCGACCACCTAGTGTAGGGACGAGACAGACACTGCATGCTGCAGATGCACAAGGCTACCTCCAAGGTGAAGGGGTGCTCCAGCAATGGGGGACATTTCAGAGGAAGATTACAGCCAGACAGAGGCAGGAAGGCAGGGCCGGACAGGCAGCTCTGAGATCCTTATCGCTAGATCACAAACAGGGAGACAAGATGAGGCTGTGACCAGGTCAAGCAAGAAGGCAGGGCTCAGTCCCCTGGGACCTTCCCTGCCATGCTGAGCAATATGGGCCTTCCATGTGGGACACGTGGCCAAAGGTCTGGAGCAGGGAGTCATCCAGGGCACGTTTTAGAAAGACTCCTGAGGGTTCTCCACAAGGAACAGGGAGTCCCGAAAGCAGTTAGGAAGCTGGCCTGTGGCCTGGAGAGGAGACAGCGAGACGGGTTGGAGAAGAAAGAAAAGCAAAGGCCAAACAGGACAGTCATTCTCAACACCAGATGTATTAGGATTCACCCTAAAGAGTTTTTTAAAAATCCTAAAATCACTCCAAACCAAGTTAGATTCCCTGGTGGTTGACAACGGAATAAACTAGGAGCAGAAGCAATAGGGGAAGGCACAGGGACGCTTTGAGACACTGTGGAAATGGTCAGCTCTCTGACCCCTCTGGTGTCCTAAGCTGGAGCCACCTGTCCCAGCAGCAGCTGTGGTTCTCAAGGTCCTTATTTTCCTTAACTGTAAAATGTACTGTTTGGATCACATCTTTCCAGGGTCCTTCCAAATTGGACATCCAACAAGTCTATGAACCATTTAGACTGGAAGGCAGTATTTACCATAAGACGTACTTTTAAACAATAATCCCCTGTAAATAGTGCTGATCGTCATTTTGAACATTCACGGCAAGCCTCCTTTTCTGATGGTGCTTTAAAATTCTCACAATGAAACTACAAGGTGTTTATTTTGTAGACCTACGTTTAAGACAAGGAAACCGAAGCTTAGGCGCGCCTGCCCAAAACCTTGCCACTTGGAGGCCAGGATTTGATCTACACAACCTGTGAAAGAAAGACCACTGTGGACCCCTGCATGCAGTTGATGAAGGACTGGCTGAGGATGGGACTGTCGAGTACTCAGGGCGCTTTCCTTCAGCCAGCCTGGCTTTGTTACCAGGGATTGATTCCAGGGGCGCTTACCACTAAGCCACATCCCCAGCCTCTGTTTTTGATTTTGAGTGGGGTCTCACTAAGTTTCTTAGGGCCTCCCTATGTTGCTGAGGCTGTCCTCAAACTTGTGATCCTCCTGCCTCTGCTTCCTGAGTTGCTGGGATTATAGGTGTGCACCACCCGAACAGGCAGTCCTTGAAAGTCAACAAGAACTGGTCAGCATTAGTGTGAGCGCCAAAATGCACATTTCTAAGGCAGCTGGATTAAAGATACCAGAACTTCAAGATCAAATACACTTTTAAAAGTCAATGTTTTCTATATTCTATCTCTCCCTCCCCTCTGGTGAGGCAGGACAGGTCAGTAGAATGACCCAGCTCTCCTACTTTCTAGCTGGGTGACACTGAGCAAGGCACTTTACCTCTCTGAGCCTCGCCTGCCAAATGTGGGTGATTATAGTAAATACTAATATTTCCTGAGCACTTCCCTGGCCTAACCACCACTATTTTCAGTGCTTTTCCTATAGTAGGTCATTTAGTCCTCCCAGTGATATACTGTTATTATCTTCACTTCACAAATGAAGAAACCAAGGCACAAAGAGAGGTTATACAACTGGCCCGAGATCCCAGCAGGGCTGAGATTCACACAGAGAAGAAACTCAGCTTCAGAAGCCTTGTGCTTTGCCCTGCATTCTATCGCCTCCCTGGGGTTCTCCAACTCAAACGGCTACTGGCAAAATTAAATAAAATCATGGAAAAATCGTCAGCACATTTTAATTAAATGCTTAACATTCCTTTTGATGCTGCTTCTTCATGAATAGCTGAGTGTATCTCACATAGGACACTACCAACCTCATAGAGCAGCATTTCTACTCGTAAATATTACATCTATTTCCCAACACAGGTACAGACCTGATGCTGGAATACTCCAACTATAGATCAGTAAAAAGAATATTTTGTCCCTCCAGTTGATACCAACATGGCCAGATGGTATCAGCCCTGCCTGATTAGTTCTAATCAGGCAAGATTCTATGGTTGAATGCCACAGGATCAAAACAAGGCCATAAAAGTTGGACTCTGCCTGGGGCTTGATTGGACCCTGTTGCTTTCCATTAAGGAAGTCATGAAACAGCAGCTGGAGGCAAGTGCCAACTGGAGTGATTGGGCAGTCACCCAGGCTGTCCCCTGCGAGGAGCAGTGCCCATTGGATCCATCTGGAAGCGCATTCAACATGGAGACTGAATGAGAGGCTGGGAGGTAGGTAGACACCTGGCCCTGGGACAAGGTGAGTCTCAGGTTTGTTAACAGTAGGAAGATCAACAGCTGTGACCAGATTTCAAGTTCCATGTGCTACCTGATGTGCAAACCAGAAGCATCATCCCCAGTTCAAGTGACGACCATGTAGAAACCAACAAGGCACAGACACCCTGTCCTCCATATCTAAATGATACACGGCCACAGCACGTGCAGAGTGGAAGGGGGTTGCCACGTCCAGACAGGAAGGAAAGCCGCTATACAAGGGACCAGCACAGTCACATCACAAATGCTTTCCACTGACGGTGGGTTTCCTGTGCCCAGCCACTGAGTTCAGAATCGGAATTCATAGCTGGGAAACTTCTCCCGTTTAGAAAGTTGGGCAGGGACTGTGTATACCACACAGCATCCTTCTTCATGTGTTAAGGGCAGCGACAGGCTCATGATGAAAACTCAAACCTTAGCAGGGGTATCCATTTGAAAACGTAAGACTTCCGGTCTCATCCACCAACACCCTCCCCAGGGGTGACCACCACCAACCATGTTGTTCTGTGCTTTGCTTTCTTCACTTCATGCCACCCCACAGTCATCTTGCCTACAGATGTAGGTCAACCTCACCCTTTTTTAAGAGCCACATGAATGCCACAGTATGGACCCAACAATTGTTTAACTATGTTCCCTACTAAGGGAAACTTGAGACTTTTTTTTTTTCTTGCTGTTAGAAATATTTTAGTGAACATCTTCACATTCTTGTCAAGATTACTACTCTACAGTGAATCTCTGCCCTCTCTGTCCCCAGAAATTCATGTTGGAACTTCATCTCCAGTGCAATGGTATTTGGAAGTGGGGACTTTGGAAGCTGATTAGGTCATGAAAGGTATTGGTGCCTTGATAAAGGACACTGGGAAGGCTCCCTCACCCTTTCCCCCACATGAGAACACAGCCAAGGGATGGCAGCCATGAACCAGGAAATGGACCCCCACCAGACACAGGGTCAGCCTGATTGGACCTCCTGGGCTCCAGAACAAGTGTGTTATTTTGAGCCACCCAGGCTGTGGTAGTTTGTCACAGCAGCCCAAAGAAACTAAGGCAATTATTATTTTTGTTTTTTTAAGGGGGACACATGTCCCACCTGCATAGTAGACCATTTCTGTGTTTGGAGAGCTGCATTCCCACCCATTTTGGGTAATTCTCCAAAATTGGGGTGCACTGGAATTACGTGGGAAGCACAGAAACGGTCTAGCAAACTCTACAAGGTTGAACATGGTATTATCTGTTCTTGTTCTTTTGGGGTTTTAACAGCTCCCAGGCACTCTCCCATTGGGTGTTCAGGAAGACGACTCACTCTGCACTCCTACATCAGGAACTGCGGTCTTAGCTCAGAGTTCATTTGCTCTGTGTGCCCTCTGCTGGTGCTGCCTGGGCCGGCCACGCATGCAGCACCAAGCTGAGGGGAACTGGCTCTCACCTTCCAGGCCAAGTCCCTAGCAGGCTTAACAGTACAAGATCCTTCAGGGTTGGCACGAACCCTAACATTAGGATCACCTGGGGAAACTTACAGATAGTGATGCCAGGTCATGGGCTGGGTGCTGCTTTGAAAGTAGGGCCATCATACAACTAAGTCAATGGAATCACATGCCATTTACCCTGAAGAGCTGGCACTTCCAAATGGGTTGGAGGGCCTCCAGGCCCAGCAAGACCCACTACCAGGATCTGGGTCACACCTCCAGAATCTGCAAATCAAGAACATGCCCGGCACCCACAGCCCTGTCTAGGAAAACCAGATGGACCCACTTCCACGGTCATCAGCAGGAAAGTCAGGCTCCTCCCCTTGGCAACTTCTCTCAACCTGTCCAGTGCTGAAGCACAGGCCTGCTGCTCCTTCTGTGCCTGCTTCCGCTTCAAGTCCAGGGCTAAGGCCCTCCCACCAAGCCTCTCCTGCAGTCCTGCCTCAGACCATCTGACCCTTTCTTCACACTTGTCACCAACCGTAATGACATACATTCAATTGTAATGACATACATTGTTTAACAGCCACAAGTACCAGACACCCTACTGCAAGCTCCACAAAGGTGAAAATCTTGAATTAGCCAGGAACTGGCACAAGACAGACACTGGTAAAAGTTTAGGTGGAATGAATGACATTTGAAAGCCTGTAGGAGCAAACGCTTTTGAATTGTTTTATTTGCTTTTCTGAAATGAAAAAATTAACAACAAAAACACCTAACTTCTTTTGTTAACTGATTTTTGTTTTAAGTCATTTTGGGGCCCAATGTGGTGGCATATACCTATAATCCCAGTGACTTGGGAGGCTGAAGCAGGAAGATCACAAGTTCGAGGCCAACCTAGGCAACTTAGTGAGACCACCTCAAAATAAAAAATAAGGGTTGAGGTTGTAGATCAAGGGGAGAGTGCCCCTGGGTTCAATCCCTAGTAATGTATAAAAAAGAAAAGGTCATTTTGCAGCTCAGTGGCAGGTTGCCTGCCCGGCCCATTCAAGGCCCTGGGTTCAATCCACAGCACTGCAATATATGAAAAACAAAAAAAAAAACATTTTTCTCAAAACACCATTTTCAGCCTACAGAGGACAAATATTACATTCTTATTATTACTCAAAAATTGGGGGGCTGGGGATATAGCTCAGTTTGTAGAGTACTTGCCCTGCATGCACAAGGCAATGGGGTCAATCCCCAGCACCACAAAAAAAAAAAAAAATTGGGAATGATCTAGTTATGGTTTAGATATGAGGTGCCCCCCGCTAAAAGCTCCTGTTAACAATGTAGGTGATTAAATTATGAGAGCTGTAACCTAATCAATGGATTAGTCCATCTGATGGGTCAGTAATTTGAAAGGACTGACCATGTGGCACCTGTAGGTGGGGGGGGCACACCTTAGGGGTTTCTATTACCCCTGGCTCCCTGCTTCCCAGCCAGGGACTGAGAGGCTCTTCTCCACCACACCCTTCCACCTCACCTCGGGTCCAGAATAATGGAGTTGGCTAGGCAAGGACTGAAACTCTGAAACTGTGAGCCACAGTGAATTTTTCCTCCTCTAATTGTTCTTGTCAGGTATTTTGGTCACAGCAATGAAAACCTGACAAACATAATAGTAAAGGTTAAAAGGACTTGCTACACTCAGTGCAATATTTTGCAATTCCTGAATATTTTAAAATAAATATACATAACTGAGATACTTTCATAACATGAAGCATAGACCAACTTTAAGTATAGTATAACTTGTTTTTTAAAAGCTTTGAAGCTCCATGGGATGCCACTGTGTATCTCTGACCAAAGGCTTCATATTTGCTCTGGGCTACTGAGTTTGCAAAGTACTTGGCAATTATTGGTTTCTTTGTATATTTGTTTTACAGACTGAAGCCAGGGCTTCACATATGCTGAACAAATGTTCTACCTCTGAGCTTGATCCCCAGCCCGCATTTAGTTATTCTCACATTTACCCACGGGACAAAGAGTCCCATCCATTTTACAGATGTAACTTAGACACACTACTCTCCCCCAGGCTGAGAGCTGAGAACTGGTGGCACCCAAGTCTTTTAACTCCAGATCCTGTGCCCCTTGCCATGCCTCTTGGTCTTCCAGTTTCATAGCTGAGGCTAAGTGACCCTGCCCAGCTTCCTCCAACAGCTGCCTCCTAACAGAAATTCTAGACATTATCTGAATGAATGTCACATACAGGTTTAGGAAGATTCTGCTCTGAAGGCCTTTTTCGTAAACCTGGTTACTACTTCCACTTCATAAATTTCTTCATCCAAAAAAACAAGTTCCCAGGGTCCTGGAGATGCCCTGCTTCAGCTGCTCCCACACCCTCAGCTTTCTTGTCAGAGATCCAGGTGGCCACGGGCTACCCAGATCAGCTCCAAGCTGTTCACTTGAGTCTGTCCAGTGTCCCGAACACCTGCGTAAAACGCTCTCTGTCCACGACACGTCCATGGCGCAGGGTGAGATAGAAGGTCTGCTTTCCACTGTACTGCTGGATCCGTACGAACAGATCTTGGGGACGGTCCTTGGTTTCTGTCAGGGGCATCACATCAGCCACAGGACAGTATGTGTCCTGCCGCCAGCCCCAGAAGGTGAGGTGGGCCACCCGCAGTACGGTACCTGACTCATTCACATACAGGATGCCCACCAGCCTCCGGAAGAAATAGCTCATCCAGCACAGCATGACCAGGGCAAAGCCAGCTATCCCACTTAGGAGGCACAGTGAGTTGAAAGTCATGAGGCCCTGGGAGTACCAGTAGAAGCCTGGTGGCAGGGCCACCACTGTCAGAGCCGTCTGTGCCACCTTGAGCCGAGACACATACCCAAAGGCTCTGATGGCATTAAAGCGGTAGACCATCTGGAATTTCTCATTCTCTTCACTTGGTGGTTTCTCCTTCAAGGTGGGTGACCTGTTCCCCACCCACTTCTTGGGATCCTCCTGCCCACTGCAAAACCATAGCCCATGGAGAGGCCTTCCCCAAGCAGCTGGCCCCCGCAACCTTGGCACAGCTCGGAGGAGGGCAGCCTGGAAGGGAAACAGGAGATATTTTCTCATGGAATTCAACAATGCCAATCACACAATGTACATCTGTAAAACGTCAAACAAGGAGGCTCCCACCAATACTGCAATGTCACCAGTACTGCCAAAGGAGAGAGAATGGCAAAGCCAGATGCTTAACTTCATGGGAACTGCACAAATGCTAGTCGGGACGAATACTACTACTTCTTTTTTTACCAGTAAGGAAACTACCCCCAGAGAGGTTGAGAAATTTACCCAAGGACACACAGTGGAATGAATACAGGGATGGGAAGGTGTCTGATTCTCAAACTGGTCCTCTTACCCCCAGAAAGTTCCAAGTAAAAATAGAAAAGAAGGCTTCATTCATTCAACAAACAGCTAGGGAGAGCCACCATGGGACACTGGATCCATAAGGCCATGTGACTAATGTGTGATTACCAAGGAGTAAACTAATCACGTCCTAGGAGGAAACTCGGGTAACAAATCCATATTTACAACAGTAATCTTCCAGTTTTCCACCTGGTTTATGCGTTATCTTGGTGGTAGAGGAAACTGCCATTTTCTACTAGGCTAGCTTTGTAGCAGAGTGATGCAGTGAGGCCCCAACATGTGGCAGAGATTGTTAGTGGGTAAGTAGTGCAGTCGAAAAGCTCTGGAGCACATGTGGGTTCCAATCCTGGCTCCGTCACTAGCTGTGAGTTCCCAGGCAGGTTACTCCTCCTCTCGGCGCCTCAGTTTCTTCACTTTTATTTATTATTTTCATTAACTGGTTTATTGATTGGTTTACTTTGTGGTACTGGGGACTGAACCCAGAATGTAGTGGCATCCCTTCCTCAACAGAAAATCTTAACTAAGTTTCTCCAGAAATCTTCACCATCATTGATTTTAGGACAATCAGCAAAAGAGTATCTACAAAAGAGTTCAATGTAGGTAAACACCCTACTTTCCTGTTGCTCTATTACTTAGTCACTGGCCTGGAAGAAATCAGCATTCCAGGTGATGGACGCCCCTTTATTTGTTTTTCACAAACACTTATTCAGTATAGTAGTTGTAGAAGTGTGTTGCAAATGCAAAATGTGATATAAAAAAAAGAAGAAGAAATTTAACAAGGCCTCTGGCCTTGAGCTGGGCTTCACAGAGGTGTCTACATTTCTAGGAAAACAGAAGTTGCCAACTGGGCTCCATGGTATCAGCTGGTGGGGGAGGAAAGAAGGGGAGAAGAAGCTCTCTCCTTCTCAGGTGTGGTCCTTGAAGGGTTAACTTGTCCAGAACAGTGAAAGAAAAAGCTGCTTTTGTGTGAACTTCTGCAGACTGAGCTTCTGAGCTCCTCTCCTTACATGCTGGGTATAAAACTCTGAAACTCCCTGAACTAGGGGTTCAGGGGATTGACTGATTATAGCAAAAGCTGTTCCCCCAAACCTGGCTGCAGCTCTCTTGGAGCCTTGCCTCTTCCGTCCTTCCAACAAGAGGCGCTCTAAAACTCAGCCACATCCCGAGCCCCTTTTTTAACCTTAAGGCAGGGGCTCACTAAGTTGCCAGGGCTGGCATTGAACCTGCGATCCTCCTGCCCCAGCCTCCCAGGCAGCTGGGATGCAGGCGTGGGACACCGCACCCAGCCGGTCCTTCACCTTTTGAAAGGGAGACTCAGGATGCGGAACAATGACTACAGACAGGACCCTCCACCGAGTACCTGCGCCCAGCCGGCGCTCCGAGGTTGGCTCCTACCCGGCGGGTCCACGTGACCCGGGGGAGCCGGAGCCTCCTCACGCGGACGCCCCAAGTCAGAAACCCAGGCGCACCTACCTCGGCCCCAAGTGCGGCACGTACCGCGTCCTCACCGCCCTCCTCCTCCTCACCGCCCTCCTCCTCCTCACCGCCCTCCTCCTCCTTCTCACCATGAGCGGATCCCTTGCTGCCGGAAGTAAATGCCACAGGCCCCGGAAACTCTGAGAGCGCATGCTCAGACTCACGAGGCGCGCGTTGCATCTCGGGAGTCGTGGTCTTGGGACGGGGCCGACGCGCGGCCCAGGCAACATGGGAGCCCGGATGGTTTTCTTCCCGGCGTGCCCTGCGGCGCGGGTGCCGCACCCGGAAGTTCCGGGTCGTGTACCTGGTGCCAACTCAGGTGCCAGCGCGTCCTATCGGGTGCGATCGGAAACTCTAGCCATGGCGGCGTCTGGCCCAGCGCTGTGCCTCTTCGATGTGGATGGGACCCTGACGGCCCCGCGGCAGGTAGGCGGCGCCCGGCAGGCTAGTGGCTGCCGGTGCGGAGACCCCGCCGCTCGCACACCTGGCTAACGACCACCCAGGGTGGGCGCCGAAGGGCGATTTAGGACCTTTCTTCCTCCCAGGGGCTGAGCTTTGTCCTGGGCGCCATGGAGGAATGAGACCAGGGACTGACCAGCTCTCCAGAAGCTAGGGTGCTCAGAGACGTGAGGCGGCGACGAACCTTAAGAGGAGGAAACGTGCATTGGGCGGGGAAGTACCGTTGTGGACCTGCTCGCGCGCCCTGGGCACTGATTGACCCGGGTTTCAACCCCAGCTCAGGACCCCTTGCAGCCATGTGACCGTCTCAGTCCTGTGGCCAAAGGGCTGTGCTGTGTGCATGATAGTAAAGACAGGCTTCCAAGTCAGACGCTTAGTGGAGTCTCTGCTCCTCTCTTGACAGCTGTGTGACCTGGGGCCAGTCAGTTAACTTCTCTGAGTCTCAACGTCTACAGCTTAAATAGGGACATTACCTGTTCCAAATGGTATTTGTGAAGATCTGATAGAATTATTAAAGTATCTTGCATACACTGGACATCAAAACATTAAACACTTCCCCCTGCCCCTGCAATGGACCTTGGTGACGGAAGAACCCTGGATCACTTTAGGCTGCTGCTGAGAGTTACTTGGGTCCTGGAAACTTGCTCCCCACTACCAGATTTTTGCTGCTCTGGGCACAGATAAGTTTCATTTAGGATCAGGCTTGTATCTGATTGTATGTGCGCATGCCTGTAATCTCAGCCCCAGGCAGGAAGATCACAAATTTGAGGCCCGCATAGGCAACTTAGTGAGACTCTGTCTCAAAAATTAAAAAGCGTTGAGGGTGTAGTTCAGGGGTAAAGTACCCTTGGGTGTAATCTATAGATGGACAGATTGGAAATATTTGAGGCTTTGCAGGCCATGAGGTCTCTGTTCCAACTACTCAACTGTGTTTGTAGCACAGAAGCAGCTTGCACACAAAGGGATGGGGCTGTGTTCCAGTAATTACATAAACAGGCAGTGGACCTGATTCTGGCCCACAGGCTCTCATTTGCTGGCTCCACCTCATATCTGTAGTAAAATTTCCTTAAACATCTCCCCCAAAAATCTTCTATAAAATTTTTTCAGAGTTTCTAAACTTTTTTTTTAAGTTTTTAAACTTTTTCAGAGTTTTTAAACTTTTAAGTTTTTGAATCTTCCTCTATTTCATTTTGTGTGGGGCAATGTATAATCATGAGCACAGGTTTATTTAGGAACACTGAAATAATTCTGCTGTGCACTTGCTTCACTCTGAAGATTTCTTCTGCATAAGAGTGTAGTGTAAATGCTCAGCTGTGGTTACAGCATGTGGATCCTGTTTCCTCTCTGAAAGTATTTGCTGCCACCTGGAAGCAAAGAGTGATCTTTTATAGCCCATTCACATTGCAAGATATGTCACAGTGGCTGACCGAGGTACCACTTAGCTCATCAGTGTGCACGGGGCTTAGTGGAATATGTTGTACCCTTACGCTTCCTTAGGCTTTGAAGCTGGAAGTATTGCTGCCATTGTTGGTCAGTATTGTTCTTCTAGTATTTTGCAACAGTCTTCCCACTTCCTCCCATGCTGATGTCAGGTCTAAGCAAACCATCTGGGGACTCTGGGGACAGGTTTTCACATTCTCACTGACTCAGAGGCCACTCGTGCAGTTCTGGATTTTGCCCAATATGTCAAGATCCTGCTGTAAGAGGTAGAGATGATCTCACTCTTTATAAGCCCCTCTGTGAGGTTTTATTAATAATATGAATGTATTTATCTAAAAAACATGTTTTAAAGAAAAAAAGGTTGTGCCAATACCTATAATCCCAGGAACTCTGGAGGTTAAGTCAGGAGACTCCCAAGTTCTTGGCCAGCGAGAGCAATTTGGTAAGACCCTGTCTCAGAGAAGGAATGGGGATGAAGCTCAGTGGTGAGGTGCCACTGTGCTCAGTCCCAGTGTGGGTGTGGGGCAGGGCAGGAGGAAGAACAAAGCATTGAACTGTGGATGTTATATCTTTCCATCGTAGTTTATGATACAATTTGGAATTGAGCTTAGAATTATTCCAGTAAGATCACTGTTTATAGATAGGAGCTTTTCTTTTAAAAAAAAGACTAGCAAATTCTTTTTTTTTTTTTTTTTAGTTGTTGATGGACCTTTATTTTATTAATTTATTTATATAAATTGCCTAGAATGTGTGAGGCACTGAGTACTGAGAATTGCACTCAGTGCCTCACACATTCTAGGCAAACGCTCTACCACTGAGCCACAACCCCAGCCCCCAAGACTAACAAATTCTAATGTTATCCTTTGTTGGGGTGGTTTTTTGGTTTTTTGAGATCCTGGTTCAAACCCAGGATCTCACTTATGCCAAGCACAAACTTAACCACTGAGCCACATTCCTAGCCCAGTTCTTTGTTTTACATAACTGTAATAAATCAGTTCTAAACTTCCTATTTAATTTCATTGTAGTCTTTCATTTTAAAATCAATTTAGCCAGTTGGGCAAAGTGTTACATGCTTGTAATCCCAGCAACTCAGGAGGCTGAAGCAGGAGGATTGCAAGTTTCAGGCTCTCCTCGGCAACTTTGCAAGACTCTGTCTCAAAATAAAAAGTAAAAATCTGGACTATGAATATAGTGCAGTGATAAAGAATGCCTGGGTTTAATCCTCAGTACTGAAAGAAAAAAATAGACTATTTTTACATGTTTATATCTAGTAAATTCATAGAAAAATAGCTGTAACAATACATACGACTTTTCATAAATTGCTTATGTGAATAAATTTTGGTAAATGTAAGTAAAAGTCAATAGGTTTATTCTGATAAAATATCACCTAAAATTACAACTAAAACATTTGAACTTATCTACAGACTAGTAACTGAGTAAGCATGTATAAAAATAAGAATTACTTTTTCTTACAATTTTAGTCTGCTGATTATTTTGTGGCTCCTGACGTGTGTTTTTCTTCTTGAAATGCAGAAAATTACTAAAGAAATGGATGACTTTCTACAGAAATTGAGGCAGAAGATCAAAATTGGAGTGGTAGGCGGGTCAGACTTTGAAAAAGTACAGGAGCAACTGGGAGATGATGGTAACTAACGCATTGCCGATCATGCTTGGTCAAAGACGAGCTTCTCGTGATGCATTGAAAACTGTAGCCACCTGTTGTCAGCTTTCTGCTTCCTTCTTTGAGGAAACATTTTCTCTTCCTTTATTTTTCCTGTGCTTTTAATCCTGTCCATAAAGTTCTAGAGTTGACTGATGAAAATCCTTTACTCAGATGTGTAGGTAGGTTGTCATAAAAAGGTGAGTGTCCACATCTCTGCACTTAGAAACCTTTCTGCCTCGAGCGCGTGCCTGCTCTTGCTCACTGCCCTCTAGACTTAGTCCAGGCCCCAGCTTTGACTTCTCGCCCAGGTGTGGAAGTGCCCCGTGGGCTGATGCCTCCTCCCCAGTGCCTTCCTCAGTGTTCCCTACTCAGGAGAGTCACAGCTCTCCCTGTACCCCATCCAGAGTCTCCAGCACAGAACCCTGGAAGCTGAAGAACCATATTGACTCCTTTCCTGGAGATTCTGACTCAGTAGTTCTGTGGGATGATGCAGCAAAGCCCTGCCAGTGTAGTGCTCTGTTAGTTTTGGAATCTGCCTTGAAGACCAGAACCAGTCATTGTTTATCTCTGTGCTCCCAGGGCCTCTGGGGTGCCTGGTCTATGAGAAATAGTGGGTGGAGAAATGATGAATAAATTGTTTCTTTAACCCCTGTTTTCCCCAGAGTCCCCACATCTTGGAACCAGCTCTGATAGAGCAAGGCTTTTCAATCTTGGCACTGTTGACTGTTGACATTTTGAGCCACATAATTCTATGTTAAGGGGCCTCCTGTGCATTGGAAGATGTTTAGCAGTTTCCCTGACCTTTTCCCCCTAGATGTCAGCAGAGTTCACACACACACACACACACACACACACACACACAGAATTTTGACAACCAAAATGTCACCAGACATTGCCAAATACCCCCTGGTGGCGACACCCCTGTTTGGAACTCCTGTTCCGTATATCATATCTTACCCTCCAAATCCGTGTAGGCCATATTTATTGGGTTATCATTACTGGAAGAATAATGTACACGATTCCTTTAAGAGTCTGTACTCCACTTATGTTTAATTCTCCTTGTAGATGCTTTGTTTAGAAATGCTCTAAACAGCACAACAGGGCACTTTTAGCCTGGAAGCCCTGTTGCCTGGTTGGGATTGCCCTCTCTCCTGCTCCTGGTACAAGAGGTGCAGGAGGGGTCTGCATAGTCAGAATGTGCAGCAAGAATCGATACACAAACTAGAAGAGAGTTAAACCCACCTCTGTCACAGTCACCATGTTAAACTACAGGTGCGAGGGTCTCTTTCAGCACGTGGTGATGTGGACAAGGGGCGCTGGGCCTGGGGTCTGCATTTGAACAAGTGCCTAAAGTTTGAGAATCCCTTCATTAAGGCTGTGTGGTAGTGTTCAAATCTGACTGGTTATAAGAATTACCTAAACAGTTTTTTCTTTAAAAAAAAAAAAAAAAAATCTTATGTTTAGCCTGTCACTTAATGATTAGAAAGCCCAAGGTCAGAGTTCAGAAACCTACGTCACCTGCTGCCCCAGTGATGCTGGCTCATGGCAAGTTCGGGCACCCACTGGGTCAGACCAAGGGGATGAAGGCAAGTACAGAACAGGACCTGTGGCTGGCTCCAGGCCTGCTGTCATTAAATATAACCAAAGAGCCTTTCTTTCTTGCTTTCCTCGTTTGGGGAGCTTGGTTAGGATGAGGTTCTTTGATGGTTCTTACTGGAGGTCAGTAGTTTTATTGGTGGTGCATGTTAGTCAAGAAGTAGAAACAGATTTTAATTCATTTATTCTGAATTTTCTTTTGTTTCGGTTTGGTTGTAGTGGTTGAAAGATATGATTATGTGTTTCCAGAAAATGGCTTGGTAGCGTACAAAGATGGGAAACTATTATGTAAACAGGTAGGTTCTGAGTATGTGAACAACTACATGATACTTTTAAAATGATGTCTAAAGGGCATTTGATACTGAATGCCTCTGGGGCGGGACACTGGAGCTGATTAATGGGGGAAATGAATCTTTACTCCATTCTTCATTAAGTTTTGAATGTTGAAACATGTGACTGTTAAATATTCCAAAGTAATATTTAAGTTTTTATAATTGGTTTCTAAGACTACTTACATGTGGCCTGGGTTGTAGCTCAATGTCGGAGCACTCGCCTACATGTGTGAGGCACTAGGTTCAATCCTCAGCACCACATAAAAATAAATAAATAAAATAAAGGTATTATGTCCATAGACAACAAAAAATATGTTTTCTTTAAAAAAAGAGGGCTGGGGTTGTGGCTCAGCAGTAGAGCACTCGCCTCGCATGTGCGAAACCCTGATCCTCAGCACCACATACAAAAATAAAGAATACTTAGGGCTGGGGTTGTGGCTCAGTGGTAGGGCGCTCACCTTGCACATAAAAATAAAAAAGTAAAATAAAGGTATTGTGTCCAACTACAACTAAATTTTAAATTATGGGCTGAGGTTGTGGCTAAGAAGAAAAGAAGCTGTTAAAAAAAGAATACTTATATCTAATATTTCTATTATGATAGCAAAAACTAGGCAGGCTGCCTCAGCATAAACATCTTAGAAAGTACTGTATAAACTGGTGTGGTGGCACACACCTATAATCCTAGACACCTGGGAGGCTGAGGCACGAGGACCCCAGGTTCAAGGCCAGCCTCAGCAATGTAGTGAGACCCTGTCTCAAAATAAAAAGGGCTGGGGTTGTTGTTCAGTGGTAGAGCATCCCTGAGATTAATTTAAAAGGAAAAAAAACAAGGTACTACATAGCTCTTAAGAGTCTAGGATCATTCTGTTCAGACAGAAGAGGAGTGTGTTTTGGTCCATCACTGTAGATATCTTAATTGAATAAAAGCTAGAGCAGTAAACTCTGGACCTTCCAGGAAGTGTTTGAAAGATAATGAACACAGAACTCTAAGCAGTGAGGCAGAAAATGCATTTGGCTGGTGCTTTTGTGGCTTGCCCCATGTCTTCAGCCAGAGGAAAAGGGAAAGAAGTAGACGGCAGGGGCCGTGGCCCTGCCCTGCTGCCTCAGCCTCGCAGCTTCCCAGCAGGAGTGGCTGAAGACGGGGCTTGCTGGAAAGCTGTCTTGAAAATGCTTCCTGCTAAACCAAGTAACTCCACTACTTTGTTCACCTAGAATATTCAAGGTCACCTGGGTGAGGCTCTGATCCAAGACTTGATCAACTACTGTCTGAGCTACATTGCAAAAATTAAACTTCCCAAGAAAAGGTAGGTTTGCCTTCAGCAAAGAGGCGCTACTCCACTAGGGAACGATGTCTTGTAGGGTGAGTGCTCATTTACATCCAACGCCCAGCACTTGGAAACGGTGTGTGAAGCCAACAGTGTAGGATGGTGATGCAAAGGGCCTGTCCACATGAAGGCCATTCGTGCAGCCACTGGACACCATGCACCTTCCAAGGCTGTCGTGAGAGGGAGCACCTGTTAGAGGGCGTGTACAAAGAGCAAGGGAGGCTCCAGACCTGGTCGTGTAATGGAGGCCTGCGGAGCCTGCCCGGAGCCAAGTGTGGCTGGCCCACAGTGTTAAATAAACCACACTCATTGCCATCATTTCACATTTGGTTTTCTGATTTTGAAACATCTGGATTCTGACTTTGTGGCAAATCAGGCCCTGGCTGCTCTGGGTCCCACGGGGCTGCCCTGCCCCCCCACTCCCCCCACCCCCCCTGCCCCCCCACTCCCCCCACCCCCCCTGCCCCCCCACTCCCCCCCCCAGCACTTACTCCAGTCTCAGTGCCCCCAATACAAAGATGGGCAGGCAGTGGATCCAGATGCTGACGGGGCCTGATGGTGAGGTTGCTGATTCTTTCTGGTTTTCAGGACTTCCTGGGTAGACCTTCACTGTCACGGGGAGATGCATCTTTAAGGGGCAGCTGGGTCTCAGGGCTGCACTCCAGAGGCTGCTCCAGCCTTTTGGGATCCGCAGAGCAGTCGCACCTCCAGCCCATGCAGGTCCCTTCCCCAGAGAGGCTATGGGTGAAACGGGCTGGTCTGGTGCTGCTGCTGTTGGTGATGCACACCTAGGTTCCTTCTCCTATTCCAAGTTTAAGTTCCCCATAGTAAAAAGTCAAAAGACACCCATGTCCCAAGTCCATCACCTCATTACTATGGGCTAAGCATGATTTTTTTTAAAAAAAATGAGACATGATCCCATCCTCAAAGAGTTTATCATCTAGTGAGGAAGAATGGAGTACAGAGCTATAGTTCCAGAACACTGAAAGAAACCAGAACTGAGACCTAGTTGATCAGCTTTTCCACATTTTGCATCAGTACTGTGTGCTCTGCCTAGTTCAAGCAGAGGCAGTAAGACCTAGACGGCCCAGTCTTCACAAGAGAATTGAGTATTGATAAACCACCCTAATCCCTGTTTTTTGGGGGGTACTAGAGATTGAACCAAGGGGCTCTTTGCCACTGAATTACACCCCCAGCCCTTTTTTTTTTCAATATTTATTTTTTAGTTGTAGTTGGACACAATACCTTTATTTTATTTATATATTTATATTTATATGTGGCTAATGATCGAACCCAGGGCCTTGAATGTGGTAGGCTAACACACTACCACTGAACTACAGCCACAGCCCAACACTCCTAGCCCTTTTTATTTTTTATTTTAAGACAGAGTTTTAGGCTGAAATAAAAAATAAAAAGGGCTAGGAGTGTTGGGCTGTGGCTGTAGTTTCAGTGGTAGTGTGTTAGCTACCCAACTTTTCCCCACAGGCCCTGGGATTCGATTCATTAGCCACCATGCCCAGCCTAATCCCTGGGTTGTTTTGAGAGACTTCTTGTGTCCATCTTCCTCTGATAATGAGTTGAAAAAAGGGCTGGGGGTGTAATTCAGTGCAGGCCCTTGGTTCAATCTCTAGTACCCCCAACCCCTTATCGACAGGGACAGGGCTAGGTCTCTGTCAGTTTCAGGACAACCTGGACATGGAGTCTTTTGGTTTTTTATTTTTTTCAGCAGTGGGATTGAACCCTGGACCTCATATATGCTAGGCAAGCACTCCACCGCTGAGCCACACCCCTGACCTCCAAACATGGGATTTTTAGAAACATTTCTTAGGTGTTCACACTTCCTGTATCATTTGCTGTGTTCTCCATGAGTCGTGCATAGCAGGGGCCCAGATCCATCTGCTAGAGACTTGGGTATTTCTATTTTACTTGATAAGTACTTATTCATTCCCAATTTTCAAAGTACCTTTACATAAACTGTCCCTTTGCTTTTCACTAGACCCTTTGGAGGCAACTAGAGCAAGTGCCATTAGCTTCTCTCTGTAGGTGAACAAACAGAGGCCTGGAGAGGTGCCCAGAGTCAGACAGCATAGTAAGAAGGCAGCTGTCCTTGAATCGCGTCCACACTCTGCACCTGGCAGGTGGCCTCTCAGTATCTACCATGGCAGGTGGCTGGAGATCAAAGCTGTGTGATTAAAGTAATGGAAAGAGACGGGGAAAATGTTCCGTAGGTTCACAAGTGCTACCTTTGAGAGCTGGAAGACGTGTCAGTGCATGTTTGTCACAAAATATTGAAATTTAATTTGTCAAGATGAATGTTTGTCTTCCAAATTATCTCAGCTTTTAAGAAACTATTCTGAGACTGAAAGTGGAAACATGGTGGGCACACATGGGTTTGGTTGGTTGTTGGTGGTGGTTCTGTTGGGGAAGGTTCTGGGGATAAAACTAAGACCTCAAACATGCTAGGCAAGCACTCAACCACTGAGCTACATCCCCATTCCTGGAAAAAAAATGTTTTTAAACATCTTCATTTAAGTCACTGAGGTGGCTTTCGTTGGGCCGTTCTTATTTTCTGTGATCGAGTCAAATCCTTAGGAATGTCTGCCACGGGGTCAGTTGAGTTTCCTCGGTAGTCACTGGGGCTCTGAGCAGTTCTCAGAATCCTTCTGTGTATCTCTGCTTGGGGAAGTCAATCTCTGAGAGCTCACAAGCAACACAGGTGTCTGGAAGTGTTTTCCAGCTCCTTAGGGAAGAACTGATTGCTCTTGTGGTGCTGAGGCACTTTCATAACTCTTCATTAACTCTGAATTCTCTGCCAAGCAGCCACGATGTCCAGTAGAAATATAACTTGAGCCACAAATGCAGCTTTAAATTTTTTTCAACCCAGTGTATCAGAACTGCTTTAACAGGTAATCCTTATAAAACATTACTAAGGTAATTATGTTCCTTTTTAATACTAAATTTCAAATCTGATCTCATTCTGGATTGCAGCATTTCAGGGCCCAGTGGCCCCCTGTGGTTCCTGGCCTACTGTGTTGCACAGCACAGCTCTGAGAAACAGGGCCGCTGGCCAGGGGAGGCGCACACCTGCACAATGCCAGCCACTTGAGGGACTGAGGCAACAGGCGCACAGGTTCAACACCAGCTGGGCAATTTAGTGAGACCCTGTCTCAGATGTTTTAAGATATTAATAATGAGGGGCTGGGGTTGTGGCTCAAGTGGTAGCACGCTCGCCTAGCACCTGTGAGGCACTGGGTTCGATCCTCAGCACCACATAAAATAAAGATATGTACCCACCTAAAAATCAAAAAATAAATATTAAAAAAAAAAGAAATTAATAATGAAAGGAGATGTAGTCAGTAGCAGAATGCTCTTAGGTACAATCCCCACCACCACAAAAAAAAAAGAAGAAAAAAACAAAATGAAATATGGATTACATCCCCTCTACTTCATAAAACCACTCAACCTTTTAGTCTATTTACCTACTGATGTTGCCCAAATAAATAAGGACATTTGGGGGACCTCGGTCCCTTTTCCTCCCTAGGGGTACTTTCATTGAATTCCGAAACGGGATGTTGAATGTGTCCCCTATTGGAAGAAGCTGCAGCCAAGAAGAACGCATTGAATTCTACGAACTGGATAAAGTGAGTCCTGAACTGACCTTGGGGGATGGAAATAAGGTAGACATGCACTTTGTGGCCAGGACTTAAAGTGCTCCTCTACAAAGCAGTACAATGGACAGGTTTTTGTTGTTTTTTGCCAGAAAGAAAATATAAGACAAAACTTCGTAGCAGATCTGCAGAAGGAGTTTGCAGGCAGAGGCCTCACGTTTTCCATAGGTATTGTATATTCAAACGTTCAAGACGTGGCTACCCATTTGCCAGGAGTTGGGTGTGGGCTGCTGAGCTGTTGAGCTGGGTGGGAGATGACATGGGCAGTCCAGGCTGAAAGGAAACCAGCCACTCTCTCCTGCATAATTGGCTATAGCAGGACTTGCCCAGGAAATGGCTTCCAGACAGTCAGGTCTGGTTCCGACTCCTCACTGGGGATTCTTCCTGCCCGCACTTCTCGTGGTCACAAGGAGCTTCTTGATGCTGGAAGAGTGAGAAGCTGCCCCCATGCCTTTGGACAGGAGAGGCGCTCTGCAGTGAACTCCGAAAGAGAGGGAGGGGCTGTGAGCCTCTGAGATGAATTACACCAAGATGTCTTGGAAACGTGGTTCAGTGCATCACCAGCAAGGGACTGTCACAGTCGACTGGGTCGTTTTTGCAGAGCAAGAAACCAAGGCCTGAGCTGGACGTGGTGGCACACACCTGTGATCCCAGCTACTTGGGAGGCTGCAGCAGGAGGAACACAGGTTCAAAGCCAGCCTAGGCAGTTTAGTGAGATCCTTCCTCAGAATAAAAAGGATGGAGGATGTAGCTCAACGGTAAAGCACCCGTGGATTCAGTCCCCAGTATTACTTATTGTAAATCAATGGATGGATGATGAATGGATGAACAGGTTGTAGGAAGTTTAGACTCGCCAAGGGATTTGGTGTAAGACATGAGTGTTCCTAGACACTGAAATGGACAGGTTTCTGACAGAGCTTTGAAAGGGTCTCTGTGACATGGGGGAAGCTGCCTATGAACCAGTCACCTTCTACGTGATTTTCATACTTCCTGCAAGACACACTGGATGCAACCTGCTCCCCGGCATCTCCCACCAGGGGTACTGGGAAGTGCACCTGAAGGAGCCACTGCCAGGCTTCTCCTCAGGCCCTCCCAGGTGGGCTTTGTTTGCACCCATGTGCTTAACAGACTCCTCACTGTGAGCTGGCGTTCTGCATCTTATGTTTAGACCCAGGTGAGATAATATTGGAAAAAAACGTCACGTAGATTAACTTCTAGCACCTGTCCTTAAAGTGGTATAAGTTGCAGATTAGGGTATCACACAGCCTTGGCGATCTAGTTGCTGACAAAGAATGAATCACAAATGTTCTTCAGTGACATTAGCCTCTTTCTTGGGGGGAATGAAGTCTAGGGCCCAGAGCCTCCATATACCAGGCAAGTGCTCTGCCCCGAGCCACACCCCAGCCCTCCTTAGCCCCTTTCCCCTTTAACGTGTGTGCACGCGCGCTGGGATTTGAACACCCAGGGGTACTTAACCACCGAGCCACATCCCAAGCCCTTTCTATTTTGTATTTTGAAACAGGACCTCACTAAGTTGTTTAGGGCCTTGCTAAGTTGCTGAAGCTGGCCTAGAACTAATGACCCTCCTGCTCAGCCTCCTGAGTTGCTGGGATCACGGGCATGCACCACCATACCCAGCCTCATTGTTAATTTGTGTGTGTGTGTCCCCGGCAGGAGGCCAGATCAGCTTTGACGTTTTTCCTGATGGATGGGACAAGAGGTATTGCCTGAGACACGTGGAAAATGACGGTTATAAAACCATTTATTTCTTTGGAGACAAAACCATGCCAGTAAGTATGAAAGTGTTTTTTGCAACTTCACTTTCGGTTTGGGCTTGAAGGGGAAGGGCAGTGGCCAGCTGTCTTCTCCCCACTGACCCAGCTCAGTTTGAGGGATGGCTTCTGTCCTGGAGGACATGAGCGAGCCTTCAGCCTCCGAGCTCAGACACCCAGTGCCCCAGTGGAGGAGAGGATCAGCTGCTGTCAGTCGGCTTTTGAATTAAATATTGCCCTTTCAGAACAGGGCCTCTGGGGCTAATGTGAAATGCTCTGGATTTCAAAGCCTCCGTCTCTCTGAGGCTCAGTTCCCCTGTGAATTAGCTGTACCTGCACACAGTGAGGTCCTGAGAGGGGTAACAAGCCCCTGGCTCAGAGGGGGCGGTCAGGGTGTGCCCTCTCCTGCCAGAGGACTGCTCTGCAGCCAGCTGTGCTTCCTTTAGGAGGACACTGAAAAAGCTGGGCTGTGCCTGGAATCCCTGCCACGTGGCCAAGCTGTGTCCGAAAGGTCTGGGACGAGGTTCAGCCGTGGAGCGCCCCTTAGGGCTGCGAGAGCCTCGCCCGTTCCTGAGGTCTCAGAGATTGGGACCTGACAGGTCCTCACTGACTCCAGGCTCTCCTCTCATGCTCCCCACTGGCCCTCGCGTCAGAAGGTCACCAGGGTTCACCACTTGACCGTGGGGCTCAGCAGCAGCCTATACAGATGGGGTGGGGAGTGCCAGCCCCCAGGAACTGAACACGGAACTCTGAGCCTCTAGGGATTTGAGTATTAAGGGGCGAACTTCCCCTCCTTTGGGCCTGTAACATAGATTGCCACAGAAATATGCTGCTTTCTCCCCTCCTCCCCCTTTCCTCAGGGAACAGGCTTTTTGTTCTTGGAGCCTCCCCTAATGGAACCCTAGCCTTTGGTGCATATGCAAATCGAGCATTTGAAATTTCCGATTCCCTGAAGCCTTATTCTAGAGGCCTTCCTCTTTCAGGAGCTCAGGGCTTGGTTCTGTCTGAGCTGCAGACTTCAGGCGCCTGGGAAGGAGCCCCCTGCCCTGAAACTGGCTTGGAAGGAAGCGGGTCCCTTGGGGGAGAAAGGAAGGCCTGGGGTGGCTGGGAAGGTGTGTGGAGGAAGATGCCCCGGCAGCCAGCAGAGCTGCAGGGCACATGGCTGGATGGTTCTGGAGCAGCAGGGAGCCCGACTCAGAAGCCTAAGGCCAGCAGGGCTGTGGGGCCTTACTCCAGCCACTGGACACACCCCATCGCAGTATGTGCCCAGCTTCCTCAGACTGCCACCTTCTTTGGGCTGTTTCCTGATCCTGGCCAGGGTGAGACTTGCAGGAAGGTGAGGAACAGGTGAGGAACCAGACCGGAGCTGGGCTTCACCTGGCGTCTCCCTGACCTGGCCTTGGGCAGGTCCCACCATTACCCCATTCTGGGCAGAAGAGCCTTCTGTAGCCACACCCTCATTCAGTCAGAACCAAGGTCCAACCCAGGCCACCCACTGCAGAGACCATACCCTTAGCCAGCCACCAGCTGCATGGGGCCATCTAAATGTGATCGAAATCAAACTCGGCTCCTTGTGGCCCTACCTACACTTAAGTGCCCAGTGACCCCGTGTGGCTATGGTCAGCTCTGAGACAACTGTGCCCATTGTCACAGCTAGCTGCCCCAGGCTGTCCACCTTGCCCCATCCTTTGTGGAGAAGCTTGGGCATAGTGAGGCGAGTTGATGGCTGTGAGGCTGCTGTCACTCCTACACTTGCTTTATAGCAAAGTAAGCCTTAGGTCTTCACAAGGAGATCACGTTCCAAGCCCCGATGGGGTTCAGGAGGAGGTTGAAATCCTTCCCAAGAGTGCTTGCGGCGTTCCTGCCCTGCAAACTAAGAAGTAACTGGAGGAAGTCTCCCTGCCCTGGTGAGGTGTCGGTCCCTGACTTCTGTCGGCCTTCAGCGCCAGGGTTGCAGCAGCCACACCCTGGGCAGCAGAGCCTAACACATCTGGGCCTTGTGTGTCTGCAGGGCGGCAATGACCACGAGATCTTCACAGACCCAAGAACCGTGGGCTACACTGTGACAGCGCCCGAGGACACACGCAGAATCTGTGAAGAGCTCTTCTCATAACGAGGGTGGGGAGGGGGGTCCCAGGCCAGCTGTCCGCACTGTCCAGCTGTGCACGGTGTGAACACCACCACACTGGGCAGCAGGATCAGCCTCCACCCCCAGCAGGTCATGCTCTTGCAGTGCCAGAAGAATCCAGGGAGGGGATGAGACTCCCAAGAAGATTCCATCCCCCATCCCCAGCCTCAGACCTACCTCGCTTTGGCACGTTTACACCCTGACATGGGGCTCTGGAAACTCATTCAAGGAGGATTCAGAAAGAACAAATGTGCCTAGGCTCACCCTCTTCAAGGGTCTCATATACAACTGCTGTTAGTGTTTGGACCCTGGCGTAGCTACCAGAAAGGGCGACAGCCTCTGCATGACCCTGGAACACAGCGGGGCTCACCTCCCTCCTGAAGCCCCCTCCCGAGTTGAGGGGTGGGGTGGGGGGGTGCTGGGATGTGTGGTTTTCCAGCCTGCTTCCTGTTTGTGAGCCGCAGACCTCGGTGGCCTGCCGGGCAGATTGCTGGCCTGGTACCAAGTGACCCATGGCGTCTGCACTGGGCAGGCCCAGCGCTCAGGCGGCCCTGTGTTCACTACTCTGAACAGCCTAGCTGCTCTCGGGGGGGACAGACCCTGCTAAGACACTGGCGCAGCCCTTCCCCTGCACCAGAGCAGCTCCCAGGGATGTCATCAGACTTCCCCAAGAGGACCCTCCTGATGGGACCTGGTTCCTCAGGCGTCCACACAGAACCAGAGCTGAGCCCCATGGAGTCTGCTCCTATCCACCCTTCCTGGTGGACTGCAGGAGCTCCACGCCCCCAGCCCCCGGAGCACTGGGAAGAGCTCCAAGAACGGTTCCTGTGCCGCTTTTCAGCATCTGGCCATCTCTACCCCACCCCAGGGCTTACCACCAGGTCAGCCCAACTGCCCGGCTGCATGGGGGTAAGGGCCAGCAGCAACTGCAGGCCTGCCCTTGTTGAATTTTGAAATTGTACTGTAACAACCTTTCTAAACAAAGTGGAGCACACTAAAGTGACATTTCCTGTTTCTCATTCTGATACTTGTTCCTCCTGATTGTCAGTGGGTGGTGAAGTGAGGGATTGGCAGCTGCACCCCATATTCCGGGAAGAAGCCCACCTTTAGCTCTGAGACCACTCTGCTCCGTGCTTCTCTCCAGTGCCTCCCACACCAGGTGGCTCTGCCACTCTTTCTGGCTCTGGGGTGAGGTCCAGAATTCACTGGTAAACCTTCCAGGGCAGGGGGCTGCCTCAGACCCTCCTGCCTGAAGTGGACCTGGGGTTCCTACCTTCCCCTTTCTTCCTGTGGTCTCTGTGTCCATGGAATCCCAGTCCGACCCTCCCAAGGTGCAGTGGGAGTAAAGTCACAGCATCCGCTGTGATGGAGCAAGCTCCAGGAGCGCAGGGTCTGTGAGGCCAAGTGGGCTCAGACTGCCCAGGTGTGAGGCTGGTTCTGCTGACCAGCTATGACTCAGAGCACGTCCCAAGTTGTCATCTGCCAAATGAGATGGCCCCTGCCACATGGTGCGGGGTACACTGAAGGAGCTGATGGCAGTCTAGTAGGCCTGCCCTGTGTGAGCTGTCGCCAACTCTGGATGCCTCCCAGCAGCCCGGGGGCAGCACAGTCATTCCCTTGGCCTTGGGGAGTTGGCAGGATAAAGTCACCATCCCGACATTTAAATACAGTAGGAGTTGAGCAAGAGGGAAGCACAGGGTAAGCCCAAGCCAGCCTGGGCCTGTTCAGAAATCTGAAGACACTGCTGGCCCTGGACTCCAGGTTACCTGGGTCTAAGCAGCCTCAGGAGGTGGGCAGGCAGGCACGGTGTCAGGCCTCCGGGAGGTCCTGCAGCTGCTGGGGGAGGGGGTGGCTGGAGGGCTCCCTCCCACCCCACCGCCAGAGCTGGGCAATGGCAGCACAGCCCAGGCCTGCTGAGCCCTGAATCACTTCCTCTTCCTCCCCACTCCCAGGCTCCCCCAGCCCAGGCCCAGCCCAGGCTGGGCCCATCACAGCCCAGTGAGCAGCCAGCCCCAGGCTCTTCCCACCTGCACAGCCCTAACTCGCTGACCTTCACAGCCTCCCAGGGGGCCTCCTCCTGACCCAGCTGCAGCTTCCAGCCCTCCCTCCCCCAGGCACCTGCACAGAACACTCCCTTGGTGTAAAAAGGCAACTCTTTCATCACGGTTGGTTCTGAGCTTAAGGCCAACTCCGACCTCTTTCTGAACACACTGGACTAGTCTAATTTCCCCAAAACACTTCAAAAATCATATTAATACAAATACCCATCCGCATCAGATCATCATCCACCTCCTTGGGGAACACTAGGCAGAGTGAAACCCACCCGGCCAGGCACAAAGTCCCTCCCCAAGCTGCCCCTGCCCTGTCACCTGGGATTGCCACCCTGCCCACCTCAGTCCCTGCATCCTCTGAATCTGGCTGCCTCCCCACAACCATCCCACAAGTGACCTGCTGCTCTCCACCAATGTGACCACCAAGGCTTAGAAGATCTATTCTAGCACTCTCTCCTAAGCCCCGGTCTCCAAGATGAGGCTGGCCTCATCTGTTCCCAGCCCCCCTTTGGCATCTGGAGAACTTCAAGCCCCATCAGGTGTCCGCAGCAGGAACCCTGAGACCATTCTCTTATCCGCAGGGGGACAGTGGGAATGAGAGCTTCCTCCCGCTCACACAACCCCAAAATACCACCACAGCTTTATCCACAGCCAACCAAGCCAACGACATGTGTTGTGACCTCATGGGGCCACATCTACGGCATAGCTCTCCCGCACAGGAGAATGAGGACCAGAGCAACAGGGAGCTTCATTTTCCACAGAACCGACTGCAGGGGGGGCGGGGTTCCAGCCTCTGCAGGAAGCCGCCCTGACCCTGGGCTTCCATGCGCCAGACCCCCGTGTACACCGCCTGGCACCAGCAGGCTTTAGGGAGGCAAGATCCCTTCTTGGGAATTCTGCATTCTATTCCCAGCTGCGTCCCTCCCCATCTGCAAATTGAGACTCTGTGTCTGAGTGGAGAGGGGTCACTTCCAGCTCTAATATCCCTCAGTTCTAGAATGCTCATCAACTGAACAATGTGGTCACACAGGAAGCACCGTTTACAAAGGGTTCTGCCAAGCGAGAGAATCCAAAGTCCACTGACAGCAGAACGCAGCTCCCAGGCTACTGTGGGCACAGCCGCTGAGTGCCAGCATGTGGGAGGACACCAAGTCCCAGTTGACCACCAAGCTGAGGGCAGAGCCAGAGTCGCTTGAGAGGAAGCAAGTGGCTTTGGAAACCTGGTCTGCGCCCAACAGACAACCCAGGGGAGCAACCTAGAAAACAAGCCAAGACTTGGAGGGAAAAAGCCCCTCTACCCAGCAGAGGTCAGGCAAGAGTGGAAGGACCCTACATGGGGCACAGCAAGCAACAAAGGAGGTCACCCTAACAGGGATGGAGCCACATGCATGTCACAGCACCACACCTGATCAACACTTTCTTTGCCTTTGTGCAGTACTGGGAATTGAACCCAGGGTACTCTACCACCAAGCCACAATTCCAGCTTTTTCTTTTAATTTTTTATTTTGAAACAGGGTCTTGCTAAGTTGCCCAGACATCGAACTTGCTGATCCTCCTGCCTCAGCCTCCAAAGTGGCTGGGATCTCAGGTGCACCCACTGTGCTGGGCTTACCTGCCCTTTAAAAAAAAAAAAAAACTCCACTGGTCACCAGCAAATAGTTCTAGCCCTCCATCCCCTCTCAAAGGAAGCATTCTTCAGCTGGAAGAGTCAAAACTTAACCCCCCGAGTCCAGATGTAAGGCCTGTGATGAAGTCCTGGCTGCTTCCCACAAGGACTGGTCTCTTCTGCAGTGGGGTCCTGGGCCCCTCAGTCCGTCCCCGACAAGCAAACACCCGACTACACAGAGGCCGTGGACTTCCAAGAGAATCACTCAACTGCTTCTACTTTCAAATCTCAACCAAAGCCAAACCAAAGTACTGAAAGAAAGTCCTAAGGGTGTGTTTACTGGAAATCCCTACCCAAGGTGCCACATCAGCAGAAACGAGGCAGGCCCGATGGGGCAACCTCAGCTGGTGAAGACAGTCCCTAAGCACCTCTTAACTATGTGCATTTCCACCTGTAACTTTTGACTTTCCCAGGCCGTCAGGAAGCAAGCTCTCCACTCTGGATGGACCTGAGGAAAGTTCTGTTTGGGAGTTGTTGTTTTCTCATACTGGGGAAGGACCCAGAGTGCTCTACAACTGCACCACCTCCCCAACCCTTTTATTTTTTATTTCCAGACAGGGCCTCACTAAGTTACCCAGGCTGGCCTCACATTTCTGATCCTCCTGCCTTGGCCTCCTGAGTCACTAGGATTACAGGCGTGGTCACCATGCCTGCCCAGGAAAAGTTCCGTTTTTAAATAAAGACCCTCCCCTCTCTAAGGCATCTTCCACCCCCATCAGCCCCTCCAACCACCCCCATAATGACAGGCTGGGAAATGGCTGCGATGGGGACTACTTACTAGAAGGTGAAGACCAGACTCTAAAAGAAGGCAAAGTTCAGCCTGAGCACAGGCTGCCAAGCCCTGGGGTCCAGGCTCCCAGGGACGGTCTTCCTCAGACTGGCAGCAGTGCCACCTGTCCGCTGCAAGGGCACCAAACACCAAAATCCCTCCAACCCAGGGCCCCACCCTGAAGCAGCTTCCCTAGAACCAACCAAACCAGGAATCAGAAGACTGCACTGGCCTGCTCCCCAGAGGACATGAGGGGCACTGGATGGAATCCACCTGGGGAAGTGGCGCATCACCTCTTGTGGGCCAGAGCTGGGGACCTGGGGGCGGCTGGGCTGGGGATGGCGCCCAGAACCTGGTGCGCTCTAGCTGAGCGCTCTACCCCAGAGCTGCACCCCCTGCCCAATCCAGGGATTTCAAGCCCCAACCAGAAGGGGGAGAGGCTCTGTGGGCTGGGCCTGCTCCTCTGGGCAGCTGGGGGACAGTGACCCTGGACCCGCCCCCCAGGCTGGGTGGGACCCTGGCTCAGCCACAGCAGCGCCTCTCCTTTTTAAATGCCTTTAATGCTTTCCAGGAGGTGAGAGCTTGCTGACGGAAGGAAGCTGCTGATGGCCGGGGGCGCCCAGGCCTGCCCCCCACCCTTCCTCCAGAGACACTCAGAAGGGACTGTGTCCCCCTAGAAGCCCCGTCTCGTGCGGTAGATCATCTCCAGTGTGGCCCTGACTCCTGCTCCCCACAAGGTCTCCCACATGCTCAGGAGAAGGGGTGTTTCTGGGTCCCCTAGGAGCTGACGACGTGCCCAGACCAGGTCTCGTGCTTGGTGCCCGGTGCCAGGTGGGTGATGACCACCTCTACGGCCTGCAGCTTCTCGTTCTTGGGCGGGATGGAACACATCTTATAGGTAACCTCGTCGCCTTCCACGGGAACGTACTCCCCTTCCACGCTGCGGGAGCAGGAGGAGAGCAGGCAGTCAGAGCCCCGCCAAGGAGAGCCCGCGCCACGCTCCCCAAGACCTCAGCACCCCACTCTCAGAGGCCCCCTTCCCAAGGGACGGCCTCGAGGCCTTCCACCCTGTGCCCAGCCTCAGGTCTTGGCCAAGGAGCCCCGACCCCACCAGCCCCTTCCCAGGGACTGTGACGCTGGGCTCCCTCAGCCCCAGCCCTGCTCCGGGCTCCCAGCCGAGCCTCGGCTGGACTCCCAGACACTCAGAGAACCTTCCAGAAAGTCCCTGTGGTCCCTCAAGCTAGTCCCAGGAGGGCTTCTCTCCCTTGTGACCATCCCAGAAAGGTCCCCCATTTTCTCGAGGACATGAGTCACTGTCTCATGGCTGGTACCCTGCTGCTGCTCAAGGAGATCTGAATGCCAGGGCCAGCCAGCGCCCCCAGAACTGGGCTGCTTTACTAGGCAGTCTAAGTGCTTTCTGTGTGTGATTTGGCCACCAAGAAGCTCAGGAATAAAGCCACAGCCCAGGTCTTGCAGTAAAACCAGAAGGCACGGCATCTCCGACGTTCCTGGGTGCCCCCAAACCCATGTCTTCCTAACTTTTTTGTAAACCACGAGACATTCTTTCTGAAAAGAGGCAGCCTTAAACACAGTTGCACACCCACGTACACAGTGCAATGCTTCAGCAGTCCCCTCCTGTCTGCGCTGCAAAGGGCCCTTTAATACCCCTTTCATGCAGCATGCTGTGGGAGGGGCAGGGCTGATGCTCCCTAGCAGCAGACAACGTGCAACAACAGGGGCCCAGTTACTTTTGTTTGCTTTGGGGGGTGCCGGGGATTGAACCCAGGTCACTCGATCACTGAGCCACATCCCAACCCTATTTTGTATTTTATTAGAGTCAGGGTCTCACTGAGTTGCTTAGCACCTTGCTAAATTGCTGAGGCTGACTTTGCACTTGCGATCCTCCTACCTCTGCCTCCCCAGCTGCTGGGATTACAGGTGTGTACCACCACACCTGGCCTATTTTTGGTTTCTGATTTTGTTTTTGTTTGGTACTAAGGTTTGAGTCCAGGGCGCTCAGCCACTGAGCCACATTCTCAGCACTTTGTATTTTTTATTTTTTAGGTACTGGTGATTGAACTCAGAGGCACTTAACCACTGAGCCATATCCACAACCCTATTTAGTATTTTATTTACAGACAGGGCCTCCCTGAGTTGCTAAATGCCTCGCTTTTTGCAGAGGCTGGCTTTGAACTCGCAATCCTCCTTCCTCAGCTTCCCGAGCCACTGGGATTACGGGCATGCGTCACCGTGCCCACCATGTATTTTTTATTTTGAGACAGGGTCTCACTATATTGCTAAGGGATCCTCCTGCCTCAGCCTCCCAAGTCAGAAGGATTCCAGGCGCCCGCCACAGCACCTGGCAGGGGCCTAGTTCTAGAAGCACAGTTTCCACACCTTCCAGGTCTGCTGTGTGGAGTGGCCCCCTCAGTTCCCTCTCTCGGCTCCATCCCCAAAATTGAAAAAAAAAATGGAGGGTTGGGAAGAGCTTAGGCCAGGAGTGTAGTTAAGAGTCCAGGCACATCCGAAGGCTGCAGAGCCAGCTGTGGGGATGGGCTGCCGGGCACTCCCAGCCCTGAGGATGGGGGCCGCCCTGAGCTCCCCAAGGGCTTCCAGACACTCAGGAAGGAAGGACGTCAATGAGCAAGCGGCAGGAGAAAGGGTCCAGCCCCTGACTTCCTTCCTGGAGCCCCCCCCCACCCCCACCTCGGCTCTTCACTGGGCCACTTCCCCTGAACCAGGCAGGAAGCTGCCTCCCAGGGTGCCCCCAACTGACCGGCTTCGCTGGGCGCTCAGGTGGACCCAGCAGCTCCAGAGCCCCAAACACCCCGTCCCCTGGGCACCGTGGCCGGGGAGACGCTCACAAAAGCCAATGCACTGTTCACAGTCGCTGTGACACACACACACACACACACACACACACACACGGCTGCCTTCAATCTGTGTCACGGCCCCACCAACATACACATAGGGACAGTCAGAGCTGGTCACGGGCAGAGTTCCACACGCCTGGCCACATGTCCTCACACCCAGTGCCCCACCTGGCCCAGCCCAGGGCTGCCCAGACCTGCTGCTGACTCACTCAGAGATGTGCAGGAAGATGTCGGGGCCGCCATCAGCGGGGGTGATGAAGCCGTGGCCCTTGGACCGGCAGAAGCACTTGCAGACTCCTTTGTAGACAGGGCCCTGCGAAGCCCGCACCGTCCTGACGGAAGAAGGAGGTGCAAGAGGCCCCCTCAGCCCCCCGACAGCCACCCACTCTCCTGGGACACACCCAGCTCATCCTAGCCCTGCCCACAGCTGTGCCCAAGGAGCTGCCATGTACAGTCACACAGATTGTGCACAATTACAGAGCAGGCTGCACTCACGGGGCCTGCAACCTGCACCTGCCAGGCGCTGTGTGGGTCTCCTGCAGCCCTGTGGCCACCAGGCGCTGTCCCCTTGTGCAGCTGACTGCGATGACCTTGACACCCCAGGAGTTCCCACCCATCAGCACCCTGCTTGTGGCCCTTCTCATGGACAGAGCAGTGTCCTCAGAGCTTGGGCAGAAGGTCCTCACCACCAGCCCTTACCCACTCTCAAGACTCCCCAGGGGTTTCAGAGGCCCAACTGTGGCTGGACAGTGGACCTCTGGCCCTGGGCAAGAGCCCCATCTCAGGAAGTGTCCCCGGCCAGCCCGAGACTCACGCTGAGAAGGTCCTTGTCCGGCGAGTGGGCAGCGGGCTCGGGACCACGTTGCCTCTCAGAGGAGATGGTGACCGATCTCGGGCCCCAGAGGTGTCCAGCAGCCCGATCGAAGCCTGATGCGTGGGGGGCTGTGGCGGGGGGGGAGGCTCAGATGACATTGCTGACCTGGAGAGAGACAGGGAGCTCTCAGGGGTCAGACCTTGGAGGTGGGGCCAGCACATCTGAGGTGGCCGTCCGAGACTCACGTCGGCCCCCTTGACCATCACCATGCCCACCCCAGCGGGCCAGGTGCCTGCTCAGGGCTCTTACGTGGCCGCAGGCCTCCCTGCCACCGATCACTCCCAGGACATGGACAGTGACAAAGGCAGCCTTGGTCCCCTTTGTCCTGCCTCCTCCCCTTCGCGGCACAGACCTTGGCCTACTTGGGACATTTGGCAAGTGCCATGAAGGGGAGGGAAGCCAGTGAGGCCACTCCCCCTGACAGACACTCCTGGCGCCCTACTGGGTGCCAGGGCTTCGGGGAAAGGGCAAACAGGTCCACTTCAGGAGGCCGCGGAGCAGAGCGCCCAAACCCCAGCACACGGCCCCGAGGGGCTGCCCCAGCCTGCACCCAGAGAGGGCAGGCTCACCCAGAGACCTCCGGAGAGTTCCAAAGGCAGTGTCCACCAGGCCTTTGGGCAGATCCAGGGACTCAGAGCACGCTGCGCTGGCCCAGCCACCAGCCTGCGAGGCAGTCCCGCCATGCCGCCTGCCTCCCCAGGAAGCAGCCCCCGGGTGGCCCAGCAGGAGGCCGCTCCACAGCTGCACCCTGGCGGTTAGCAACTTGGTGGTAAGTGGGACCTGGCTCTGTGCCCAAAACCTGGGACTGGACGTGGAGGTGCCGGCTCCAGCCAGCCCTGGCTCAGGGACAAGGAAAAGAGCCACAACCCCAGGTCAGGGGCCCTGGGTCAAGTCCCTTCCACAGTGGAGAAGGGGGCCGCGATGGGCACCACTCACACCTGCTCAGGAGCAGAGGAAGACACTGCCAGGTAGCCCGGGGCAGGCCTGAGCTCAAAGGTCCCCTCGAGTCCACGGGCAGGTGGACTGAAGCCACCCGGGTGGGCTTCATGTTTAAGATAGGAACCATCTGGAGCATCCCAGCTCTCCGCCTGGGAACCAAAGTCTCCAGCTACTTGTGGCAGGAAGCTCTGACACCCAGACCCCGTTCACCACTGGCCCGTGGTGACTCCGGCCCCATGCCCAGGCCACCTAAGACCCAGGCCTCCGTCCTCGGGGGAAAGGGAGGTTCCACTTCCAAAGGAGACAGCCTCCCGACACTCCCATACTCCCCTCAGTTCTGTCGGGCTGGGAGAGGAGGGGGCCGGCTGGCCTTCTTCAGGGAGTGACATAGCTACCTCCTGACCCTTCTCCGCTGCAGCCGCAGCCGCAGCCAAGCAGGACCAGCGTCCAGGGAGCCCCCACCTCGGAAAGGCCGCTGCTGGGCTGCAGGTCGGGGCTCCAGCACGAGCCAGCAGTACAGGTCATAGAGTCCTAGAATGTTCCCACGACTGGAGTTCTGGGAAGGAGGGGGGTCCGGGAGGGGAGGGGAGGGGAGGGGACGGAGGACACCCTCGGGCCACAATGACCCGGTGGCTCCAGTGTGAGGTGGGGAGCTGCCCTCCACCCTTCAAAGCAAAGCCTCCCCCGTCTTTTCTCTTAGGCACACCTGACTTCAAATTCTATCACCTGCCGGCTGTGTGACCTTGAGCAGGTTATTTAACCTCTCTCGACCTGTTTCTGTGTCTGGTAAATGCAAATTACAATAGTCCTGAATTCACACCATCATCATGAAGTTGGAACAAAAAAAAATGTGTGCTCAACGTGGGGCACAAATCTTCCCAGAATGAGTAAGCAGCAACGGTCAGCTGTAACGGCCATCATAAAGTCGCTCAACAAATAGATGCCCGTGCCAGGCCTTGTTCAGGACACTGGAGACACAGGGCTGAACCTGGAGCCTGAGAACAAACAGGTGAATAAAGCCATCAACAGGTTGTCACCGACTCAGGCAGGCAGAGGGGATAGAATGCGATGGGAGGAGAGGGGTGCGCCTGCCTGGGGGGCCATGCTGGGCCTGGAGCTGAGAGCCAATTAGCCCCCTGAAGGAGGAGGAAGAAAGGCCCCAAGGTTCATATGGCCCCATGTGACCAAGGCCAGCAGGAAGGCTCTGGGGAGGGATGCTGGGTGACAGTGGTGGGGAGAGCAGCCCCTCTGTCCACACATGCCCACGCCATGCTCCCTGGATTGACAAAACAGGCCCCAAACAAGGGAGCCCCTTCTTTCTCCACCTCAGCCCTCTCACTTCCCAAACGTGCCCCGCAGGGCTGGGGGCACACCTCAGTGGTACAACTGTCCCCGCAGGCAGGACAACCTGGGTCCAATCCCCAGCACCACAAAAAGGCAGCTGGAGCCAAATGTATCCAGTCCCCCTGAGATGCCACTGGAAACCATGTTCCTCAGGGGAGCTATGTGGGGACCACACAGGGTCTCTCCATGTCCCAGGGGCTCGCCCCCCACTCCTGGCTTCTCAGGTCCCTGGGCACATGCTAAATCCTGCATCACCCTAACCCTGAGGCACCCAGAGTGCGAGGGATGGGAAGGCCCAGGAGCCCCAGCCTCCACCAGCCAGCCTCTCAGGAGCCACCTGGGACAGCCGGAACAGGGCCGGCAGGGGGAGCACATGGATGGCCTCCCTGTGGGGACAGCTGGGTCAGAGTCCATCTGTACAGGGGCTGTGCAGCCAGCCAGTCACCCAGGAGCACCTCCAGGTGGGCGTGCGACAGCCCTAGCCCCACTCACCAGCATGGGTGGCTTCCTGCTGCCAGCTGCTCCCCGCAACACCAAGGGTGGCCCTGGAGCCCGGAGCACAAGGCAGGGCTGACCTCCATGACCAGCCATGCCCCCTCCCAGTCCCCGCAGCAGCAGGGGGTGAGGCTGAAGCTCAGGCTGCAGCAGGCTCAGGGCCTGAGGGGGCCCTGGCCTGCACCAAACTTGGACCAAATGTCATGGCCATGGCATGTCACGACTGCCGGGCTGTGTGCACACGTGCTGGTGTGCGTGCAAGCGTGGGGGGTGTCTGCATGTGCTTGTGCGAGTGTACATCTGCACAAGTACAGGGGGGTGCGCCCGTGTGCGGGGTGTGTGCACACGGGCACCCACACACGTGCACGCAGACTGGGTGGCTCCTGGCCTCCAGCAGCGGGGCTCTGCAGGACACCAGGGGACCGTGGATACCCCAACCTCCTCCTCTGAGTCACGGGCCTCTGAGCCACCACTGAGCTAGAAACAGCCCGGGACACAGCCTGCCTCCTGCCCCGGGGGTGCGCAGTGGGCGAGGTGAGCAGCTGGCCGCAGGCCCTTCAGTTCTGATGAGTGTCAAGGGGCCCGCAGACTGGTGGGCAGGAAGCCCTCCCCACCCTGACTGTCCCCAGGGAGGGGTTTGTCAGCTGGGCTTTTACCCTGAGAATCAGAGGCAGAGGGGGCCTCAGCCTAAAATAGCCTGGGAATTTTCCATAGTCCCTACAGCTCCTCTTGGAAGGTTCTGGGAATTCAGACGGGTACTGGCACTGGGCTGCGGCCTGCCTGACCCCCACCTGGCCCACACCCACACCTGGAGCCTGAGGACCCGACCATGCAGAGCCCTGTTAACCGCCTGCAGGTCCTGCTCCTGCCCCTGGCCTGGAGGCCCACCAGCTGCCGGCAGGAGGAGCCTCTGGAGCCAAGGAGCCGGGTGCTCATCCCAGGAGGGAGCTGGAGGGGCCATCAGCCACTCCAAGAGCCACCAGGCGTTCAGGTCACCAGGCGCCCTTCCTGCTGCCTCAGACCCTTCCCTGAAGCAGATGATGCAGGAGTGGACTGGAGCTTGGCTCAAGTCAGACGTCCACTCCTGGGCACAGCTGACCTCTCCCCGCCTGCCTCACAAAAGGCGGGCATCGGAACCTTCCATGGGTCTCTGGCTGGGGAAGGCCAGGGCTGGGTACCCTGCCAGCCACCTCGCAGCCCATGGTGTGGACACTCTGGCAGGTGGGGTGGACACCAAGCCACACTGGGAAGCGGGCAGGGCAGGCTGCAGGGCCCGCTGTGGGGGCAGAGAGCTGTGCTGTTACCCACCCAAAGCCGCTGCCCTCTGGCCCGTGAGGGCTCCAGGGGACACCTACATACATGACCTAGATTAATCTTCACATGAACCCAACAGGGTGGCACTGCCACCAGCCATGCTTCACAGGTGAGGACCCAGGCACAGGGGGCTGAGTCAGGACTGCACACGCTTCAGTGGGTTCAAATGCAGATTCTGATTCTCAGGTGATGGTCGAGTCTGAGGTGCTGGGTAGAGAACCCCTCTAGGGGAGGCATATTCCCCGTCCCCACCCCCAGTCTGCATTTCTAAGGGACTCCCAGGGAGGGAGTGGCACTGGTCCATGAAAACCGCAGGACTGGGGCCAGCCTCTAGAATGATGGCACAGTCAGCCCCACTGAGCTGGGGCGGGCAGAACTAGCCTAGAGCTCCCGGGCAGGGGGCGGGGGTGTCAGCTGACCTGGGACAGAGGGGTCCCTGGAAGCAAGGCCGAGAATGAGCCAGAGGTTGACGCAGCAGCAGGGCTCAGCCACACTCTGCTCCATTGTTGAGCAGGGGTCTGGTGAGGGCGGAGAAAGGGGAGGCACAGGGACAGCAGGGGTGGGCAGGCCTCCTCAGCTGCAGCCGGCACCCGGCCTCCCCCCACTCCCTGCTGGCACTGAAATGGCCAGAAGCCTGAAGAGGAGTTTTCCAGGCCCCCAAGGCAGCCCCTCCAGCATCTCCAGCCTCCTGACCCCCCATGAGCACCCCGAAAGCCCTGACCATCCAGGCGACAGAGAGTCACCCACTGCCCCACAAGGCACTCAACCAGGAGGCCTCCGGGGACAGCGGACCCATCATGCACAGAACCCTGCCCTGCAGGTCTGTCCCCATCTGCTCTTCCTGTTTGACCCTTTCCTTGATCTGCTCTTCCACACCTCTGCAACCTCTGGCAAGCAACCCTGCCTCAGTCTCCCCAACTGTCCACTGGAACGATGAAGCATCCTGGGGTGCGGATGTGTGGACGCTGCGGCGACCCGCGTCCAGTCAACATCAATGCGCTGGCGAGGTGCAGCTGTCAGGCGCGTTGAGCTGAGGAACCTTCCCTCCCACTCTGCCCTCAGTCTGCCACTCAGCAGGACAAACAGACTGTTCCCCTCCCCTCACCTCCGCTGCAGGACCCAAGGACCCAAGGCCTAACTCAGCTTATCTGATCCCAAGCATCTACTCCCCTGAGGGCAACCAGGCCAGTGCTGCTGACAAGGGTCACGTGGGTCAGCATGGAGAATCCACTGGCATTCAGGCAGCCCCAGGAGCGGAGGGCTCGGAGATGGACCTGCTAAGTCGGGTCTGAAAAGATCTTTTAATGGGCGCAGAGTCCAGGCCGAGGGCTCGGAGCGAGGGAAGCTGTAGAGGTAGTGGGGGTAAACCATAGGAAGCCTCTTGAAAAGTTTGTGGCTTATGGTAGATGACAATGGCGACATCAGAGGACAATTTTAAGCAGGAGGGTTGAATTTGAAGCTATTGTTTTTACAACCACCACCTGGCTTCGGCTTGGCCATCATATTAGAAGGGCAAGATGAGACATCTAAAGGGACTTGGGAAATAGCAAAACAGCAGGGAGAGTGGAACCTGGCGTTTCTCCGGCCTGGGCTAGCCCTTTTATTCCCACGCACCCATTTTTGCTAGGAAAAGTTCTATCCCCAATCTGCAGAGGAGGATTCGAGAGGCCTCCTGTTTGGCAACGAGACACACCTCCACCTCTAAGAACCGAGGCCCTGCCTGGAGCGGAGCGGGCTGCCCTTCACTTCTCCCAGGACACGCACCCACTCCAACCCCCCAAAAGCTGTGGGACCAGAACTTTCCTTTTTTAAATTTAAAAATTAATGTTGCATCTCCGACCTGCGCACCTGGGTGGCCAGCGCCGCGTTGGAGAGGGGCCCTGGACTCGCGGATGAAGTTTTTCTCCTCCGTCTAGTCGTGCCCCCACCGCCCTCCGGCGCAAAAACACCAGCGAGCGCGCGCCGCGGTCCCTCCTCCCCCAGATGCCGCCAATCGCACGGCGCCAGGGCGGCTCCCCCGCCGGGCCTGGCCACCGTCCCACCCGCGAGCCCACAGCTGGTGCGGCCAGGCCAGGCCCGGAGCTGGCTCCGCCTCCCGCGCGGCGCCCCCGCGCCCACCCCCCGCACCACGAGTCACCCCATTCACGCTCCAGACCACAGGCCAGAGCGGGGGGAGGACGGGGGGGACGGGGAGCGCGTCCCAGCGCGCAGAAAACAGGTGGCCGGGCGGGAAGCGCTGCCCGACGTTCGCCTCGGATCCCCCCAGCGGCGGCCACACCCACCCCTTCCTCCCGGGAGAGGACCCGCGCTTCCCAGTCGGGCCCCGGAGGCCGGGCATCTCGCAGGGGCTGGGAGGAACCGGCCCGGAGCCCAAAGCCGGGAGCCAGAAGACCCCGCACGGGGGGCTGGCGGGGGGCAGCACCAGCGGGGGAGGCCGAGGCCCCGTCCCCGCGCTCCCGGGGCTCGGGCGGGGAGCCCCAGGCCCCTCGCCGGGTCCCGGAAAAGCCTCGTACCTGGCTGCGCGTTCCGCTGCGCCCGCGGCTGGGCTCCGACTGCGGGAGCCGAGCGGGCCGGGGGCGGGGCGGGGCGGGGCGCCGAGGCCCCGCCCCCAGGGCTCCCGCCAATGGGCCGGGGCCAGGCCCGCGGCGCTGGACCTTTGTGTGGGCTGGGGACGCCTGGACCCGACGCGGGGCTGGCCCACCCGGAGGGACCCGCCGTCCCCCGCCCGGCTGCGCCGCGCCCGCGGTGGAGCCCTGGCCCCGGGGAGCGGAGAGCCGCACCGTCGCCAGCGCCAGCCTGTCCCACTGCCCGGGGCTCCCCGTCCAGATGAGCCGGCCCTGGGTTCTAGCAGAAAGGACGAGATGAGGGAAGACGAGACAAAAGGGAAACAAACTAGCGAAACACCGAGGGGAGGAAGGGGAGAAGTGAGCCAAATCGGAAACCGCGGGAGAGCGGCTCTCTCTCTCTCTCTCTCTCTCCCTCTCTCTCTCCCTCTCTCTCGCTCGCTTTTGTTTCTTGGTTTTCCTTTTTGTTTCCACTCCGTCCTTGAGTCCTCCATCTCAGGAGGCAAACGGTGTCGATGGTTTTGCAAGGTAGGAGCCGAGGCTCTTGGCGGAGGTCACCTGCTGATGGTTGCGGCCCTTGAAGGCGATCCCAGCCCCCAGGACCCGGGGGCGGGAGGCAGGAGAGGTACCCGGTGGCTTTCCTGAGCCACAGGCCCGGGAGTGGGGATGGCGCTGCAGTCCGCTGGAGGTGCCATCCGGTGACCCCAGACTCCGCACCAGGCCGAGGCCCAGCAACAAAACCGACCGGGGGAGGCGCCCTCGTGCTGCTGGCGGGAAAGGGAACTGGTAAAGCCACCGTGGAAAAGTCTAACGGACCTCCAGCAGTTACGCCTGGAAGCACCCGACCTGCAGACCCGCTGCTAGGTATATGCCCAAGGAACCGAAAGTGTGTGACCGCGCAAAAGCGGACATGTTCCCCGATCTTTAGAGCAACATTATTGCTAATAGCTAAGGAGGGGGCTGGGCACGGTGGCGCACACCTGTAATCCCAGCAGCTCCGGAGGCTGAGACCGGAGGAGTTCAAAGCCAGCCTCAGCAAAAGCGAGGCCATAAGTAACTTAGTGAGCCCTGTCTCTAAATAAAATGCAGCATAGGGCTGGAGATGTGGCTCAGTGGTTGAGTGCCCCTGAGTCCAGTTCCCTCCCGGTACACACAAAAAGGAAAACATTAGCTCAGGGTAGAGTACAGGGCTGGAACTGTAACTCAGAGGTGCAAGGCCCAGGGTCAATCCGAATGTTCATCAGGTAATGAATGGATAAACAAATGACTGTGATTCTGTGCAATAGGAAATTATTTGATCATAAAAAGGGATGAGGTCTGTCTCAAATTTTTAAAAAGGTTTGGGGATGTAACTCAGTGGCAAAACATCGCGACCACTGGGTTCACTCCCCAGGACCACCAAAAAAAAAAAAAAAGATGAAGTATTGATTCAAAATGAGTGAACCTTGAAAACATGCTAAATGAATGAAGGCAGACACAAAAAGAGACACATATCCCATCTGATTCAAATGTATGATATGTCAAGATTATTGTACTGTCATGTGTAACTAATTAAAATGAATTAAAAAAATTAAAAAGACACACATAGATTTCATTGATACAAATATCCTGAATAAGCAAGTCCATGAAGACAGTAGATTAGGAGGCCTGGATTTGGGGCTTAGTAGTGGAGCGCTTGCCTAGCATGCAGGGGCCCTGGGTTTCATCCCCAGCAATGCAAAAAAAAAAAAAGCCAGGGGTGGGGGTGGGGGTGGGGGAATAGGGGCCGAGAGCCAGCAGTACAGGGTTTCTTTTCAAGGTAAGACAAACGCTCCATATTTGATCAAGCCATAGTTGCACGACTCTGTGATTGTACTAAAACCATTGAATTATACACTTTCCATGGGTGAACTGTAACTGAAAACAGCTATAAATCAGACAAGGGACCCCTGGGCAGGGGTGGGCAGTAACCCATGGGATTCAAATTTCTAGTAAGGTTCTGTCTCTCAATCTGGGGGCAGGGACACCCTGGGGTGGTTACTTTATGAAAATTCATCAGCCCAGGACAAATGATACATTTCGACACACTTTCATTTTTATTTTTAAAAATAATTTTTGGTACTAAGGATTGGTACCAGGGGTTCTTCACCACAGAACGACACCCCTAACCCCTTTTCACTTTTTACTGTGAAACAGGGGCTCACTAAGTTGTTTAAGGCCTTGCTAAACTGCTAAGGCTGGCCCTGAACTTGCAATCCTCCTGCCTCGGCCTCCTGAGATGCTGGGATTACAGATGCCATTGCACCTAGCAAAATATAAACTTTTCAAATACAGGTGAGTGCTAACAGGGCCCTCTCAGTGCCCACCGCATTCACCTGACCATAACCCTGACTCTCTGGGTACTATCCAGAATCTGGAGAGCAACCCCAGAGAAGATGCTGATCCCTGCTCCCCTTGGGGCTCTGTCAAGACTGCAAGACGCCTTGGTGTGCACCATTCCTCCCCAGCACTGTAGCAGGGTAGGAATGTCTGTCTGTCCTTCACAGAATGCTTCAAAGTGAATATGTTCTTGTCCCATTGTACAGATAAAGAAACGCAGGTCTGCCTGCTGAGCTACCCTGGGTGAACAGCCCTTCCTGGTCCATTGGCCTTTCTGAACCTCGGTTTCCTCAACTGTAAGACGATCATTATGGGTGGTAAGGAGGTAACCCCTGGTGGGCCTTGGCTGGTCCAGTAGGAGTTCAGCAAGCCTTGGATCCTTGGAACCCTCCAGGGCAGTGGCCATCTAGAAATTAGAAGTGTCCACGCAGACCCCATTCCAGACACAGGATGAACACTGGCCTCTCCTCCCTCCCAGGCAGGCAGCAGGCTCATCCTAACCACCCCTGTCTGCCTGCCCTTTTCCTACTGGTTCATGGCGCACCATCACCTCCAGTGCGTGTTTGGGGGATGCAGGAAGTCCTGGAGGGTTGTCCCAGCCACTGGGGGGAGACTTGTGACTTGGAGAACAGCAGTGGGGGCAGACGGAAGACAGCCCCACCCATGCTCCAGCTCCACGCCCTACGCCCTAGCCCTAGCCCTACTGGACCCCATGTGTACTCTGCCCTGTTCTAATGCTCAAGTGGAAATTCAGAAGATCCATGGATTTCGGGGGGGGAGGCAAAAGCCCTATGTGCTTGGATTGCTGAGAACCACACCAGGGCACTGTGTTGGACACCCTGTCCCCAAGAGAGCCACACTCACCTCCTAGGGGCTCTGTGAACACAGGGACCTTATTTCAAAATGTCAAAATGAAGTCCCAGCAATATTTGATTTAATATTAACTTATCCCTCGGGATGTTTATTTTTTTAAAAAACAGGCTGGTTTTTTAGAGCACTTTAAGTTCACAGCAAAACTGGGTAGAAAGTACCCCTGTGCTTCCCACATGTCCTGTACAGCCCCATGTCCAGAGCCTCTCAGCACCAACCTGGGACATGGATTCCAAGTGGTGAAACTTAAAATCACTCAAAGTCCAAGTTCACCTCAGGGGGCCCCCCATGGTATTGCTGTTCTGTGGATTTGGACCAAGGCACGATGACACATCAAGGTGTCACTCAGAGTCCCTGCCTTAAAACCCTCCTGTTTTGGTAGCAGCCTGAGGTCAAAGGCTTTGCCCTGGACAGTCTGTTACGGTTCAGTGCTTCCGTACAGTCCTGCAAACACAGGGCTACAGGACAGTGCTCCACAAGGGTCCTCTGCCCCTTGGTGACCCCTACCTTCTGCCCCCACCCCACACACATCTGCTCTCTGCCACTGCAGATGAGTTTGCTCTAAAGGGACTCCTTCCCTGCCTGCCCCATGCGTCTTCTCTCAGCACAATCATTTTGTGACTCACCCAGGATGGACAGTTTATCCCTTCTTCCTGCTGCGTGGGATCCCATTGTGACAGCAGCTCTGCTGGGCCTGGTCTGGGCTGCCCTGAGCCACCCACCCACTGCAGGTCTTTGGGTGAATGCCTTCCCATTCCTCCTGGGGTGGGGTGGGGGGGTAAGAAGGGGAGTGGCACTGATCACACTTTGGGACGGCAGAACGCTGCGGATTTCACTTCCCCAGATCTTTGCTTTTCCATTTTTACTTTGTGTTACCATTGGGGCATTGCATTGGGGTTGTTTTTCATTACTGGGGATTGAAGCCAGGGGTGCTCTACCACTGAGCCACACTCCCAGCCCTTTTTACTGCAAGACAGGGGCTCATGTACTTGCCCATATTGGCCTGGGCCTTGCGATCCTCCTGTCTCAGCCTCTGGAGTCCCTGAGATTAGAAGCCCGGGCCACCCTGCCCAGCTGCACTGGATTCTTTGGATGGGTGTCTGAGGTCGTGTGTTTCGGTGGATTCCCATCTGGGATAGTGAAGGGCCCGTTGCCAAATGTGCCTCAGAGAAAGCTCATCTGGAACTTGCCTTTCTGGCAGAGAACAGCTGAAGACACCACCCCCACAGTGGGCGGGAGGTGATGGGAATTAGCCCAGATCTGACCACTTTTTCAGGTGGTGGGGGGCCGGCCCTGGGGTTTTCACCCTGTGGCACATTTTGCAGCGTTTCCTGTTTCTGACTCTTTCATCATTTTGAGAAGCCACTTGACATCATCTCCTGGGACTCGTTTGATGAGTGGGGTGTGGAGGGGAGTGTCCAGCCCTGTTGGCCAGGAACACAGGCTCCCAGGACAGGTAGGTGGCAGGTTGAAGAGCCATACTCTGTCTCGATGTACCTTCCACGGGGCACGTCCCCTCTTTGCACCTCAGTTTTTCATCTGTAAAACGGAGCAGCGTCAGTAGCCCCCACAATAAGGTAGTGGTGCAGGGAAATGCATGTGTGGAGTACAGAAAGCCTCATGCCGCCAGGGACCCACGCAGGTGCTCTTATTCGCTTGGCAACACTTGTTGCTCACATTTTAGCTTGGCTCTGGCGACATCCACAGCTACCAGGTTCTGGGGCCCCTGCCCTGTGGGCAACTTGCACACACAGTCACGCTGGGAGCCGGGCACATCTTACTCCTGAAAGCCTCAACCGCAATTCTGCAGAGCTACTGTCCCCTTCTGCAGATGGGGAAGCAAGGATAAGGCAAAGGCAATAACTGCTCGAACCAGGAGGTGAACCTGGGCCAAGGGACTCACCAAAGTGCCACCTCACTGGCCATTTAGGATAAGGCTCACTCCCCCAGAGGCAGGGCTGCAGCCAGGCACCGGATCCCTGCTCCAGCACCTCTCCTCCCCTGGTCTCTCCTCCCCCTGGTCTCTCCTCCCCCAGGTCTCTCCTCCCCCAGGTCTCTCCTCCCCCAGGTCTCTCCTCCCCCAGGTCTCTGCACCCCCAGGTCTCTGCACCCCCAGGTCTCTCCTCCCCCAGGTCTCTCCTCCCCCAGGTCTCTCCTCCCCCAGGCCTCTGCTCCCCCAGGTCTCTCCTCCCCCAGGCCTCTCCTCCCCCAGGCCTCTCCTCCCCCAGGCCTCTCCTCCCCCAGGCCTCTCCTCCCCCAGGCCTCTGCTCCCCCAGGCCTCTCCTCCCCCAGGCCTCTGCTCCCCCAGGCCTCTGCTCCCCCAGGCCTCTCCTCCCCCAGGCCTCTGCTCCCCCAGGCCTCTCCTCCCCCAGGCCTCTCCTCCCCCAGGCCTCTGCTCCCCCAGGCCTCTGCTCCCCCAGGCCTCTCCTCCCCCAGGCCTCTGCTCCCCCAGGCCTCTCCCCCCCCAGGCCTCTCCCCCCCCAGGCCTCTCCCCCCCACCCGCCTCTCCCCCCCCAGGCCTCTCCTCCCCCAGGCCTCTCCCCCCCAGGCCTCTCCCCCCCCAGGTCTCTCCCCCCCCAGGTCTCTGCTCCCCCTGGTCTCTCCTCCCCCAGGTCTCTCCTCCCCCAGGTCTCTGCTCCCCCAGGTCTCTCCTCCCCCAGGTCTCTCCCCCCCCAGGTCTCTCCCCCCCCAGGTCTCTGCTCCCCCTGGTCTCTCCTCCCCCAGGTCTCTGCTCCCCCAGGTCTCTGCTCCCCCTGGTCTCTCCACCCCCAGGTCTCTCCTCTCCCAGGTCTCTGCTCCCCCTGGTCTCTCCTCCCCCAGGTCTCTGCTCCCCCAGGTCTCTCCTCCCCCAGGTCTCTCCTCCCCCAGGTCTCTGCTCCCCCAGTCTCCGCCCCCACTCAGGCAGCCCCATCCTCCACTCCAGAGCAGGAGCAGAGGAGGGAAGCTCTGGGGGCAGCACACCCTCCCTCAAGGCAGGAAGGGGGGCTCCTCCCACTGCCTCTCTCCAGCCCCGCCCCTCGCATTGTGCAATGGTTACAGCTCATTCCTCTGGATTCCTTTTTCCTTATCATCTCACTGCTCTGCCCAAGTCGGGCCCTTCTGGGAAGAGAGGATGAGCAAGAAGGAAAAAAATATCCCCGTCTACTTTTCGCCCTAAACAGCTGCAGCTGCAGAGTCTTACGCTGGAAAAGAGAGCATAGCCCAGAGAGGGTGAGTAGGGTGTCCAGAATGGCACAGCAGGAGAGGGACCAGGTAGGCCTCCCCGGAGCCACGGCTGTCAACACTGCAAGCTCACTCCATTCCTGAGATGGCCTGCTCCCCTCCTGGCCTTTGTGACCCTGGTGAGGTATCATCCTTGGCTTTGCTATTATTAATCGCTAGCTCACTGCAAGCCTGTGTGTGCTAGGCACCGAGCCCTCCCGTGGACCATTGGTTTGGCATTTTGAGTGAGCGCCTGCTTTGTGCCAGGCACTGTGCCAAGTACCGGGGAGATAGCTGTGAATAAAACTGAGACCCCACCTTCCCAGAGGGGACACTTTAGGAACAACAATGATCAGAAGCTAAATAAGCTGGAGCCTGGTGCTGAGCCTCTAATCCCAGCAGTTCAGGAGGCTGAGGCAGGAGGATCATGAGTTCAAAGACCCGCAGCAAAAGCAAGGTGCTAATCACCTCAGGGAGACCCTGTCTCTAAATAAAATACAAAATAGGGCTGGGATGGGGCTCAGTGGCCGAGTGTCCCTGAGTTCAATCCCTAGTACCTCTGCCTATCCCCACCCCACCCCCCCAAAAAAAAGAAACCAAATGAATGTGTGCAGTGAGCTCTAGACAGGGAACCGTCGCTGTCGTCTAACCAGGGCTGGGGGCTGGGTCCTGTTTGCCTAGTATGTGTCTGGCCCTGGGTTCAAACTCCAGCACCGTGAAAAACAAATACAACTTGAACCAGGCATGAGATAGAGGAGCCATCTCCTCTTGGCCAGGGGCCAGGGCTGCCCCCCATGAAGAAGCGGTGAGTGAGCTTAAAGCTCCGCAGTGAAAATGAGCTGCCAGACATTTGAGGGGACAGCGTTCCAGAAGACAGGAACAGCAGGTGCTGGCATTGAAGACAAAGGAGACTGTGAGGGACCGATCCTCACAGACCCATTGTCAGAGGAGAAAACTGAGGCTCAGCGAGGTGCCGATGCCTGCCTGGGGCTACCCTGCTGGAGTGGCGGGACTGCAAGCAGCTCCCCCCGCAGAAGGGCTGAAAGGTATCCAACAGGCAGTGAAACCCCGTGACACCCTTGTAGCACAGGGGACTGGAGAACAAGGCCTAACCCCTTAAGCCTCATTTTGGAGGAGCAGAGGTTAAAAAAACAAGCCCTCCCGGACTCCTGACCTGCAAAGACAGCTGATCCTCAGGAGGAGGCCTCCTGGGGACCCCCAAGTCCACCGGCCTCCCCAACCCAGGGCAAGGGTGCCCTGGTGGCCCCGAGGCTGAGGTCTAATTTGGCTTTGTCACAGCTGTGCTGTGTAACTTTGGGCTGGTGTCTTGGTTTGTCTCGTGCCACCTCAGTCCTTTCAGCCAGGCATGGCGGTGGCAGATGGGAAAATGGGTCCCCAGCACCAAGGCCAGACTGGGGGACCCAGCCAAGCCCAGAAGGTGGAAGAGAGACCGAGACACGGCAGCCTGGTGCTGTCCTCTGGTGGCCGGGTCTGGGATAGGCAGAGGCAGAGCACATTCCCGATGGCTCCTGGCTCATTCCCACTGGACTTCTCAGATTTGGCTGCGGGAACCCCAGACCTCTGTCCAAGTGGGGATGGGGCTGTCCCTTTCAGAATCCCTCGTGGAGAAAGCAGTCCCCAACTCACTCCTAAGATGTGCAACCTGAAGTCTATGCAAGGACCCCAGGCGCTGAGCGTGATGTCCACGTCATTTCAGGTCAATGGGGCAGGCCGCAATGGACAGAGCTTGCAGCTCATCCACTCCTTGGTCCATCTGCTCATTTGTACCTGTGTTGACCAGTCCCTCCCAGGCAAGTGGTCCCTGCCCCAGGCTGGTGGCCTAGCCCGAGCCAGTGACCCAGCCTGATGCAGGCAACCTGGGTCATAGAACCAAAACTGGGGCGTGACCCTGCGGATGGGAGGAGATTGTGTTGATCAAATACAATTTTTCCCACGAAAATGACGATGCTGTTCCAGCATTATTTAAATAAGTCTTCTTTGTGTGGATTTTGGTCAAATGGTTACATTGTTAGGTTCAATTCCTGTTATTTGTTTCCATTTTTAGAACTGCTTTTTTTTTCTTTTAATTCTTCTTGGTCCCCCTCCCAATTTTATTGTAAAAATATACAAAAGTACAGAAAAGTTCAAATAATTCTGCTTTGGTCAGTGTTCATAGGGTTGTCCCCTATATCCAAGGGGACTGGCTTCCAGGATTCCCCCAAGACACCAAAAATCATCTGAGGTTGCTCAAGTCCCTTTGGAAGATGGCACATTTGCATATAACCTAGGCAGTTCCCCAAGTTTTGTTTATTTATTTACTGGTACCAAGGATGGAACCCAGGGGAGCTCAACTCACTGAGTCACATCCCTAGCTTTTTCTATTTTGAACTTTGAGACAGGGTCTCCCTAAGTGGCTTAGGGCTCACTAAATTGCTAAGCTTGTTCTCAAACTTAGGATTCTCCTGCCTCAGCCTCCTGAGTCACTTAAGGATGTGCTCCCACACCTGCCCCTCCAGCTTTACATCGTCTCAAGATCACGTGTGTGTGTGTGTGTGTGTGTGTGTGTGTGTGTTACTAGGGATTGAACCCAGGCCCTCACACATGCTCCGCAAACACTTTACCACTGAACTACATCCCTGTGCCCCAGATTATTTATAATTACTATGCACTATACATACTATAAACGCTATGTAAGAAATTGTTACACTCTATGATTTAGGGAGTAATCACAGAAAAAAAAAGTGAAGACCCTGTATGTGATCCTGGTTTGTTGATCCCCGTAATCTGATACAGAGCACCAACTATATTTGCTTTTGCACACACTTGCCCATCTCAGAAGCTATTCCCCATCTTTCTTGTTGACCAATTTGAAAGTAAGTTGACACAGGGTTTATGGTGCACACCTGTAATCCCAGCAACCCGGGAGGCTGACATAGGAGGATCCCAAAATTGAGGCCAGGCTCAGCAACTGAGACCCTCTGCAATTTAGCAAGACTCTGCCCCCAAATAAAAATAAGTAAATAAAAAGGACTAGGGACGTAGCTTAGTGATAAAGTGCTCCTGGGTTCAACCCCCAGTGCCAAACACAGTTAAAAAGTAAAAAAGAACTTGTCCACGCCTGTGTGCTTTATTCTTAAACACTCGGTTTGCATATTATTAGAGTTCAGTGTCTATTGACAGGTGTCTTTCAGATAAGATGTGCACACACAATGAAATGCCTAAATCTTGTATCACACCATTCCCAGAATTTGGACAGAGCAGATGCCTGGGTGACTCCATCACTATCACCCTCAGAGAGCCCCTCCACCCTTCCTAGCCCCCACTTCTGGCAGGGAGTTCCCATTTGCTCCACCATGCAGATGAATTCTCACGGGGTGCACTCCTGGACGGGGTGCACTTGTGAATGAAGCTTCCTTCACTCAGAATAATGTGTCCTTGACTTATCCAGAATTTATATTTATTTATTTAAATTCTATTTATTTATTTAGTGGTGCTGGGGGTTAAACCCAGGGCCCTGTGCATGCAAAGCCAGCACTCTACCAACTGAGCTTCACCCCCAGCCCCTCTTTTTATTCTTACATGTAACCCAAATGCCTGAGGTACCATTATCCATCCTCTTGTTTACAGCCCCCAGCGATGATGATTGATTCCAGTTTGGGGCTGTTCATCTACCTTTTTTTTGGGGGGGGGTGGATGTGCCACTTCTCTGGCACACCTAGGACCTAGGAGCAGAGGCTGCACAGCATGGGTAGATGTCTGTTTCTTTTTTCGGAGGGGGTGCTGGGGATTGAACCCAGGGCCTTGTGCATGTGAGGCAAGCCCTCTACCAACAGCCCAATGTCTGTTTCCTTTTATAAGAACCTTCCAGACCTTAGCATAATCCCATCAACGATGTATGCTGGGAGTTTGGGGGTCTTGACCATCGCTGTCAGAATTTCATGGTATCAGTCTTTTAAAACTCTCATCATTCACGTGGGCAAGTCTGATGAGTCTTCAGAAATGAATATACCTATGTAATCATGACGGAATGCCTCCTTGTTTTATTTAATTATGTATTTATTTTGTACCAGAAATTGAACCCACGGGCTCTTTACCACTGAGCCACATCCCCAGCCCCTCATGATATTTTATTAAAAGTCAGGGTCTCGCTGAGTTGCCTAGGACCACCCCCCGCCGCCCCCACTAAGTTGCTGAGGCTGGCTTTGAACTCGTGGTCCTCCTGCCTTCTCCCCTGAGCTGCTGGGATTACAGGTGTGTGCCGTCTCAACTGGCCATTTCCTTTATCTTAAAAAAGAATTTTAAAAAACAGCTCGAGAGGCCGAGGCAGGAGAGTCGCAAATTTGAGTCCAGCCTGAGCCATGAAGTGAGGCCCTAAGCAACTTAGTGAGACCCTGTCTAAAAAGGTATAAAAGGGCTGGGGATGTGACTCAGCGGCTAAGCACCCCTGGCTTCAACCCTGGTACCAAAGAATAAAATAAATATAAAAGAATACTTCCTTCATTCTCGAGAATTCTCTCTCTTTGCAGTCAACCCTGCACTTCCCTGTATACACACACACACACACACACACACACACACAGGCACCCACTCTTGTGATTTCTAGCACCATGGCTTAGCCTGGCCTGTTGCAGAACTTGAAGTAAACGGGATCATAGAGTATAGGCTCCTCTTGGGCAGGGTTCTTCGGCTCACATGGGTTTTGAGGTGGGTGCATCGTGTGCAGTCTGTCAGCGGCCTGGCCCTTTAACTGCTGAGCAATGTTCCAGGGTATAAACACCTGCGGATTCCTTCACCCCTCACCCATTGTTGTGCCCAGGGAAGCTCCCAGATAAGCAGGACTCTAAAGAACATGATAAGGGAGCAGGCAGCTGGCCACTTCCCTTCTCTCCAGAGAGAATCAAAGCCCAGGGACCTTGGTTGTAAAGTAAAACATGAACCATCTGGGGGGGCTGGGGATGTGGCTCAAGTGGTAGCGCGCTCGCCTGGCATGCGTGCGGCCCGGGTTCGATTCTCAGCACCACGTACAAAGATGTTGTGTCTGCCGATAACTAAAAAATAAATATTAAAATTCTCTCTCTCCTCTCTCTCTCTCTCCTCTCTCTTTAAAATAAATACATAAATAAAATTAAAAAAAAAAAAATGAACCATCTGGGGGGTGCCCATGTGCAGCCTGTCTCATGGAGTCCCCCTGCTGGCAGGGCCCGGGTGGCCTCCCTGGCACAACCCATCAACAATGTAGGAGGGGAGCACATGATGATGAAATGTCCAACATCTCTTGGTCCAGTCCTTTATGTTGGGATCTTCAAAGCCCTGGGTCTGGTCTGTTTCTGAACTGTGGCTATTTTGCCTATGGCTGCTACGAACGGCCTCAGTCGGGTCTCTGGTGGGCACGCGCTCTCATCACTCGGTCATAGGTGGACGCGGGCTGGACTGGAAGAGAGACCGTTTTGCAAAGCGACGTGCCTTTTGCACGCACCAGAGCAGCACCGCGGGCTCCGCTGGCCTCCCCTCTTGCCCCCAGGACTCTGCTCTCTTAGGTAAGTCAGCATCCAGCGGTGCCTGGTTTTTCTTTTCTGGCCTTTTCTCTCATGCTTTTCTTTTGGTCCTGGACTAAACCCAGGGACACTCTCCACTGAGCTGTATCTTCAGCCCTTTTTAATTTTAACTTTGAAACAGAGTCACTAACTTTCCCAGGCTGGCTTCAAATGCGCAGTCCTCCTGCCTCAGCCTCCAGTGTCACTGGGACACAGACGCATGGCCCCACACTCAGCAGGGGACCCAGATGTTTAATTTGTATCTCTTAGATGACTAGTGATGCCGATCTTCTCACCTGTGGGCCTATTGGCAAGACACATATCTTTTTAGGCGGAGTGTCTGTTCAGGTCCTTTGTCCACATTTAAATTATCATTATTATTATCTTGCTGAACTTCGGATTGAACCAAAGCGGGGTGGTGCCTACCACTGAGCTACATCCCCAGTCCTTATTTATTTATTTATTTATTTTTATTCTAACTTGTTATGACAGCAAAATGCATTAAAATTCATATTACACTTATAGAGCACGATTTTTCATATCTGTGGTCATACACAAAGTAGAGTCACACGGTTTGTCTCTTCATACACCTACTTAGGGTCATGATGTCCATCTCACTCCACCATCTTTTTTACCCCCATGCCTCTCCCTTTCCCTCCCACCCCTCAACCCAATCTACAGTTCGTCTATTCCTCCCAAGCTCCCCCTCTCAACCCCACTATGAGTCAGCCTCCCTATATCGGACCAAAACATTCAGCATTTGGGTTTTGGGGACTGGCTAACTTCACTTAGCATTATATTCCCCAACTGCATCAATTTACCTGCAAATGCCATGATTTTATTCTCTTTTATTGCTGATTAATATTCACTTAAAAAAAAAAAAACAGGGTCTCACTAAGTTGCAGAGGCTGGCTTTTAACTCACAAACCTCCTGACTCAGCCTCCCAAGCCACTGGGATTAAAGGTGTGCACTACTGTGCCTGGCCCAGCTCTACTCAACTCTTTATGTGTGTGCGTGTGGGTGTGTGTGTGTTTGGTACTGGGGCTGGAACTCAGGGGCACTCTACCACTGAGCCACATCCCCAGCGCTATTTTGTATTTTATTTAGTGTCAGGGTCTCCCTGAGTAGCTTAGCGCCTTAGGCTGGCTTTGAACTCGAGATCCTCCTGCCTCAGCCTCCTGAGCCGCTAGGATTAGAGGTGTGTGCCCTGCTGGCTTCTGTTGGTGTTTCTCTGACACTCCTCCCGGAGCTCCTCTTCCTCTCCTCCTCTCCCCTCTTGTCCTGACACATCCTGCCCCGTTCCCATCTCTCTCTCGCTCATTGGGCCGCTGAGGAGTAGCCACACCGAGGAACCTGGGAGACTTCCAGACGGAGACACAGGGGGCTCTTCCAGGCTACTGCACTGAGCAGCGCGGTGCCTGCTCACAAATGGCCACTTCACTCTGGGGATGGGTTTCTGGAAAGAGCACTGCCAGGCCAGGGTCCCTCGTCTGTGACTGCCAGGTGTGGCCAGGTCCGGCCTTGTCAGAGGCCCGAGGAGGCTGGGTCCCGGGACTTGGCATAACCGTTGGTTCTGTCCACCCAGGCTCTCCTTGGTCGTCCCCATGTGCCCTGGCATGGGAGAACTCCTGCAGTCCCTGGTGGGACCCCATGGCCCTGACTCCCAGGCAGCCGTGACCCTGTGTGCAGCTCAGCTAGCTTTGGCTTGAGAACTGTCACGGGAGCTCCTCTGGTCCCCACCACACAGCCTTCTTTTATTTTCTTACATTTGATTTATTGATTGATTTTTGGTAGGAGGACGGAACCCAGGGGTGTTCCACCACTGAGCCACATCTCCATCCCTTTTCATGTTTAATTTGAGACGGGGTCTCACGAAGTGGCTTAAGGCCTGGCTAAGTTTCTGAGGCTGGTCTTGAACCTGAGACCCTCCTGCCTCAGCCTCCCAAGTGGCTGCAATTGCAGCCTGCCCCACCGTACCCAGCTCTGCTCTGCTCTCATTTTAAGATGACCGTCCACTGAGCGCATCCAGGTGGTGTAGCTGATTCTCAAGGGCCCTGTGGGGCTGCTCTTATTTTGCCTGTTTTACAGCGGAGGAGGTGAGGGCTGGAGGTGCAGACCAGTGTCACCCAAGTCCCCAGAGCTGGACAGCACAAGAGTCAGGTGGCCTGGTGAGGTGGACCCCCACATGCACACGTGTGCCCACGCCTAAAGAAGTTTCTAACCAGAGGACGTGGACGTCCTGGTCCCGGGTTCCTCGGAGAAGAGTGGGTGTGGCAGGACTCCCGCCCCCGGCTCCCGGTCAGTCCCCTGGCCTCGGGAGTCTTCCCAGCCTGGGAGGCAGTGGACATGAGCCTGAGGGGGCCCCCGCCCCCCCACAGGGAGCTGGGACAAGGCAGTCTCTGCCTCATGCAGACATCACAATAGTGGCCAGTCACCGGCCAGGCAGCTGGGGAGGCCGTGGCTTCTCTCCTGCTTGTCTCTGCCACCAAGCCTCACCATGAGGACTGCTCAGGATGAGGAGCAGGAGAATGAGGACACGGAACCCCAGGTCACCAGGACACCACTGCTGAAACAGAGGAACAGGGAGGAGCCAAAATGGAACCAGCCTCAGGGTGAGGGGCCGGGGGCCGGGAGTGGCCAGGGACAGGGGGAGGCCGGGGCCCACGGGGAAGCAGGAGGCGGGATGGGGCCGCCTGGCCCAGCCAGGGCTGATCCCCATGCTCACCACCCCCCCAAGTCCCACCGCCCCACCACCCAGGTGACCCCACAGGGACACGGGCAGCAAGGCCTCTGGCAGCACACACTCTCTTTGAGCCCACAAGGACAGGTGGCTGCGGTCATCACACGGGGCCGGGTCACTGCCGGGCCTGGGGGACACGGCCCTGGAGACCCCCAGTCACCTCTCACTGTTGATGCCTGGTGGTGCCAGCAGGGGTCGCAGGACCACAGGGCACTGAGGGCAGTGCTGCTCACAGTCGGGAGTGACTCCAGGGGGAGGCCGGGGGCTTCATATCTGACCCTCCTTTGTGAGAGGGATGAAAACCTGCCGGCAGGGATGCGGGCCCTCCCTGTCCTGGGGAGTGGAGCCAGTGGGTAGGACAGGGAGGGGCTTGGCCTGCCCCCACCCCAGCAAGCTCTGGTGGGAGTCCCAGGAGGCCCCTCCAGCCTCCAGCCTCAGGCCTCCCTTCCTGGGAGGGGCGGGAAGAGCCGGTGGTGGAGAGCAAGACCGGGTCCCTTAGCTGGACAAGCCACGGGGCTGTCCCTGGAGACACGGGGACCCTCTGCCCACACACGCCCAGGAGGCTCCCTCTCCTGCCCACCTCTCGGGTCCCAGGCTCCGGACTCCCTTGTGGAAAGAGCAGGAGCTGCTTCCTGAGCCTGTGGGCAAGGTGGCGGCTGGGAGGAGGGGCTGGGCCCGATGAGCAGGTGGGGTGCCCAGACACTGCGGGAGGACCTGGCGCTCAGGGAGCAAGTCTGGGAGAGTGGAGGGCAGGACCCCTAAAGGCCTCCTCCTGAGCAGTTGGGCGCAGCCCATTTGGGAGCCATTCTGACAGAGGCAAGGGGCACAATGGCCGCGTGGACTCCGGTGTCGGGCCTTTCAGCTCCATCCTTGGCTGTCACACTTGTTTACTGGGACTTTAGGAAAGCCACCTGCTCTCTGACTCTAGACCCACATCTGCTGCCTGGAATAGGGGCGCACCCTGCTGCATGGGCAGGAGGACTGTAGGAAGCGTGTTAAGCACCCAGCTAGCTCAGAGCGCGGCTGGCGATGGACGGCCCCGAGCTCCTGTGTCCTGGGCCACCTGGTGCTGCTCCCAGGAAGAGCTTGTATCCCAGGACGCGAGGGCCCAGTGCAGTCAGACGTGCCCAGGTTCAAATCCAGCTCCTCCACCTACGGCCACGCAGCCATCGAAGCTGACGCATCCTCCAGGCCCCATCTGCTCTCTGGAGTGGGCACCTGCCCGTGGGCACTCAGTCCTGGCAGCTGAGGGCGCTCTTCCCTCCTCTCTCCTCAAGGGCCACCGCCTCCTTACAACCCTCCTCCAGGACTCTCCCGCCCTCAGCAGCCCACAGGTGAGTGCAAAGTGCTGCCACCTCTCTCCTCGCACACACTTCCTGCTCAGATTGCCACAGGCCCCTGGCCTGACCATGGGCCCAAACGGCCCACTGGAAAACCCTCCTCCCGGCCCCATGGCTCCGTGGCCCTGCAGCTGGTTAGGGCCCCTCTGTGGCTCCCACAGGCTGTTCCAACGTCAGTGGCCTTGAGCATCACTCTGACCAATGTGTGGTCACTAGTAGACACCCTGGCATATAGTAGGTGCTCAGGAGATGCTTGTAAACTCCCTGCAAGCACATCACCTCCACCCTGGATCCCAGAGATGGACAGCACAGACCCCCCAGGAGGGGCCTAGGTTTGGGGATTCTGCATACTTTCCAAGGAATTCTCAAGCACTCCAAAGAACGGTCAGGTTGGACTGCGGTCAGCTTCACAGTGCTGCAGCTAATGCACAGAGAAAGGTTTGTCTGGCTCCCAGTCCTGGGGGTTGCAGTCCGTGGCTGGCCAGTCCCACTGCTCTGGGCCCCTGCAGAAGCCAGATGCCCATGACAGGGAAGCCATGTCAGAGCCAACGATTCCATCACGATCTGGGCAGCAGAGAAAGACCGGGTCCTACAGTGTGCTCAGATCCCAGTGACCTAAGGACCGCCCCGAAGTCAAGGTCCACACACCTCCCAATAGCGCCACCCTGGGGCCCAAGCCTTGAACACCTGAGAGACACTCACGCAGACCATAGTGGACAGTAAATTCCCACAGGGCGCCTCAGGGTGACACAGTGACAGTGACCTCTCTCTTGGAGAGCACCGGACAACCCTCAGGTCCCCCATCCTAGCTTCCTGCCAAGTGCGGGGCATGTCACCCTCCCCTGCCTCTGAGCTCACCCTGGCGCTGCCCCGCCCCTCTCCAGGCAGGGGGTGCAGACCTGACCTGGCTCTGCTCCAGGACACTGTGGAGCGCCACCAGCGTTCTTGTTCTTGCTTTGGGGCTTATTTTGAGGCGCTGGGGTTTCCCCCAGGGTCCCATGCATGCTGGGCGAAAGCTCCCCTCTGCGCTGCGCCCGGAGCCTCAGCAGCATGCTCTTGACAAATCCAGCCACCAGGACACAGGGAGGGCCGCGGTGCCAGGTCGCTAGGCGCACCTGTGGGCCAACGTCCAGGTGCAAGTCCAGCAGGGAGGCTGGCTGTTCTTTGCACCACAGGCATGGGGACAGACTCGGGCTAACCCCGCAGGTTGAGAAAGGGGGCTGACCGCGAGCGGGGGTTGAGCTGGGCAACTCACTGGACAGAAGGGACCTGGGTTAGACCGAGAGGCGCTCCAAACCCCCTGGGGCCCTGATTCACCTGCTCACCAGGGGGTCAAGACTGGGGGAAGGAGCCCTGAGGCTGATGGGCAGGTGGATAATGGGTGGCACAAGCCTAGCCAGGTGGTCTTGGGTGCTTAGATGACCACCATGAACAGCCAAAAGACAAGAAGTCACAGTGGGGGTGGTGTGTCCAGCCGGTTGGGCCCAAGGGTGGGGGTGAGGCGGTGCAGGTCTGACCTGCCTCTCGCCCCTCCCCCCAGGCATGTACACCAACCTGCCCAGGATCTCCACCTCCTTGCCAATGCGCACCGTATGTCCCTACTGTGGCCACCTAGTCGTCACAGAGACCACCCCTGTCCCAGGAATCCTCACCTGGCTACTGTGCTTAGGCCTCTGTTTCTGTGGGTGAGTGGCTGGCCCTGGGCTCCAAAAGGCCCTGCCCCGGCTTGCAGGGGGGTTCCTGCTGGGAGAAAGGGCTGGCCTCTAGCAGCCAGGTGGGCAGCAGGGGAGTTTGTGGAGGACAAGCAGGAGCAAGGACAAGGACGTCCCGATGTCCATCTCCTGACTCCCACCACACTCACTGGGAGTCACACCTGCCACAAGAGGGTTCCCAGCAGTGCCTGTCACCACCATGGGGAATCCCTGGCCTGTGGACGCGCCCAGCAGCTCATAGGAGGCCGGCCGCCCGAGGGCAGTGAGGGAGGGCCAGGGCCAGGGTGGTGCCCTTACGGCCCATGCCCTGCGACTGCAGGTGCTGCCTGGGCTGCTGCCTCGTGCCCTTCTGGATGCCCAGCTTGAAGGACGTGACCCACTCGTGCCCCGTGTGCAAGCACCATCTCTACCACTTCAAACGCATGTGACCCCTGCCCCAGAAATAAACCTGCTGACGCTCCTGCACGTGTGTCCTGCGCCCGGCCATGCCGTGACCTCCTCTGACTCCAGTCACCAGGGAGGTGGGGTGTGGCCCACAGGAGCCTGGAGCACAGCAGACGCGCAGGCCGCGATGGCTGGACACGGGAAGGGTCCTGTCCCTGAGATGCCCAGCGCAGACTCCAGCCTGCTGTCCACCAGGAGGCCCGTCTTGCCCTCGCCCACCCGCACCCAGGCTCTCAGCTGGCCCTGCTGGTGGACTAGCACTTGGTACCAAGTGCGGCCCCAGTGGGCATCTCCCTGAGCCGCCCTCCCCTGGCCGGTGCTGTCCAATTGGGGTCCCACCCTGGGCCTCCTCTCCCACCCACTCCTGCACCCTGCAGCCTCTCTCCTGGGTGCCTCAGAGAGCTCCCTCTCCCTTCCTGGGGGCAGGGTGGCGGCAGAGGGCACCATCTCTTCTTACCCCAGACCCCTGCCCTGTCCCTGCCGCCCTGCAGGGACCTGCAAAGGTCCTGCTCAAGTCTGCCCTGCCCTCCTCACCACTGGGGGCTGCGATTGGTTTGGGCAAGGGTCAGTCACCTCAGCTTGGACTGTGCCCGACACATGCCCAGACCCTGCCACCCTCAGACCAAGGCTAATTTTTTTGTACCAGGGATTGAACCCAAGGGCACATAACCACCGAGCCACGTCCCACATTTTTTTAAGGGTATTTATTTTTCAGTTGTAACTGGACACAATATGTTTGTTTTATTTATTTATTGGTCCATGGTTCTGAGGATCAAACCCAGGGCCCCGCGCGTGCTAGGCGGGTGCTGTACTGCTCAGCCCCAGGCCCAGCCACATTTCATCTTCTTAAATATTGAGACAGGGCCTTACTGAGTTGCTTAGGGCCTTGCTAAGCTGCTGAGGCTGGCTTTGAACTCGAGATCCTCCTGCCTCAGCCTCCTGAGCCGCTGGGATTAGAGGTGTGTGCCCTGCTGGCTTCTGTTGGTGTTTCTCTGACACTCCTCCCGGAGCTCCTCTTCCTCTCCTCCTCTCCCCTCCTGTCCTGACACATCCTGCCCCATTCCCATCTCTCTCTCGCTCATTGGGCAGCTGAGGAGTAGCCACACCGAGGAACCTGGGAGACTTCCAGACGGAGACACAGGGGGCTCTTCCAGGCTACTGCACTGAACAGCGCGGTGCCTGCTCACAAATGGCCACTTCACTCTGGGGATGGGTTTCTGGAAAGAGCACTGCCAGGCCAGGGTCCCTCGTCTGTGACTGCCAGGTGTGGCCAGGTCCGGCCTTGTCAGAGGCCTGAGGAGGCTGGGTCCCGGGACTTGGCATAACCGTTGGTTCTGTCCACCCAGGCTCTCCTTGGTCGTCCCCATGTGCCCTGGCATGGGAGAACTCCTGCAGTCCCTGGTGGGACCCCATGGCCCTGACTCCCAGGCAGCCGTGACCCTGTGTGCAGCTCAGCTAGCTTTGGCTTGAGAACTGTCACGGGAGCTCCTCTGGTCCCCACCACACAGCCTTCTTTTATTTTCTTACATTTGATTTATTGATTGATTTTTGGTAGGAGGACGGAACCCAGGGGTGTTCCACCACTGAGCCACATCTCCATCCCTTTTCATGTTTAATTTGAGACGGGGTCTCACGAAGTGGCTTAAGGCCTGGCTAAGTTTCTGAGGCTGGTCTTGAACCTGAGACCCTCCTGCCTCAGCCTCCCAAGTGGCTGCAATTGCAGCCTGCCCCACCGTACCCAGCTCTGCTCTGCTCTCATTTTAAGATGACCGTCCACTGAGCGCATCCAGGTGGTGTAGCTGATTCTCAAGGGCCCTGTGGGGCTGCTCTTATTTTGCCTGTTTTACAGCGGAGGAGGTGAGGGCTGGAGGTGCAGACCAGTGTCACCCAAGTCCCCAGAGCTGGACAGCACAAGAGTCAGGTGGCCTGGTGAGGTGGACCCCCACATGCACACGTGTGCCCACGCCTAAAGAAGTTTCTAACCAGAGGACGTGGACGTCCTGGTCCCGGGTTCCTCGGAGAAGAGTGGGTGTGGCAGGACTCCCGCCCCCGGCTCCCGGTCCGTCCCCTGGCCTCGGGAGTCTTCCCAGCCTGGGAGGCAGTGGACATGAGCCTGAGGGGGCCCCCGCCCCCCCACAGGGAGCTGGGACAAGGCAGTCTCTGCCTCATGCAGACATCACAATAGTGGCCAGTCACCGGCCAGGCAGCTGGGGAGGCCGTGGCTTCTCTCCTGCTTGTCTCTGCCACCAAGCCTCACCATGAGGACTGCCCAGGATGAGGAGCAGGAGAATGAGGACACGGAACCCCAGGTCACCAGGACACCACTGCTGAAACAGAGGAACAGGGAGGAGCCAAAATGGAACCAGCCTCAGGGTGAGGGGCCGGGGGCCGGGAGTGGCCAGGGACAGGGGGAGGCCGGGGCCCACGGGGAAGCAGGAGGCGGGATGGGGCCGCCTGGCCCAGCCAGGGCTGATCCCCATGCTCACCACCCCCCCAAGTCCCACCGCCCCACCACCCAGGTGACCCCACAGGGACACGGGCAGCAAGGCCTCTGGCAGCACACACTCTCTTTGAGCCCACAAGGACAGGTGGCTGCGGTCATCACACGGGGCCGGGTCACTGCCGGGCCTGGGGGACACGGCCCTGGAGACCCCCAGTCACCTCTCACTGTTGATGCCTGGTGGTGCCAGCAGGGGTCGCAGGACCACAGGGCACTGAGGGCAGTGCTGCTCACAGTCGGGAGTGACTCCAGGGAGAGGCGGGGGGCTTCATTCCTGACCCTCCTTTGTGAGAGGGATGAAAACCTGCCGGCAGGGATGCGGGCCCTCCCTGTCCTGGGGAGTGGAGCCAGTGGGTAGGACAGGGAGGGGCTTGGCCTGCCCCCACCCCAGCAAGCTGTGGTGGGAGTCCCAGGAGCCCCCTCCAGCCTCCAGCCTCAGGCCTCCCTTCCTGGGAGGGGCGGGAAGAGCCGGTGGTGGAGAGCAAGACCGGGTCCCTGAGCTGGACAAGCCACGGGGCAGTCCCTGGAGACACGGGGACCCTCTGCCCACACACGCCCAGGAGGCTCCCTCTCCTGCCCACCTCTCGGGTCCCAGGCTCCGGACTCCCTTGTGGAAAGAGCAGGAGCTGCTTCCTGAGCCTGTGGGCAAGGTGGCGGCTGGGAGGAGGGCCTGGGCCCGATGAGCAGGTGGGGTGCCCAGACACTGCGGGAGGACCTGGCGCTCAGGGAGCAAGTCTGGGAGAGTGGAGGGCAGGACTCCTAAAGGCCTCCTCCTGAGCAGTTGGGCGCAGCCCATTTGGGAGCCATTCTGACAGAGGCAAGGGGCACAATGGCCACGTGGACTCCGGTGTTGGGCCTTTCAGCTCCATCCTTGGCTGTCACACTTGTTTACTGGGACTTTAGGAAAGCCACCTGCTCTCTGACTCTAGACTCACATCTGCTGCCTGGAATAGGGGCGCACCCTGCTGCATGGGCAGGAGGACTGTAGGAAGCGTGTTAAGCACCCAGCTAGCTCAGAGCGCGGCTGGCAATGGACGGCCCCGAGCTCCTGTGTCCTGGGCCACCTGGTGCTGCTCCCAGGAAGAGCTTGTATCCCAGGACGCGAGGGCCCAGTGCAGTCAGACGTGCCCAGGTTCAAATCCAGCTCCTCCACCTACGGCCACGCAGCCATCGAAGCTGACGCATCCTCCAGGCCCCATCTGCTCTCTGGAGTGGGCACCTGCCCGTGGGCACTCAGTCCTGGCAGCTGAGGGCGCTCTTCCCTCCTCTCTCCTCAAGGGCCACCGCCTCCTTACAACCCTCCTCCAGGACTCTCCCGCCCTCAGCAGCCCACAGGTGAGTGCAAAGTGCTGCCACCTCTCTCCTCGCACACACTTCCTGCTCAGATTGCCACAGGCCCCTGGCCTGACCATGGGCCCAAACGGCCCACTGGAAAACCCTCCTCCCGGCCCCATGGCTCCGTGGCCCTGCAGCTGGTTAGGGCCCCTCTGTGGCTCCCACAGGCTGTTCCAACGTCAGTGGCCTTGAGCATCACTCTGACCAATGTGTGGTCACTAGTAGACACCCTGGCATATAGTAGGTGCTCAGGAGATGCTTGTAAACTCCCTGCAAGCACATCACCTCCACCCTGGATCCCAGAGATGGACAGCACAGACCCCCCAGGAGGGGCCTAGGTTTGGGGATTCTGCATACTTTCCAAGGAATCTCAAGCACTCCAAAGAACGGTCAGGTTGGACTGCGGTCAGCTTCACAGTGCTGCAGCTAATGCACGGAGAAAGGTTTGTCTGGCTCCCAGTCCTGGGGGTTGCAGTCCGTGGCTGGCCAGTCCCACTGCTCTGGGCCCTGCAGAAGCCAGATGCCCATGACAGGGAAGCCATGTCAGAGCCAACGGTTCCTCACGATCTGGGCAGCAGAGAAAGACCGGGTCCTACAGTGTGCTCAGATCCCAGTGACCTAAGGACCGCCCCGAAGTCAAGGTCCACACACCTCCCAATAGCGCCACCCTGGGGCCCAAGCCTTGAACACCTGAGAGACACTCACGCAGACCATAGTGGACAGTAAATTCCCACAGGGCGCCTCAGGGTGACACAGTGACAGTGACCTCTCTCTTGGAGAGCACCGGACAACCCTCAGGTCCCCCATCCTAGCTTCCTGCCAAGTGCGGGGCATGTCACCCTCCCCTGTCTCTGAGCTCACCCTGGCGCTGCCCCGCCCCTCTCCAGGCAGGGGGACCAGACCTGACCTGGCTCTGCTCCAGGGCACTGTGGAGCGCCACCAGCGTTCTTGTTCTTGCTTTGGGGCTTATTTTGAGGCGCTGGGGTTTCCCCCAGGGTCCCATGCATGCTGGGCGAAAGCTCCCCTCTGCGCTGCGCCCGGAGCCTCAGCAGCATGCTCTTGACAAATCCAGCCACCAGGACACAGGGAGGGCCGCGGTGCCAGGTCGCTAGGCGCACCTGTGGGCCAACGTCCAGGTGCAAGTCCAGCGGGGAGGCTGGCTGTTCTTTGCACCACAGGCAGGGGGACAGACTCGGGCCAACCCCGCAGGTTGAGAAAGGGGGCTGACCGCGAGCGGGGGTTGAGCTGGGCAACTCACTGGACAGAAGGGACCTGGGTTAGACCGAGAGGCGCTCCAAACCCCCTGGGGCCCTGATTCACCTGCTCACCAGGGGGTCAAGACTGGGGGAAGGAGCCCTGAGGCTGATGGGCAGGTGGATAATGGGTGGCACAAGCCTAGCCAGGTGGTCTTGGGTGCTTAGATGACCACCATGAACAACCAAAAGACAAGAAGTCACAGTGGGGGTGGTGTGTCCAGCCGGTTGGGCCCAAGGGTGGGGGTGAGGCGGTGCAGGTCTGACCTGCCTCCTGCCCCTCCCCCCAGGAATATACACCAACCTGCCCAGGATCTCGACCTCCTTGCCAATGCGCACCGTATGTCCCTACTGTGGCAACCAAATCGTCACGGAGATCACTCCTGTCAATGGAGTCCTCAACTGGCTTATGTGCTTAGGCCTCTGTTTGTGTGGGTGAGTGGCTGGCCCTGGGCTCCAAAAGGCCCTGTCCCCGCTTGCAGGGGGGTTCCTGCTGGGGGTTCCTCTAGCAGCCAGGTGGGCAGCAGGGGAGTTTGTGGAGGACAAGCAGGAGCAAGGACAAGGACGTCCCGATGTCCGTCACTGACCACACTCAGTGGGAGTCACGCCTGCCACAAGAGGGTTCCCAGCAGTGCCTGTCACCACCATGGGGAATCCCTGGCCTGTGGACGCGCCCAGCAGCTCATAGGAGGCCGGCCGCCCGAGGGCAGTGAGGGAGGGCCAGGGCCAGGGTGGTGCCCTTACGGCCCATGCCCTGCGGCTGCAGGTGCTGCCTGGGCTGCTGCCTCGTGCCCTTCTGGATTCAAAGCCTGAAGGACGTGAATCACTCGTGCCCCGTGTGCAAGCACCATCTCTACCACTACAGACGCGTGTGACCCCTGCCCCAGAAATAAACCTGCTGACGCTCCTGCACGTGTGTCCTGCGCCCGGCCATGCCGTGACCTCCTCTGACTCCAGTCACCAGGGAGGTGGGGTGTGGCCCACAGGAGCCTGGAGCACAGCAGACGCGCAGGCCGCGATGGCTGGACACGGGAATGGTCCTGTCCCTGAGATGCCCAGCGCAGACTCCAGCCTGCTGTCCACCAGGAGGCCCGTCTTTTGCCCTCGCCCACCCGCACCCAGGCTCTCAGCTGGCCCTGCTGGTGGACTAGCACTTGGTACCAAGTGCGACCCCAGTGGGCATCTCCCTGAGCCGCCCTCCCCTGGCCGGTGCTGTCCAATTGGGGTCCCACCCTGGGCCTCCTCTCCCACCCACTCCTGCACCCTGCAGCCTCTCTCCTGGGTGCCTCAGAGAGCTCCCTCTCCCTTCCTGGGGGCAGGGTGGCGGCAGAGGGCACCACCTCTTCTTACCCCAGACCCCTGCCCTGTCCCTGCCGCCCTGCGGGGACCTGCAAAGGTCCTGCTCAAGTCTGCCCTGCCCTCCTCACCACTGGGGGCTGCGATTGGTTTGGGCAAGGGTCAGTCACCTCAGCTTGGACTGTGCCCGACACATGCCCAGACCCTGCCACCCTCAGACCAAGATTTGTTTTTTTATTTTGGTTTCTGGTACCAGGGATTGAACTCAAGGGCACTTAACCACTGAGCCAGGTACCACCTTTGTTTTTAAAGGGTATTTATTTTTCAGTTGTAATTGGATACAATATCTTTATTTTATTTATTTATTGTTCTGTGATGCTGAGGATCATACCCAGGGCCCTGCGCGCGCGTGCTAGGCGGGCACTGTGCTGCTCAGCCCCAGGCCCAGTCCACATTTCATCTTAAATTTTGAGACAGAGCCTTGCTAAGTGGCTTAGGCTGGCTTTGAACTCAGGATCCTCCTGCCTCAGCCTCCCAAGTCCCTGGGATTACAGATGTGGGCCACCTGAGGACACCTGTGAGCTGGCTCCTGCCTCCCCTGCCCCACTCTTGCCAGAACCAAGTGCTGGCAGCCACCACTTGGGGCACCTTCTGTCGGGCCCCAGCACAGCCTCCCAGCCCTCTCCCCCAGCCCGCCCACGCTCATCCTCTGCTGTGACTGTCCCTAGATCTGGGTGCCAGTGGCTCCAGTGGGTACCTCAGGACACGGCAGGGATGAGTGGAGGCTTGTGGACACCAGGAGCGGACAAGGCCAGGCAGGATCAGCCTGCCTGGCAGGGATGCTGTCATGGTCTGCACCAACCCCAGGCGAGTGAACACCAGCTGGCGCTGTGCTTCTCACCGCAGCCCTTGGTCACGGGTGACTGAAGTCAGAGTTGGAATCCTGCTTCCTCAGCCAACTACTCCAGACTGCCAGTGCAGCCGGGCCACTGCCCTGAACAGAGGGGACATTCCGCCACAGCAGCAGGTTCTGCTGGACAGGGCTGGGTTAAGGAGATAAAGGGCCAAGTCCCTATGGAGGCCCCATCCCAGCTCCCATGGAGGTTCAAGGCCTTAGTGTCTTATCAATGGGACCCTCTGGGAAAACTGGGGTCTGGGACCAGGACAGAGGGGGATGGGATAAAGGAAGAACCAAAGCAGACTGGACGGTTTCTCGACTTTGTGACCCATGAAAGTGCCATCTCCCTCGCCATGGCTCCCAGTGGGAGGAATTTCAGTCACGTAGGGCCTCAGTAATTTGCTGAGACAAATGAATTTCAGAGGGAGACGTGAGGGGAGCCTCGGGGTGAAGTGGGTGGGCGTCACTGACAGCCCTGCCCCAGGCCTGAGGATGCGCTGCAAACCCAACAGCTGGACAGGACCCTATCGGCAAGAAAGGTGTGGAGGAGAGCGGGGAGGCCGCGTGAGTGTGCAGAGCCCCCAGCTGGAGGAAGTACCGCCTCATGAAGCAGAGAGGACGGGTCACAGTAGCTAGAGGGAAGGACAGAGGGACTCCTCCGGGTGGGAAGCCCCAGACTGCAGCCTCTCCCGCTCCCTTGGCGAACAGGAAAAGCTGAATCCTGAGCCAGCGTCTCCGCAGGACCTGGAGCCTCGGCTTCACATTCAAACAGAAATCTTAGGATTCGGTGACGAAGCTTTCCTGGGGACCTTGGTGCTTGGCTGAGACTGAGGGAGTCATCTCTGATTGTCCTAGTTGAGGACCCTGGTGTCAAGTCAGGACACAGCAGAAGGCTCCGGCGACACCGTGGGCAGTGACGGGTCCAGGCAAGGCTACCCAGCCTCAGTGATCCCCAGGAAAGGCCTTGTTTGGGACGTGGTGGCTCCACAGGTGCTCAGCCTCAGCAGTCCTGCTGGCCAGGCCATAGTCCCAGAAGCAGATCCATCAGCAGTTCAGCTTGAAGGCCTTCCTTGTTCTGCGCCACAACTCTCCGTGCTGGCTTTGACCGGGTTCTGAGCCAGGTCCACAGACGGGAGCGGGGTCCTCCACTCCGGTTCTCTGTATGTGGGTTGCTGGTGCACCAGGCAAGCTCTCCTGAGAGGTAGCCATCCTGCTTCAAGGGTGACCAGATACACGGTGCGTTGAGAGGTTCTGCCCAGGATTTTTTTTTTTTTTTTTTTTGGTATCTGGGATTGAGCCCAAGGGCACTCAATCTGGAGCCACACCCCCATCCTTTTAAATTTTGAGACGGGTCTCATTTGCTGAAGCTGGCTTTGACCTTGCAATCTTCCTGCCCCAGCCTCCCTCGCTGGTGGGATTGCAGGTGTGCACCACCATGCCCAGCCCAGCACCCCTCACCTGCCCCACATTTTTTCTGGGTGCATTATAGTTGTACTTATGATGGATGTCACTCCACATCAGCACTCTTTCCTGATCCCATCAACCAATCCCACGCCCTTGGTACGGAGATTGCCCAGGGTTAGGAAGTGTCACTTGCCATGTCTCTCATGTTTGGTTATTAGTTACTTGTAGCACTGGGGACAGGACCCAGGGCCTTGCACATGCTGGCCAAGTGCTATACCACTAAGCTACACCTCAGCTTGTCACCTTTTAAAAAGTAGAAATGACACTGAAAATAGGCTTTTCTTCTTCAAGGTGTTTGCAGGTGCCCGAGGCACAGGTGTCTGAATGATGGAAACCCCCTAGCTCACCCCCAAGCTCATACCTGATCACAACTTAGCCTAAACAGATATTCCCCAGTCCACACCCAGGCTCCCCACACGGCTCCAGCCACACCTGGCCGCCATGCAGGAAGGTGGGAGGCTTGACCACGTTCTCCACCTCTCTATAGAGGTAGCCCGTCATAATTCTCCTGTGCCCACAGCTGGCTGCAGAGCAGGCTGGGGTACACGGGGCCGTGGCCTCCTCCTGCACCGTCCCCTAAGCTGGTCCTGGCCCTCCATGCTCAGGGCCATCAGGCAAGCACTTGGCCCTGGCAGGTGAGCTTGGCAGCAGTGGAAGGAAGGGGAGAGTCAAACTGGGTCTCAACATGTTCTGGCCCGGGCAAGCACTGAGCTGCCACCAGGCCCCGATTCTGGTCCCTGAGCTGCCCAGATGCCACTGCTGAACTCAAGGCCAGGGGGCAGTGCTCATTAGTGCTGGCTGTCACCAGCCATCCTACCCTCAAGCCTGGCCGAAACCTAGAGGGGCCCCGCCCTTCGCCACAGGTCATCAGTGGGGTGTGGCCAGCAGGGTTTCATCAGGAGCAGCAGCCGCCAGGCAGGGAACCCGGAGCAGCCTCAGGCTGACACCATTCCTGAGAAACAGGTGCTGAATCCTGTAGAAATGAGAGCCCAGGGACACCCACTCCACACTGGTGGGCAAGGCCAGGCAGGATCGGCCTGCCTGGCAGGGATGCTGTCATGATCTGCACCGACCCCAGGCGAACCAACACCAGCTGGCGCTGTGCTCCCCACCACGGCAGCCCTTGGCCGCGGGTGACTGAAGTCAGAATTGGAATCCTGCTTCCTCAGCCAACTACACCAGACTGCCACACGTGGCCAGGGGCTATTGCCCTGAACAGAGGGGACATTCTGCCACAGCAGCAGGTTCTGCTGGACAGTGCTGGGTTAAGGAGATAAAGGGCCAGACTGGCAGGCCCTGCCACATAATGGCCCCACAAAACCCTGGGGAGGGGCTGAGGATGTGGCTCAAGCGGTAACGCGCTCACCTGGCATGCGCGGGGTGCTGGGTTTGATCCTCAGCACCACATACAAATAAAGATGTTGTGTCCACCGAAAACTAAAAAATATCTAAAAAATTCTCTTTAAAAAAAAAAATCCTGGGGACACAGTCCTAACTCAATGGTATTTGAAATGTGCTTACAGATGCTCTCCCCAGGAGCAAGGCCTGGCTCCCTGGTCATTTGGATTACCCAGTCCCCAGGGGACCTACTTGCTAGTTGGACTATGGTGGCAATCTCACTTCAAACTTTCTCCACCCGAGAAAAGTAGTTTTTACACCAGGGATCTATCTAATCCAGGGTCTTGCTAAACTGCCAAGGCCAGCCTCAAACTTGCACATCCTCCTGCCTCAGCCTCCAGGCATACTTCAAGCATGAAGATGGGTCCCCCGCCCGGGAACCCCCTCACAGTAAGTGTGTCGCCTTGGAAATGGCTTCACCCACTCTTCAAACAGCACAGTGCCCTGCTTGCTTCCCCGCCAGGGCAGCAGAGCTGAGCAGTGGCAACAAATGTCACATGGCCCCCAAGTGGAAGTATTTACTCTCTGGTCTTTCATGGTTAATTTGTCAACCCTGTCTTTAATGTCAAACCCAAACCACATTAAAAAAAAAAAAAATCCCTGCACACCTCACTTTAGTAACTCATGGAGCCTTAAGAAGCTGTCACCTCTTACACCCCAACTGAAGGTGACTTCAAACCTGAGGGCTCAGCTCAGCAATCACAGATCTCCATCCAACCCAGACACCAAAGAGTATGAGCCCGAGAAGCTGCCAACAGGCGATGCTGAGGCCCTGGACAACGAGAGGCAGGCCCCCACCGTGGCAGCTGGTCGCTGGACTCGCTTTCCCCCTGTCATAGACCCACACTGGAGTCTGCCTCTGCAGGTCCCCACCACACTGAGGACGCAGCCTCACCGTGCTCCAAAGCCTCATCTCCACATGCCAAACTCCTCTGATCCTTTTATGTCATGACACATTTGTTGATCAGCAGTACGTGTGAGCAGCCCTAGACATGTGTGTCCCTCTCCTGGATGGCTGTGCTGATCCCCAAGGCAGCTGGTTCAAAATTCTTAAAGGTTGGCAATTCCCGCCAAACACCTCCATCTCCAAGGTGGACGTGGGGGACACTGCCTTAGTGCTTAGGGGAAGCTCCTGCATGAGGAACTGCTGAGGAAATGACAGACCACACCCCACGCACTTCTTAAAAATCATTTTTAGTTATAGATGGACACAGTACCTTCATTTTTGCATGGTGCTAAGGTATTTGAAATGGCAGGCGAGTGCTCTACTGCCGGGCCCAGCCCAGACCACCTCCGTGCACTCTGCCATCCCAGCAGGCTGCTTCTGTAGGCAGGCCCCGTGGAAAGGGCCCCATGTGCCCAGAGCTTTCCAGGGCCATGCGCCAGCTTCAGCACAAGGGCTGCCCTGCCATCCAGAGGGACCCACACACCACAGGGGGACAGGACCTGACAGCTTCAGAAGACTCGTGTGGACCACCTGGAAGGCAGCTTGTTTTCTCCCTTAAATTTTAAAACTTGCACTTCTGCCTCCCCAAAACCAGATTAACAGACGCAAGCTCCCGATACCAGAACTGGGAAACCGCAAGCCTAAGGGCAGCACTCGGTGTGTGCGCGCGTGCACACAAACACACACACACAGTACCTCTGAGGGTTGGTTTCAGTTAGACTCCCAGCCGACACCCGAAGGCAAAACCTGGGGGTCCGGTCGCCTCTTCGGGAGAGAGAAAGCCAGGGAAGGACGGGGCTCTCCTGATGGGCCCCCAGGCCCGGATGGCGAGGCAGCCTGAGCAGGAGGGCAGCACTCAGCAGAAACCGAGAGATCCTCCAAGGCAACTGCCAAGAGACCAGGCAACGGATGCCACGGACACAGGGCGAAGGCCAGAGGCCAGCCTTGCCAGCCCTGCACCCGGCGGACGCCACCTCAGAGCCATTTCATTAAGTCTTTTATTTCTTGAACTTAACTGTGACCAGTCAGAGGCAAGTCTCCCCTCCCCAGCCCCAGCCCCTGGAATCAGGAGGAAACCCATCTCCACGAAATGTGCGCACAGCGAAAGGGCTTCCCAGGCCAGCAGCGAGAGAGCAGTCACCTTCCTCCACTTCCACGTCACTCACTGAATTTTTATAGAAAATTTTATTCAACATACAACATTTTCCAGCAAAAAGGCAATATACAGGAAGAGTTGGTGAACACTGCTGCTACAGAAACAAACAAAGATACTGGAAAAAGAGGAAAAGTAAGTGTGATCTGCCGATTCTATTTACTGCACTCGAAACTAGCCACGCAGATGGCATTAGCTCCAAAAGAAAAGGAGACGAGGCGGGGGCCGAAATGAACCACACAGTGAGTATGACACCAGGGACATCCACCTGTAGACTCACCCAACAAAAAGTGACCTCTCCCCGTGGCAAATTGTACATGTCCATTCATTAAATATACAATTTCATTTTTCCTTTTTTATTTTACCCTTTGTACAAAGTCAGCAGCTTCCCAACCACCAGTGAGGCTCTCCCGTCGCTCAGGCCGTTTCCACAGATTCTACTTGTGATCCTTTCACCTGCTCGTCCTGAGGAGCTGCGAGCTCACTAAGCTTGCTGAGGCAGCAGAGTGAACCTTCATTGTATTTAACATGTTCAATTTAATAAAAAGACCCAAAACATCTGTCAGGATTGTATTCAGTGCACCCACCTGGCAAGTGGGCTGCAGAGCAGTGGCTGGCGGGGGTGAGATGAGCTTATTTAAAAGACCCCAGGCATCCGGAGGGGAGGAACCCGAGGAAGGGCCGACAATGCACACATGAAGGAAAGAGCGCTATTTATTAGGTTGTGAGTTTCTCTGTTTTGCCTTTACAGATGCACAAAAGGTCACTGAAAGTATAACTGAAGGAGTTACGTCAGACGAGCCTGCACAGACTGCCTGGCTGCAGGCTGTGGACAGGACCCAGGCGGGCAGCCAGGCAGCCTGTGCCACCCAAACACAGCCTAGAGACCTTTTGCCAGTGACACGCGTCCTAGGAACCTCTTCTCCCCATCACGCTGACAGTTCCTTGCATTCTGGTTACCATAAAATAACTCTCATTGGCATCCAAGCTTTATAAAAACACCTTCATTTTGCTCAAAAAGGGCAGTCAATAGATACAGAGAAGCCAAACTGAACAGCCTCAACAAAATAAAATTAACATCAGCAGCAAATCCTCTTGCTGGAGACTTCGGCTAGAGTACACGTGTACCAAAGTTCTACGGCTGTTAAAAAGGGGCACACACCCACGCGCTGTCCCGCCTTGAACACACTGGTAAGGAAGTCAGTTATGGATTTTAATGGCCTTTTCAAGGTAAGTGTAGCGACTCCTCTTTGGGGCTTTGTTGAAGTGGTCGAGCCCTAGCCAAGGCCGAGGGTGAGACATGTTACCTGGTGGGGAGAGAGAACATGTGAGACCCCAGAGCCCCTGGCTGGCCAACGTGGACCTCCTACCCACACGAGCCATCACCCCCACAGCTGCATGTGGGTGTCTCAGCGAAGCCGGGACCTTGAGCTGTGCTTGCCTGCCTGGAGCAAGGGCGCTCCACTTAGGGGCTGTGAGGGCTTCACTTCCGCAAGGCAGCCCTGGGAACTGCGGGTCAGGGCAACCAGCACTGTCCCTCAGTCCTCAGCTAGCACTCAGCCAACGGGAAGGGCTGTGATTCTTAAGAGAGTCCAGGGGCCACCGGTTGTCACTCCCTGTTTCACAAGGGGCCCCAAAGTGGAGAGCGAAGAGCCAGCTGTCCACCTCCCCGCCTGTGCCCACTGCCTCTCAGGAGCGCTCCCCTTGATGAATCCCTCTAGGGAGAGGGCTCTTACCAGGCTGTGGCTCAAAGTCTTTCAAATTCACTTCATACTCGTCTTCGTTAATGTATTGGTGTCGGCCCATCATTACAATTGCAAATTTAAACTAGAAGACAAAAATCAAGACTCCTCCATTATTTCTGCACACTGGCAAAGTTCCTATCTCTGGCATTACTGATTAAGCAGTGCCACTGGTCGCGGGGCTGGAGTGGGCGGCCCCTGCGCTCTCGCCAGGGCCCAGAGCGCACCTTTTCAAACTCCTTTTCCTGGACGTCCAGCAGGCTCTGGATCCGCTTCATGACTTCTCGGAAGCGCTCGCCCTGGGAAGGCAAAGGACGGAGTGCTTCATGCTCACTCCCACGTCTCGGTGCCACGCTGAGCTCACTGAGGCAGGAGCCCAGGTGAACGACACCTGTTCAGAAGCTTCCAGTTCTGACCTTCCCTCAAACTCTTACCTGGTGTATCCTCAGCAAAAACGGAATTCCAAATGTCCCAAACACCTCTTTGTGGAAATGGGCCACTGTGATCAGCATCTCGTTTTCCTTATCTATGTCTACCTGGTCCAAAGGTATCTCCTGGGGACACATTTCAAACACAAAAAGTGTCCTAAGTGCAGTCGCTGCCGGCAGGTGTTGCGCTTAAATTCTAATGTGGCACTCCACCGGCAGGCTAGAGCGCAATCCAGAGGGCCCCAAGGCCAGCGCGTCAGAGGCTTGGCACTCCGGGGAGGTGACAGGACCTCTCAGTGTAGGGCCCACGTGGGAGGGCTCGTGTGTGCCTGTGGTGGGGACTGCAGAACCCTGGTCTCTTCCTTTCATTCCTCCACCTTGAGCTCCCTGCCAGATCCCAAAGCAAGAGGGACCAGTTCATGATGGGTGGAAGCCTCCAAGACTGTGAGCCACAATACACTTTTAAGATGAGGATTCCAGGTATTTTGTTAGAATGATGGAAAACTAAGTAGCGGGACCACATTTTTGCCAAAATACCATGATAAACCTTGCTAGAATGAGAGTGCCGAGTATTGTGGCTACCATAGCAAAACATTCAGCTTTCAATTCATGGCAACCCAACACTTTCTGCCTACATGCACTTGGGGTCCATATTAAACTTGGATTCTAAGCATAAATTCTGTAGGTTTCCACCCAGAGTCCATGCACAGATGGAGGCAGCATGGTGGACCCATGGGAGAACACAAGGGCCAGTGTTTAATGGGGACAGCAGTTCTGCTGGGGAAGATGGAAAAGTTCTGTAGCTAGACGGTGACAAAGGCTTCATGACAAAGTAAATATACTCAACTACACACTTAAAAAAATGATGGAAATGGCGAACTCTGTGTTGTGAATATTTTCTCATAATGAATCACTTCTGTAGTCTGGAAGAAGAACCAAATTATCTCAAAAAGCACTTCAACTATTGGTACATGAACCAAACTAAGGTCCCCTGTATGACTCACAGTGAGTGTCACACGGGCAGTAGACACCCGCCCTGCCACACACTGTCCCAGGTTCCATATGCACTCTGCTGCCAAAAGGGGACAGTTACCTCTATTCGAAATGTTCGACTCGTTGCAGGAGATAAACATTCTAATAATTCATCTTCTTGATGCACACCAATAATTTTGTAGCTTACAATTTCTAGCAGCCTAAATGAAGAAAAAAATGCGGCAAATAAATATATATGCACACACAAGTATTCATGTTTTCAAACAAACAAAAACAAATCTGGCTGCTAACCACAAATTGAATCCATGAAGCTACTGGAACATGCCAATCTTCTTCCTCTAGATTTATTTACTTATTTATAAAATAAAGAAACCGTACACATTAGAAGCAGGGCCTGCGAAGGGTTGAGGAGGTGGTCCCGCGACCAGTCAATAAGCTTCTGGAGCTAGCCCAATGGCCACACTTGGGCCCAGAGACACAGGCTCATCAAGCCAACCTTCCCCACAAGTAGCTCTGGGCGGGGAGGACCAGATACTTTCCCACTCACTCTTCAGAGAGAAATAGTCTCTTCATTTATTAAAAACTTACAAAAGAAAGCATTGCGGAACTAAATAGCTCTAAAGGTCAGTGGTAGGAGCAGGGCCCAACTCTAAGAAAACACTGATCGTCAAACTCAGCATCAGCCGACAATTCTAACACAAATATGAGGTTGTGTCTCAAATACAATCAGGAGTCACCTTTTTCCAGGGTCAGCTGATCATTCAACTCAAACCAGACCTTTCCTGTGGTGGCTTTTCCACCTGAGCTCACCTTTAATTACAGTCATTAACATCAGAAAACAAAGAGCGGGAAATAGTTTAATAAAATTATTCCAAACCTCCACACAGCACCAGCTTCAGGAGGAAGTGGCAGTGGATTTTAAGGGGTTCAACGTGCACTGTTTGGGCTGGGAGCAGCCCTGCCCGGCTCCAACCTGGGAAACACTCACCTAAGCCTCCCTGATGCTTTCTCACCCAGCTCCACGGCCTTCTTACATTCTTCTAACAGGTCCCGGACACAGCCATGCTTGTCTGGATATAGTGTTATTTCCTACGCGACCACAAGATGACACAGTCGCATTAGAGAAAACAGACTTTTGCTGCAGCAAATAAGAGGAACCCTGGCCGACTGGCTCAAGCACTCCGTGGGCCACCACTGTTCCCCTTAAACCCAGGGCCCCTGCTTGTGAAACCACGCACTGTGGGACCATCTGCCCATACCTGGGACCAAGCCAGTACTGACAGGAGGTTAGGAAATGCCACCCTGATGCAGAAAGCTTGCCATTTCCAGCACCACAGGAAGTGGCCCTGAGAAGGGCCCCGGGAGAGTGGGACATGGTTCAGAGGGAAAAGCCAGGCCAACACCGTGGCTCTGGCCATATCAGTTCTCCAAGGGCCAGCAATGGGGCCTCCCTCCCCAACCCTGGGGGAGCTGAAGAGACGAGCCGGCAGAGACAAGTGTCCAGAAAAGGCCCCGAGTGTGGCAGGCTCAGGGCTGAGAGACCTGCGTGGGCAGCGTTCAGGCTGCCTGAGTGGGGAGGACCGCGACACACTGAGGGCCTCTCACACAGGCTGGCACTGAGGGAGGGTGTTCCTTTAGGGACAAACAGACAATAGGCAAATGCCAATAAAACCAAAACTCACCTCTTCCCTAAACTGGCTGTTTAACCATATACACTTAAAACTTCGTCTGTTCTCAAAGTCTGTGATTTTCATCTTAAGCTATGAAGAAAGAGACATGCATTTTAGATAGGCTTCCACAAAAGCCCACACCTTCTCCTCATCACCCAGAGGGACATTAATTTGGACTCATACCTGCTGATAGTAAAGTTTCTTAGGTTGTCTAGGCTTGAAGAATTGTAGAAGATCTCTTAAAGTACCTTCATAATTATGTCTAAGAGGATTACCTGGGCCATCCCTATAACTACACAAGAAAACAGCACATGAATAGATGAAGTGTTTATTGGCCTAAAACACAAATCCTGAGTGAACACAGAAGCAAGCCCCTGGCCCCACACCTAGACATGAGGTATGGGGCTGGCTCAAGGTTCAACTCAACACTCCCGTTTCCTAGACCTAAGTCCCTCTAGCTGTCACACTCAAATGTTGTCCTCAAAGGTGACAGCAATCAAAGCCTGACCACATGACCCCTGACGCAGCTGGACCAGTAGTGTACATGAAACACTCTGGCTTTCAATGAAGCCATCAACTGCTTTGACGTCTCCAAGTAATGTGGGTGTAACATGAGTTGTGACAAGTGCAGACCTCAAGGAGGTGAGAAATGGCATGTCAGGCAGAGTGGTCAACTACTAGCATGTCAGCTCCAAGATGCTTCGATGAGTTCTGGAAAGCATGTAGTGAAGAGAAATCCCCGAGTCCACGGGCATGGCTTACCCTTGAGACTTGAAAAACTGAAGCAGCATGGGGTCTGTGTTGAGCCTCTGTGCGACCGTCTTTGCAACCTGGAGACGGAGAGAGGCAGGCTTGTGTCTGGGGCACAGCTCCTGAGCCTCGTATCTTGTGGGGTTAACTAAAGCAATGTGATGTGAGCAGGCAAGGGGTCATCACTGTGGTGTCCACACTCCTTGGTGCAGGGTGTGATAATTGGAGGCACACACACCATGGCCTGGGTGGAATCAGCACAAGGGGCCTCTCCATCTCAGGTGCTGCTCATGTCTCTGTCACTGGATCCTGCAACTCCCATCTCATGGTCCTTTTTTTTTTTTTTTTTTGGGGGGGGGGGTACCAGGGATGGAACTCAGCCCCCGCCGCCGTTTTTAAGAGACAGGGTTTTTCTCACTGAGTTGCTTGGTGCCTCGCTTTTGCTGAGGCTGGCTTTGAACTTGAGATACTCCTGCCTCAGCCTCCAAAGCCACTGAGATTACAAAGTGTGCACCACTGTGCCTGGCTCACAGTTCTTACTTTTAATGGTAAAGCTAATGTTTATTTTCTCACGATTAAACACCTGCCAGGTTACATTAAGGCAAAGGGGCTATTGCAACTTCTCTCTCAAAACAAAATTTATGCCAGAGAAGCTTTCCTGGGAGAGACACGCAGGCACGGTGGAGGACAGGGAAGCACAGGCCCAGCTCCCAAGAGCACAGCCTATGCCTAACATCAACCTTCCCAAACCACAGCCAGACAGCTTCCTCAACAGACTTTTGAAAAATACACAGGTCTTTCTGGGTAGCACCTGCTGAAGAACAGCTTTCTGATACCTGAAAATAGTTCATTCTGTTGGACAAGGTGACCACGAAGCCAGGGTCGTTGGGGATCGTCTTGTCACAGAAGATGACGTCGACACGGTGGTAGAGGTCTCTGAAGTATTCTTTTGCAGTGGGCAATTCACTATTATCATTTTCAGGGTCATCCCTGGGGAAAAGAAATGTTCAGAATAAATGGAGGCCCATGCAGTGCCCTGTTGAGAGACCTCATCTGCTGGGCAGCAGCGATGCCCACAGACCCTCTCTGTGCAGGGTCTAGGAGTGCACAAGACTACATGTCACCAGTGCCACAGAAAAGGTGGCAGCCCCAGCAGGGTGCGGCTCAGGTTGCTCTGCACTCCTAGGTTCACAACAGAACCACAGAGTCCCTAACCCTAACCTGACCAGGACTCGGCGGGGAGGCTTCTGTCTGACAGGAAGCTGTTCCTGACTTCAAGTACTGCAAACCAGACTGAGTCTGCTGCAGTGGGTCTGAATGAGTTACCTGAGCAGATACGGCCAAGGAATTCTGACTTCCAGTGCTGAGGGAAGAACAACTCTTCCCACATTTTTAGGAAACAAAAGAGCTTTAAATGATGGCATTGTTCACTGCCCCTAACTCCAAAACCCAGAGTGGCTAGCTACTGCCAACACTCAGATACTTGCAATGACTCATGGCTCAGGTCCAAGTGCAAATAAATGTGCCCTGGTTCTGGGACAAACCAGACTGCAGCTCCTGATGCTGGTGCAAAGGGATGGAACCATCACGTGGTACGTACTTCTGAAACACTATGATATCACCATCCATTAGTTCATCAAGGGCTTTATCAAGAGACACATCATAGTCCTGAATTCTCTCCGTTAAATTCGGTTTAACTTCCTATAGTAAAAGATATAAAAGTTTCATTACAAAATTTGTCTGCACATAATGTAAGTATTTTCTCTACACCCAATTCTGTTCACCATTTTTATTTTTTATTTTTTTAAAGACATGGATTCTCCTCATGTTGCCCAGGCTGGCCACAAACTTTTGGGTGTAGGTCATCCTCCTGCCTGTCTCCTAAGGAGCCAGAATGACTGTAGGCATGCACCACCACACCCAGCGCACCCACACTAAGTTGAAATGTCTAAATGGAAGCTGGGCACAGGTGGTGCCTGCCTGTAATCCCAGAAACTCTGGAATCATCCTGCCTCAGCCTCCCATTTTGAGACCAACCTAAGCAATCCAGCAAGACCCTGTTTCAAAATAAAACATAAAAAAACAGGGATATGGTTCAGTGACTCAGGGATCCTGGGGGTCAATTCCCAGAACAACAAAAAAAAAATGTTAATGGGAAAAACAAACCTACAGGTACCTAATAATCACTGATCCTGTAAGTTAAAACTCACAAATCTAAAAATGTGTAATTTCTGAACTCAAACTACCAGAGGCCTGGAGTTAACGGACCTTAAACAACAAACCAGGGGCTGGCAAAACACCCACCCTCCCACCTCCAACGACGACTGTTACACTGACTATGAAAAACAAGTCATCCAAACCTCATAGAGGATAAGGCTAGTATCTTGGACAAATCCTGCTCTGTCACACATAACTGGAAGCAAGTCACCTAGGATAGAGGAAAAGCTTTAATTCACAGTTGAGATACATTGAGCAAATCCATGCAGAGGGCAGGTGCAGCGGGACTTACGTATTTTACAGGATATGGGTGTGTAGATATGCCCACAGTAATTCAAGCTCCGTGTTTTAGGATCATACATCTTCAAAAATAACATTACGTCATCTATAAGTTGATGAACCGGTTTGTTAGAATCTTAACACTCATTACAACGTTAACAACAAAAAAACAAAACAGCTGAGCTTAGGAGGTCGATGACTGAAATGATAGCTTAACGTCCCCCTAAAAGTTAGTGTCAAGAGGCTGCTGAACCTATGACAGCAGAGGTAGGCTCCCGATTTCAAACCCTGAACTACTACCCCAGGCAGTAAAGATGAAATCCCAAGTTGGATGGGTGGGGATGCAGCTCAGAGGCAGCCCCACAAATGACAGGCCCCAAGTTCAATCCCCAGCAACAACAAAAAAAAAAACACAAAAAAGAAATCCTGGCACTAGCTTGCTGGGAGTATATGTTAGCCAGAAGTGGATCCTCACAGCAATGAAAGCCCGTCACTTTACTGTGAAGGTGGCGTGCTCTTAGAGCTGAACTGAACACACCCACCTGTCTAGGTGCACACTCTGTGGTTGTTTCTACATGACAACAGGCCAGGTGGCCCAGAGAATGAAAAGTTTACTACCTGGCCCTGACAGACACCTGTGACCCCTGCCTGATGTGATCAGGCCAGAGATGCGCACGACTCAGGGCCCGGAGCAGGCCCAGGGCAGGCCACCTCAGCATGGCTGCCCAAGCCTTGAACACGGACTCAGTGAGCAGCTGTGGCACTCATCAGCAGGTCTCTCTGCAAGGGGAGGCTCGGCCCTCTGTGCTCAGCACCATCCAGGACCCCAACTCTCCTGCGCTGTGTGCAGCCAGGCACTGCATGTGCACTTACGATCTTTATCAAACTTGGGCAAGGTTGCTCCACTGGCAGCCAACTCAGGATCCACTGTTTCCAGGAATATTGTCCAAGGGTTTTCGTTATCACTCAGTTCAATCATCTATTTCCAAAAGAGATGCTGGTTTTAGAAGATGTTAATGGCTTAGATGACAGAGTGAAAACTACACGGTGCGCACCGCCTGCAGAGGGGATGCCTCCTGCAGTGCCACAGACACCCAGCACCAACGATATTTACTGTTTTGTTGCCGTCTGCTTCATTATCTAACATTGCTGGTCGTTTTGTTCCATTACTCCTTGCTTGCATGGGCCACAATCGAATTTGATCTTGTGGAAATCCCTAGGGGAGAAAAATAAAAATAGATCAAAAGAGCAACCATCACACACTTTCAATTCTATACCAATTTAACGCTTCTGTGTTAAAGGGGGGGGGGGGCGCTAATTATAACCCTTCCCCCGTCTGAGCTGGACAGCTACACCTCCTTCCTCCGGCTCTCTAGCACTCCAGGGCAGAGGGCCCGTGGTTCCAAAGTGCTGCTGCAGCTGGGGAGGAACGCCCACCCGCTCTGCCCGTTGGCCAGTCCACTGCAAGACCCGCTCAGGGTAGAAATATGCTCTGAAATGCTGTGGAATTCCCTGCACTGGAGTCAAGAGCTCAGCATCTCCTTCCCTGGCTCCAACAGAAGCAGTGCCCAGGATGCTCCCCTCACTTCCACAGGCAGCCAATCTGTACTAAGGGGTGGAGAAGGAGCTTGGGCAGAGCAGGAAGTGCCAATGGGGGTCGGGGGAGGGGGTCACGCACCATGGTTTGGGAGAGGCTCTGAACAAACTCTGCCAGGGAGGAGTTCTTCAGAACCTTGAACACAGTGTACTTCACTTTTTCTTCATCGTACATGTCGTTTCCTTGGTGGCCGCAGAACTGGTCCTCTGCAACTATCTGAAAACACACACACAGAACAGAGTTCACAGCCGACAGATAGCAGACGAGTCCGGCGAGGCACATTCACACCAAACGGGCTGAAGGCTAGGCTTATCCTCTGAAGGGACTTCTTTAGGAGACCGAGGGAGGAGCACAACAGAATAGCAGAGACTCTAGTTAATGGGTTGCTGTGGTGCACTCCCTGAGCAACTGCCCTGAGCCCTGCAGCCCTGCCTCCTCCTGGGAGGTCCTGTCTGACACACACACACACACACACATACACACACACTGGCACTGCTGTATGTGGACTCCATCCGGCTCACACCTAAGCCCTTACTCCTACACTGGGTGGACATCCAATCCCTCAGTGCTGACCCCCACCTGTGTGTCCAAGTCCCCCAAGGCCAGCTGTCTGTGGCAGGGCTCAGGGGGCAGAGGCTGACCTGCACTTGCATGTAGAGATGGGCCTCCTGCCGCTCCTTCCGCTTCTGAGCCTCGATCCTTTTCTCTTCCTGTAATCGTTCCACCAACTGCTGAGGAATGTCATGGTCTGTGACAGCTTGTAAAACTTCACCTGCAGGACAAATGCATCCTCTTTCACCTTGGTGCCACGGCCACTAGTAAAATGATCTATTAAAGTGATATTACCGCTGGGCATGGTGGTTCACAACCGTAATACCACCAACTCAGGAGTCTGAGGCAAGAGGGTTGCAAGTTCAATACCAGCCTCATCAACTTAGGCCCTAAGCAACTTTGCAAGATCCTGTCTTAAAATAAAAAGGGGCCTGGGGATGTGGCTCAGAGGTTAAGCACCCCTGGCTTCACTCCCTGGCATCAACATAAATAAATTTTTAAGAAGTAAAACCGTTTGGCACCACAGTCCACTTTACAATCTGCAAGCCCCGTCCCCTTGCTTTTGGATGTTCTGAGAAGGCAGAATAAGCAGAAAACAGGTTTGGACGGGCAACATAGCTTGGTCCACTGTATGTTGTTAACTTTTAATTGCATTCTTCTGGTGTAAAATACCAAGGCAGTGGGGGTACCCATGGCACGACTGTATGGGTTCATCGTGGCTAAGAGCAGGACAGAGCCCAGCTGCACTCACTCAGCTTCGACTCCCTGATATAGACCAGCATGTACGCGTTCGTGCAGTGTCGGACAGAGAGGTCATCATCGTGACCTCCGTAGTTGTGCTCGATGGCTTCCTCTTTAGTACACCTCGACACCACGTCGTCATCAAATTTACACCACTGGAAGGAAAGCAGCCAGACGTCAGCAGAGACAAGGCACCAGGACTGGCGCTCAGCACAAGAGGCCCCACTGGGTCAGAGCAGGCGTGGCCTCCCCGAGGCTGCCACACAGAGCAGCAGCGCTGCCATCTGCCTCTTTAATACTCCGTGGGAAGTGCTGCCATTTCACCAGCTCCACTTCCTTCTCAGGTTCAATGACAGGTGCTAACAAATCTATAGAGAATTAAACCTACCTAATTCAGCTAGTTGACACTTGGTGCTATGATTGTACAGTTCAATGGGATATTTTATATTATCCCACGACACACTGCAACAAATTGATGACTTAAATACAAGAAAAAAGCCAAGTGTGAGGGTGCACACCTGTTATCCCAGAGGCTACAGAGGCTGAGGCACAAGGACTGAGGATTCAAAGCCAGCCTCAGCAACTTAGAGATAGTCTTGCTAAGTTGTTCAGAGCCTTGCTAAGTAAAATACGAAAAAGGACTCGGGGTGTGACTCAGTGGTTGAGTGCCCCGATGTTCAATCCCCGGTACAAAAGAAAAGAAAAAAGCCAGCACAGCTGTATATGATAGTCATCTTCCAATCTCTTGCCTCCAATAGAGCCACTTCAAAGTCAATGGGACAGGAAAGGCACTCCACCCCTGATCCCTTGCTTGCTGGCCCTGTGGCCTTGGAGCTCTGATTCGGAAACCCTCATTTGACAAATGCTAACAGACCTTCTGCCCTCCTGAGTGTTATAAAGAGGGTGAGATGGAAGACAAGGGGCCCCAAATACACAAACAACCTGTGAGCAGAACTAGTAAGTGCCTTTCGGCTGTAAAGCCCTCTGTAAAGCCCAGTGTCAGTTACTAACAGAAAAGCACCATCTCTGACCTACCACTCTACCTCTGAAGTACCGGCAAAGAAAGGGACCGGAACATGACACTGCACAGCAAGAAAACAGGACATCAAAGGCAGGGCAGGGACCCTTGACGGACGCGGTCAAGGAACAGAGCGGAAGGGAGCTTGGCAGAGCTGAGTTTGCAGGGTCCTATTGCCTGGGCCCCACACTTACTTTGCCATCCCCTTTGGGGTTCAGATAAACCACATAATGTCCACCATGATTATCTCCACTGTGAACCAGGACAGCATGAAGAATATAATTTGCAGGGTCTTTAGGATCATTTTTTTGCAAAAACTCATCAAGTGGTAATTGTTCCGGAAACTCAAATCTATTAAGAGAAATTTTTTAAAGAAATTAAACATTCGTTTATACATTTGAAGGGAAGGCACTTTTGAAGTACTTCTGAGATAGCTTCCACTAATTAGAAAATCTGTTCACTGTTACGTCAATATAAAGTTGTGGCTAAATGTGAGAAAAATGCTAAAAAGCACTAGAATTTGAACTAGTTCAAATCCAAGGGCTCACCATAACATTCAGTGTTCGGATAGTTCACACTGAACTTTCTAGGGTGTGGACAACCCTTCGGCACCAATCAGCAAGGCCAAGTCGCAGACCACGGAGGTTACTGCCACCTGAGAGATGGGCCAAGGCTGCGGCTGGGAGGGAAGACAGGAACAGACTCCTCGCGGCTGCCTTCTGCAGAAGCCCTCAGCTCTTGCTGGCTTCACAGCATTAGATTCAGGTGGTCAAATCTCGTCACCAGTGGTGACAAAGGGCAGAAAAGCTGCAGGGAACCCAGGGGCTCCAACCCTTGGCTCTCACGCCCACCGCTGGGGAGCAGCATCCCTGTGTTGGCAAGTGCTGAGTTCCTAATGATGTCGAAAATCGACATTTGTGTGAAATCCCATAATTTTTAAAACACTAGACACAAATCTAATAAAAGTAAGGTGAGGATGGATTAAACCCCAATGTCTAGAGCCCACCAGGCAGCCCTCATCATGAGGCCACAGCAGGGTGAGCCAGTCAGGGGCAAAGGGTCTGCTCATGGTGCCCTCAAGCCTGAAAGGTGACTGACCATCCGCCAGCCTGTACACAGGTTGGTGCTCAAACCAACCAGGGTAAGAACATAGTATCCTAAAGCAAACCCAGGGGTGTGCATGAGAACTCTCGCATCTGATCTCTTAATCTGAAAACCCCCTACTTTAGCATTCTTGAAAATTCTAGTACATTCTAGAAGTTAACCACTGAGATCACAAAATATTGCAAAACATACGAATCTGAGATAACATTTATATTATGGAAAAAATTCAATTTATTAGAAAAGCTGGTGAAGTCAAACTATCAAACAGAAGTAATTAATAGACTGTCCTCATAGACTTCAACCTGCCCCAACAGGGAACTGGGGTTAGGGGAGGTGTCCAGTTGGGAACCAACTTCTCCTACTGAGATCACCCCAACCCTTACAGCTCTCTGGGGAACTGAGGGAGAAGAGGAGCAGAAGAGCCCTAGGTGAGCTCCACACAGACCACAGCACCTCCACGCTCCGCCCTTGGGATTACCTGTCATTGATCTTGATGTTTTGGTCCGTCTGAGGGTCATACATGAATCTCATCAGCTGCAGATGTAACACTGGTGGCAATGTTAGGAATTTCACACCTTTTTCTGCTTCCTGAACATTGAGAAGAAACACAAACTTAGTTCATCTCTTTTTTCTTTTCAGTACTGGGACACTCAACCACTGAGCCACACCTCCTGGTCCTTGATCTTCTTTATTTTGATAGAGGGTCTCTCTCACTAAGTTTCTGAGGCTGGCCTTAAGCTTGTGATCCTCCTGCCTGAGACTCCCAAGTCACCAAGATTACAGGTGTGTGCCACTGCACCTGGCTCACCTCTAGTATTTCTTGAAGCAGTGAAAGTTAATACAATTTCAGCACAACTGAATGTGTCTGGGGACTCTGGATGGGCAAAGGCAGGAAAGTTACAGTGTCTCTGCCATTTAAATCACACCACACCAGCATTTGTGTGGGAGATTAAGTACTAAGTTGATGCCTAGCAAAGGGGAGGGGTTAATTCAATTACATCATTTGCAGTCATATTTAACTGGCATTAAAAACGTCGGGAAAATCAAAGAAAAAAAAAAACACTCCTTGGCAAATTAGAAAGTTGGTGATTACAGTTGTGTCTGACTGGGCATGTAGTGGAAGCTGAGATGAGCACAGATGAGCATGGCTGCCACCACCAGCAAACAGCCTGTGTGTCCCGGATTCCCTCACCAGGTCCTGTCAGAGCTCAGTCAGAGTCTACTGCTCAGTCCCACTAACCAGTACCCCTCTCCCCGGTGCCAGCCTCTGTGCTACTGGACACTCGCATGCACCCCCGTATTCTAGACAGGGTCTCCTCTAGAGGGACATGTGACCTCTATGCTCTTGGCCTCCATCGGCCAGCTATCTGTCCCTCATCAAAATAAGGCCTTGAGAACCTCAGCCACCGTGAGCACTTATGTGCCTGATTCATGGGTGTACTTGCAATAAAGGCCAGAGACTTGGAGGAATTGGGGGAGCTCCACAAAACATACCTATTTGGCACCTTCTTTAGTATGCCTGAGAATGCTTAGGAAGACATGGTTACCTCTGCAAAGAAAAACCCAAATACCCAGGAACCAGGGCCACACTACAGGACAACACTGAAGACAAAAAAAAAAAAAATCCTCTCCACCACTAGACAGGCCAAGCCTAGGACGCACTGCTCACCTAGACCCCAAACCCCCAAGACCTCAGAGAGCAATTCTTGTGAGTGAACAGAAATGTTTCCTAGCACACTTGGATGAGAAAGCTCTGATTAAGACCTGTAAAGAGATCTTCTGATCTAACCCATGCCCTGGTTCCTCTGACCTAGCAGAACAGTGAGCACATTGCCTACCACAGAACAGGTACACTGGCACCATGAGCCGTGCATTGACAGCTTGGTCAGCACAGGCCAATCTGCAAAGCTGTAATAAGAAATTGCTTGAGTCAATGAGTCCAGGTTAGGAGGTTGCAAAATCATAACCTGGGCCATCGGGTTGCTGGATCGAGTAGACCAGCAACCACTGCCCAGGTCACCTCGTTAGATCATAGAATGGTCACTTGTTCAAGAGGCTCAGTGCTCTGCCAGATGCCCAGAGTGTTCCCTGCTAGGGAATGCACTCCTGACCCTAGAAGTTGTAGCCCTCAAAACCAACTACACTTAAAAAAAAAAAAAAAAAAAAAAAAAAGTGTGATTTACTAAAAGGAATCAAGTAACTAACTAAAGAAACTTTATGCGTGACCACGAAAAACTGAAGAAAAGCTCTACCAACGAACACAATAGACAATAAAAAACTCCTTCCAACCCCATGGCAATCCTCCAACCTGCAGGGCAGCTGAGCTCAGCTTGGACACTGCTGCACTTGAGATCCCTGCTACTGCCCACCCCGACCCTGACCCCTTCAATTCTGTCTGGAACTTCCTTAACCTCTAAGCCCAGCACCACACAGCAAGGCACAGGCAGGATCTTCACTGGTAACTGAGGAGAGGACACAAGAAAGTCTACAACAGGACACAAGTGGACACCCATGTTACCTGCAGGCCGTGCTCCCCGGCATCGTATTTATTGTCACCGTCTAGTTGTTCTACTGCCACATAATCCACAAATGACTCAAATACTTTAAAGAGAGAGAGAAATAGGTCAACCCATGTGATCACTGAGACTATCTGTAACAGAACCAACCCAGCGCAGATTATAAATATCAGTGCATCTAGAACATTCTGGAAACCAACTGTAGTAATGCACCCTCTGCTACATCTGTACTGAGCTTGCCACACTGCCAGCTTCACTGGCTCAAAGGACACTGAGGGACTCCTCAAGAGTGGCTCAAGTGGCAGCATTGAAGGGTCAAGGCCTATTAAAGGTACAGTTGAGGTTGCACAGGGTGGAGGGGAGGGACAAAAATTGGGCGAGAGGCAGCCCGTCTAAAGGTGGTCAGTGGCATGGAGACGCATGGGGCTGGGGCTCAGCTGGACCTGCACAAGGTGGGGTCAGCCCACTGGCCCAACACTCACCTGTTACACGGGCTCACAGACAGAAAAGGCAACAGGACCAGGCAAGAGGACATCAAGAAAAGTGACAACAGACACAATGGGTGTCACTAAAACCAAGAAGTTTTGTTGAACAAATGGCAATAAGAGTGACAGGCCAGCAGCATGCTGGGGAAGGGCTTCTGCTCTGGTATGAGGGCCACAGAGCTGGACCACGATGGCACCAGCAGTTCACACCTGGGGATGACAGGCAGTGCTTCCCTCAAAGCAGGGACAGGAATCAGGTCCCAGGACAGCCAGCTCACTGTAGATGTCCCCCAGACTGCTGCGCGGGGAAGAGGAGGGAAGCTAGACAGAGGTCTGCATCCACTGGGCCCTGAGGACAGGCCTGAGAACAGGAGGAGCCAAGGCGGTGGAATCCAAGGCAGAGCACTGCAGAGATGGGCTGGGAGAACCATCGGCCAATCGGGTGAGGACATTATCAGGGGCCCCCAGGAAGACAAAGATCAGGGAGGACAGGCCTCTGAACTCATGATGAAGAAGGCTCCCACTAGCCACTGTGGGGAACCTCCTGACCGTGGGGGACTCAGCAGAAGACTCACAGATCAACCCTCAACAGCACCTGCGATGCTCCCACCTAATAAGGCTTGAAAACGGGGCTGGAGAGAAGGAGACCATTTACAAGCGACCTCATCGTCCTCAGCATGCCCGTCACCCAGGAAACGAAGCCCAAGTTTGCAGAGACTGCAGCTGCAGTCCAGCTGAGAGCCAAAACCATCCTAGAGAAGGACAGCCAGAAACCAGGCGACCGAAAACAGCAAGCGAGGACATCAGGACAGTTACAAACTGCAGCCCCTACCCTAAGGAAAGCACAGAGGCAAGCACAGGTGGTGTGAAGAAGAGACTTGGAATCTCTTATAAAAGGATCCAAATAAAACCTCTGGGATATGAAAATAATAACAGGATGAGATCAATAGCAGATAGGAAGACTGGGGAGGTGGAGGACAAAGCAATGGAACTGACCCATGGAGTGAGCTGGGCAGCAGGAGGGGTGGGGAGCACAGAACCTGTGACCAGCGGCCAAGATGCAAATTTGATGAAAACTATAAACCCACAGATCCAAGACATTTAGTGAACACCAAGCTGCAGAACATGGAGAAACTACACCAGAGCTCAGTGTGATTCATACCCAGGCAGCTTAAAACCTACGATAAAGGGAAAACCAAAAGCACTGGGCTTTTTTGAGGGACACTTTGACAGAGGGACAAAGGGTGACATAAGACCTCCTCGAAATGATGCACACGAGAAGACAGCAGAACACTGGAAGAAGATGGTAGCCCAGCAGTCTGTGCCAGGGAGAGGAAGGCCTCAGGACACCTGTAGGAGGAACGCCTGACAGGGAGCCAGAGAGCCCCACCAGAAGGGAAAGCCTCTGAACCTGTGGATAAAGACCTATTCAAAAGGACAGGAATCAAACCAGAAATAAGAACTGGAAAGCCACATGAAAAGAGATAGAATACTCAAACAAGTCTCTTATCACCACCACCCCCCCAAAAAAAAAAAAAAAAAAACAAGTCTCCCCCCTAAATCATTAGAAAGCATTTGAAAAAGAGACCATTACAGACCTTCAAGGAAATACGAACCACATATTACCCCACAGATCCAAGAAGAAATCCCATACCCGCTGAGAAGGCAGGCAGGGGAAGTGTCTGTCCTGCACCTAGCACCTCAACCAGAGAAACAGACTCCGGAAAAGAATTTGTGGTACAACCCTAAAATGTAACACTATAAACAATGAAAATGATCAAGCTATCACTATTTACAACATGACTATCTCATAAATATAATGTTGGACCAAAGAAATCAGAAAAGGTGACATTGTGCTACATGATTCCCTTTAAATAATCATCTAGAACATGCAAAGTTATCCTGAGCTATTAGAAGCCCAGATGTTGGGGTACTGGAGAGGGGAGCTGGGGGCTGGGCTGGTCTGGGGCAGAGTTCAGGGTGTGTGTGTGTGGGGGGGGCTGTCCACCCATCGCACTGCACACTTAAAAAAAAGTTGTGTAAACGAGACATTAAACCAAAATAGAAATAATCAAAAGCACAATGCCTTTTTGCACATGACACTTACTGTTTTTCTTTCCTTTTATACTTAGCTGGATATCATAATAATCTTCTCTTCTGTCAGACCGATAGTCCACCTCTTTGCACTGGATATAAGACTGCAGTAAGCAAAAGGGGGCCTCATTAACAGCCAAATCTGCACTGAAATTTTTAAAAACCATTCTTTAAGCTAAAGATCACATACCACCATTTTGCCTCGGAATAATTTTGGAATGGTGCCTTCTACACACGTGCCTTTCATCTTATTCTCCACATTATCAAGCAACTGAAAGAGAAGAGGTGAGCTTTTAAAATGATGTTCTCACTTCAGTAAGATACAGTAACTTAATACTCGGAAATGTCAACGGTCAAAGAAATTCTAGACTATTACGACCTTTGGCATGCAATTATCAAAAACATACAAAATCTTCCTTCTTGGTTGGATTTTTACAAAAATATCTACATGCAACAGTTGAGGTTAACCTTTTATACAGCCTTTGGAATGAATTAGTAATCTGTAGTGCCTTTAAAAGCATTTTTAATATTCATTTTTACCTCTGTGGAAAAGCATGTAAATTGATCACTAAACTTAACTCGTAATGGTCCACACCAAGAGATTAATGAGTTGAGCCTGTCAACAGGATTGACTGGTTTGTCCATGGATATTTAATGAACTGGATTCAATCCAGCTAGTGCTGCAAAAAAGAAAACACACCTTGCCCAGCCAATCACCTTGAACATCCATGTTGTGTGTTTGTGTGTGCATGTGTGTGTGTGTGTGTCTTTTATCACAACTGGAAGGATAAGGATTTGCTAGTGCCTAATGAGGTTGGGGAGAAATGACAGTGGGTAGAGGTCTGCACCACTGAGAATGGGGTGCTCCAGGGTCTGGATGGCAGAGCAGCACCCAAGTCACCAAGCAGCAGTGGTTGAGGACCACTAACACCACCCCAGCATTCAGTCTGGCTCTCAGCTCGTGTGTGTACACCAGTCTACCAAGTCAAAAGCCTGTGACTGTTTACACTCTAACTTCCCCTAACACCTTACCTCCAAAGAGCTAATCAAACAGCTCTCTCCAGCATTTAAAACTAGACAGATGCTTCCTTCTCGTTCTAGCCTGGGTTTGTCCTGAACAAAGATGGGTGTTGGCTGAAGGAGGTCTGAGGTTGTACTGGGTTAACTGCTCCTGACAGTGCTTCACAGTTAATGTAGGACTGTACAATAGTGCTGGACACTTACCACTCGACAGAGCTCTTGAACATCGTGTTGCATGAAGCTATCTAAAGTTTCCCACCTTTCAAAGACAAAACAGACATCTATATTTGAAATGAGCAAATTAAACAGCGACTTAGATTTTAAAACTCAACTGAATAATCAGCCGTTATTCTCCAGTTAATTTTTTATGAAGATTATTTTGGAGGTTCTATAATTCAAAGACAGGAACATTTACACGTGTTTCAGCTTGGGTTTGGAAGCTGTGCTGCCAGGGAAGGTAGGGTTACAAGCAAGTGTACAGACATTTGAAAGCTACAGATGTTGAAGATGAGACAAAATACAAAGATTAAAGGCACCAGCCTCCCTGGCTTAGGCCCACCCTGCGAGCTTCTCCCCACCCCCCCCTCCCCCCGGCTCGCTCAGTCCCGCTCACTCGCCCCTCACCAAGCAAGCAGACCCGGGGCAGGCTCTGGTACATACCCAAATGACTTTGTTAGCTTTTTTGTTCCTACGGGCTTATCACTGTGCTGTAATTCATAGAATACTCGTTGTAAAGCTAAAGGGACGCTTTTAGAGGAATCGTCGCCCTCCGTTGGCATCATATACACAGCCTGAAAGAATTGGTTCAGAATCAGAATTCTATTTCATGTAAAAGTATCAATTCTAATATCACAATGGGTGACTGCTAGGGTTTTTATCTATCCCCAAACAGGTGAGAGAGACTGAAGTCATGAATGTCTTTAAGAGACAATCTAGGAAAAATCAAGGTTAAAAAAAAAAAAAAAGTTTTTTTGTTAATTACTTATGGCAGCCCACAAAATAAGACCCACATTCACTCCATATTTCTTAAAGTGATGTTTTATATTTACCATTACTCATGAATAAAAGATTTGAAAACCTCCAATAACACTGGAATTACCCCACTTAGCTCTCTCCCAACAGAACCCCCACCGCCCCGCCCAGCAGCATGTGGACAGGGGCGTGCAGACGACGAGGAGGCTCATCAAACAGCCAACAACAGTGTCCACCCGCAGCCGGACGGCTTCAGAGTTCCCAAGTCCTCAAAATTCACCTACCATGCATTAGATCCCGAGTGTGGATTCTTACAATGTTTACAAAAATAAGATGCATCCCTAAAAAGTGAATATCTGACTAGAGCCAATAATCAACTCAATTTTGAAACAAAAACTTCAATTGTTGCCTCTAATGGCTTTCCTGTTTAATTTTTATATGTTATTTCCAGCACAATTAAAGTTATAAAATTATGCTGTCAACCACCCAAGTTAGCTTAAGACAGCCAGTGTCTAGGCACAAGGGAATGACAAGCCCCAGCCCAGCCAGGGCTCCCTGTGGAGAGTGCAGAGGCACACAGCACGGTGAGGGACGTCTGCTGGGGACTCTGACCCTTGACACACCTGACAGAGTAGGTGAAAGGTGGGAGAGATAAATGCTATTAATTTACCTTTCGTAGTTGATTTGTGAAAAATAAAGTCTGCAGAAGGCTGTTCATGTAACAAGTCGCTCCCTGATTCTTTAAACCGACATAGCCCGTGTGCTTCTTTGAGTCCCACCTGAAAGACCAGGCAAGCTTGAGGGTGGCTGCGTGGAGGTGGCTGCGCTCTGCGACGCGAGTGCGGCGGCTGGCTGGGTGTTGGTGACAGGCCCCGGCTGCGTGCCATGGCCTTTTCTCTACCACGTGACGGAACAGGATCCACACCTCTCCTCACCAGGCCCAGGGCACGAAGGACACTCAGGCCTCAGTCCTTACACAGCTCCCCTTCAAAGGCCACCAGTTCATTTCTGTGACTGTGTCAATTCGATCCCAGAGTTCACATAGCATTGGTCACATCTGCTGACAGTTTATACACTGCTGTGTGTGTGCACCTGTGTCACTGGGGACTGTACCTAGGACACCTGCTAGGCAGGTACACTGCCACTAAGCCATCCTCTGGCCCTTTAGAAATTTCCAGACAGGGTCTTGCTAAGTTGCCAAGGATGGCCTCAAACTCAAGAGCCTCTGAGCCCAAGGCAATGCCGTTACTGATCAAGATCAGTACTCAAAGATAATGAAAACACCCCACATACTCCTTTCAATGTGCCTGCCTGGCAGAGCAGTTTTATCCTGCACACCTTATACATGTCACATATATACTCGGCAAGATGGGAACGGCCCCAACCCACCTTTCCTGTAATGGGTCATGGATGAAGGAAAACAGACAGGAATTTACACAGAGCTGCTCCCCTCATTTTATTATTTTGGTGGCTGGCTAGGAAAGGTAGATGGTAGATTCTGAGGTGTCTCACTCCACCCCGATGTCTGACAGGGAGCCAGAGAATGCCACCTGGGAGTAGAGCAAGCCTCTCCCTTCCACCCCAATTCCCTCTGCACACACAGAAATCGCCAGGGAGCAGGACGGCTGTGGGACAGCAATGGCCCCAGCTGGAGCTTCCCACTCCCCACCACTTGAACTGTCAGCAGGGCCTGCTTCTCTCTGCCTTGCTCAAGGACCTCACGGCCAGGTTATCATGTCCCTGCCACCCTCAAAATAAAAGGCACAGCTCCTCTATAGTGGGTGTTTACATGCAGCCTTGGACTCCTCTACTAGACCCGTCTGCAAAGGTCTTCCAGATCTGAAAACATGGCTGTCTTGCTGACCACAATTACATTCCTAGTGCCCAGCAGTGAATGATGGGAAGGAATTGCCCAGTGAATCTGGCAGGTGGTAAACGAGGCATCTCTGTCGTGTGCTGAGGTGCAGAGGGGAGAACAACAAATGCTATTGCTTCCTTCAGTTCAGCACAAAGGTATTTTTAACAGCACCCATTCAAAACTTACGCAACTCCATGGGGAGCATCCGCCTGCACAAAGACTTCAAAAGTGACTTTGTCGTCATCTATAAATCCTTTCTCAGGATCAGTCACTTCCTATAAAAGATAAATAAGAATATCCAACTTTCATAAGAACACACAAATCATCATTTCATTCCAAAAGGACAATATTCCTTGTGTCCTGTACTTAACAGATTAAAATACTACTTTTTTAACACCCCAATTTTGCTTCCAGTTTAAAAGTGCTTTGATTTCTTTTAAACAGTGGCCTGTGAACAAAACCTGCAACAGCTTGGCTCTTCAGGAGCCATCCCAGAGGTACTAGGGCTCAGTGGCACAGCATGGATGGAGCCACAGTGTCCACCCGCTACAGCAGGACTTCAGAGGTTCTGGACTCAGGCTAGAGAGTAACATTCAACAGTAATGAGTTACTTGGAAGCAAGAACATTCCAAAAAACATTACACTGGTCACACCTCTACCAAAATGAGCCAAAATGAACTAACTTGAAAAATCTAACAACTCTATACTAGCTCGACCCAAGACAGGCCCACAGAGCAACCTGTCTGGTGAAAGGGACTTCCACCCATCAGAAGGAGCCTCCAGGTGTGCTCAGGAGAGGAGACCTGAATGCAGATGGTGTGCCAGCAGCTAAGGCCAGAAATCAAATAGATTTCACAGGTACCTGCCCAACTTACAAAGCAAAAATTTCACTCGAAGATGCTACAGGAGGAAGTAAGAATTAATTAAAGCACTAGTGGAATAAGCAATAATGCTCAGAGAATTCAGACTAAATACTCTGTTACTTACACTCCAGGCCATAAAATTGGAAAATCCCCAATCGTTTTCCTTGTGGAAGAACAAATGGCTAATGCGGCGACTGAAGGACTTTTCGTCATCTCTGTAATTGATGATCTTCAGCACTGCCTGGGCGTGGCAAGACCATGACCTGTTCAGAGAGACAACCTGCGCCTCAGCTGACGCTCAGCTGACGTCTGCCATGCTTAGACACTAACCCAGCACAGGGAATGCCTTCTCTCGTTTGGGTGGGGAAAGGCTCATTTACCTCTTAAAAGTGGGGAGGGCTTAAGGGTGTCCGTGTGGAGTCTGAAATTACTTAACTCATTTGTTCTTTAGTTCCTAAAATACTTGAAGCCAGTATTTTTACACTGCTTCTACAAAATACAAGTTTCTGAACTTTACACAGTGATCTTGGATTTTGTTAAAGCCTGTGAGTGGTCTGGGGCACAGCTCAGCAGTAGGGCACTGCTGCATGCCAGGCCCTGGGTTCCTTCAGCTGACAAGATTAAAGAAACAAACAACAACAACAAAAAAAGATAATGACCTCTTAGTAGAGAATGATTGTTTAAAAAGAATAAAAATGCACTGCACTGGAGTGGCTCAGTGAGGCTCAGTTCATATGAGTTCATGGGTTCAATTCCCAGCAATGAAAAATTGGGGGAAAAGAAGAGCGTATGCCCGCATGTACATGTGGACCCATCGACAGGAGGCATCCCAGCACCACTCTTTCGCGCTGCCTCCCCGCCCGCTCTCCGGCACACCTTCCCAGGTGCCAGGAAGGGCTGGTGCTCTGGCTGCCCGCTGGGCTGCACAGGGAGCCGCGCCAGCTCCCAGTTGTACAGGCCTGCCCAGGCAGCCAGGAACTCCGCGAGCAGGGGCAGGGATCACAGTGATGGCTCACACATGGACTGGGGTGTGGAGCCGACCACAAAGGGGCTCAGGATCCAATGTTTAGAAAACAAAACGGTTCACCACCTTACAGCCACTGAAGAAAGGGCTCACCACTGAGTGGGGGGCTTTCTCTGTGAAAACTGCCATTGATCTCTGAAATATGGACTTTTTGAAAATTTTACACTGGGGATTAAACCCAGGGGTGCTTACCCACTGAGCCACATTCCCAATTCTTTAATTAAGACAGGTATCACTACCAAGTTACCTAGGGTCTTGCTGAGCTGCTTAGGTCCTTGCTAAGTTGCTGAGGCTGGCTTTGAACTTGCAAGCCTCCTGCCTCAGCCTCCCCGATACTGGGATTACAGGCGTGCGCCACTGCACCCAGCTATGATATGCTTTTTAAAGCAAATGGAAGGACAGTGCTGTTCAGATGGGTATTTCTGCTTCCTCAGGTTGCTTATAAGATATGGAGAGCTTAGTTCTTGAAACTACCATATAGGCCAAAAACTACAGACAAGAACAAGTCCAGCCCAAATCTCATAGGATCATATCATAATGCCAAAGAGAAGAAAAGCTTTAACCTACACACAGGTTCTGGCTGGGATCAATACCAGCTTGCGCCTGCTAGGTAAGCACTCTATCACGAGCACGCCCCAGCCCAGCTGGGAAGGGAGAAAAGGAGCTGTGCTCCTGGGGACATGCAAGGACAGCACAGCCAGTCAGTGCTCCCTGGGCCCGGGTCTGGGGGTGGAGCAAGACTCCGGCAGATGAGGGCAGCCTTTTGCTAAAAGCTGCACAGTTGACAGTTATTGATACCAAGGGGAGATTCGTAAACTTCTGAGATCAAATTAATGGGTGGGCAGTTTAGTCATAAAAATGTGAAGCCTCTTATCTTCATTTTCATGTGAACAGGACCACCAAGATTCCTCTCAACCTGAGGCATTTTATAACATAACTACTTAAGGTTTTAATGGGTACTTTCTGAATGATCCACAGGATTAGTCTCTCTCTCTCTCAACGAAGGGGAATCGTGGTCCTGAACGCAACCTGCTCTCAGGCAGCTGCAGCGAGGACAGGGCGAGGCTCGGTGTCAGCTAGTCTGGATAGCCCAGATTCCACGGGCTGCAGATTTTAAACACACGAACTTCAGTTTTTATTTGCAAGTAAAAAATATACTTTTCTAGTTTGGAAAATACGTACCAGTGACTTTTAAAGAGAGAAGTGTTTAGTCTAATTTAAAAGCAAAGGGCTGTGTGAAAGCAGCAAGGAAATTGGAAATAAAATCGAGGAAGGTTGATTGAATTTGGCTTCCAATAATGTAATAACTATTTGTGGATTTGTAGTTGCATCATTTAAACTCTTACGTGGAATCAGATTCAGCATTGCACTGGAGAAAGAATCCTACGCTTTTTTGGTGTGGTCTGTCTGGATAAAAGCGTGGCATCACCATAATCTTCCATGGCAGATTTCGCACAAAACACGGAGGGCTAAGGACCGACTCACTCAGTCTGCTGAAGCGCTCGACAGTGAACTGAAAGGTTGCCTCGGAGCGCCAACTGGTGTCTGCAAGAAAACACGCCATCAATCAAGGAGCCCGTGCATTAACTGCAAGCACTAGCACGCACTTGGCACGGACTGCTCTATGCAATCTCCATCTATAGACTAAACCCGAGAGCATGGTTTCCATTTATCAGACACTAGGACTGAAAGGCGACCGCCTCTGTGGAATGGATCCTTGCTACCTCAGAGGGCTAACCACACTCGCCTTCCCTCTTACTCAACAGTTCAGTGTGGCACAACGTGGTCTCCCACATCTTCATTCCCAAGCATCCCGGTCACTGAACGGGTGGAGAGACCTCAGAGGGAAGGGGCAAGATGACTACATAACTGGCCATAACGGAGAGACATAACTACATAACGGAGAGACGTGGGCCTCAGGTGGAGGGTGGGACGTGGCTGGACACTGGCAAGTAAGGACCCGGGAGGGGTCACCAGCGCCCTGCTGCGCAGCCCTGCTCAAGGCAAGGCGCGTCCAGTCGGCCTGACACTGCTCCGTTACCTCACAGTGTCTGTGAAATGCCACCCTGGATTCCTATGAGAGTAACTGTTAGGATAAGAAAGTGGTGCTCTCCCTTCAACATGAATGGAGGCCATCATTAAATGTTAACAAAAGTGACGACTCATTTAAGGACTTAAAATTCTGTTGAATATTCCACCTTTTACTGATCATCTGCATGCCACTGCAGGCCACAGGCCCATTCGCTGAGAAGAGTCTGGCGGTATCTTACTGTTGGCTTCTCACACTACTCTGCGACTGTCATCCCATGGCCACTGCCAAGTCTGTTACTGACCAACACTCAAAAGGCCGATGGCTACAGATGGCTCTGAATGCTTTCATTTTCTGTGCCTCTCATTGTAGAGAGCAAACAGGTGGCCAATTGACAAGAATTGAGGGCCCACGCACTACCAAACAGGCAGGCCGGAAGGCTCTTCCTGGCTCAGAACCAAATGAAACACCCCTGACCCCCAGGGGCACCAGGCACAAGTAAGACTGTGGGCTTGGTGGGAAAGCATGTTACTAAGGCCCCACTGTCACCTGATCACCTCAGACCTCTGAAGGCCAACGTGATGACCCCATGACCCATCAATCTTCAAACTGTACTCACGCAACTGAGTTCTCAGGATCGGCCACGTCTCTGTTCACAGAAATTGCTGAAAGTTTGCAACTAACTGCATTTGTTCTTAAGAAAACATGTCCATCAGCCCTCACAAGAGAGTATTCTTCACCAAAGAAATGAAAGCCAGAGTCTTGGTGACGGGTAGTCAGTACTGTCACCTTCTTCCCGGGTTCTGTGGTGCTCTGCGTGTCCCTGCTCCAGGGCTCAGAGCAGGGGTACACTTCAGAAGAGCAGATCAAAGAGGGGGTTCCATCTAAGAGATGAGTGACTGATTCCAGCCTGCGCAAGTGGGGTGCTGCCCCGCCTCCTTTAGGAATGAGTCAGCGAAAAGGGAGAAGCTGGCTGCAGACGCTGACACCTTAGGTTGCAGAAGCCGATAAAATCAGACTGTCAGCAGGCCTGCTCTACAGACCCCTGGACCAATGGCCCCGAGGACCTGGAAGCCACCACAGGACTTGTGGCCTCTGCTGGGAGGCTATGCTGCTCTTCCCACTCATCTGTGCTGTGTGATCCAGCCTTGCAGGTTGTATTCAATGTGCACAGAATTCACACATGGTGTAAAAGCTTTTAAGAATTCTCCCACCCACACACTGAATTCCTGAATCATTTTATAACATTAAATAGACAGAGGTGAAGCTCAGCATGATGCCAAGTCTACTAGATGCTGGGTGATCCTCTGTGTCCCTCAGCCCAGCACTGCCAGGCAGAGGTGCTGAGACCACTTTATTATGCGACACGCTAGATTTAGCCCTCACACTCAAGGCACACTTCTAGAACAGACGTACTTTCACAAAACAGGCCAATGAGGGAAGTTCAGCATGAAACCATGTGAATAAAAATTTTCAGAGCTGGGGATACATTTTAGTGGCAGAGCACTTGCTTAGCTTAGGAGTGGTCCTGGGCTCAACCTCTAGTGCTAAAAAGAAAGAAATGAAAAAGAAAAAAAAAATCACCTCCCCAACTCTGTGCTAATAGAATTAAAATTTATATTAAATGCCAAACAAAAGAACTATGAAAATGAGACACAGTCTTAAAACTCATCTTTACTGAAACAGCCAGCCAATTATTCCACGAAGAATTGTGAGATGACTGACAAACACCTCTGCCTAACAAAACGCACCCTACAGGGCATGGGAGCCCACATGCTCTTTTTGCAACTTCCTGAGACTTTAAAGTTAAAAAGATGAACACGCTGGGGACTACAAAGGGCACCCCATACTCTGGGACTTAGTACTTCACTGGAACAAGACTGTAATCTGCAGGACACCAATGACAGATGCCCCCACCCTGTGCTCCTTTTCCTGTTGACGGAATGACAGACACCTGCTAACAGCTGTCATTGCACAAGCCTGGCCAGACTCCTGAAGGACCCACTCCCCTCAGTCCTGCTGCCATCAGACAGTCCAAAGTCCCCACACTGTGCCCGTTTCCACACTGCTCTCATCTTCTCCCAGCAGAGGCTGGGGCCCAGCCTGGGCTCCACTGTGGGAAGCAGCGCACAGAAGACGGGACACTGCAGAGATGCCCGAGCCAGACAGCTTCCCCCAAGTGGGCTCCCACAGTAATTGGGTCCAACCTCAATTCTTCACTTTAATACACGTTTTTATAAGTCTAGCTGAGCACCAAAAAATCACTTTTGTTTGTGAACCTACGATTAATCTAGATTCCTCTAGTCCTAGCAGGAAACACCTCCTGCAAGGGGTGCCAAGGAGTGGGGCAGATGTGACTAGAAGTCGATTCTGATCATTGCCAGGTGCTCTGTGAACAGGATTTAAGTGATCTTTTTCTTCCTCAACTCTACTTGTCCCCCAGCTACCTGGGCCATCAGCAATCTCCCCAACCCCATACTGAGGACTGGACACAGGGCTGTTTGCCCCTGACCTGCATCCCCAGCCCCAGCCATCCATCCATCTATCCATCCTCCACTCTACCTCTGGGGGGTGGGGTAGTACTAGGGATCGAGCTCAGGGTTCCATGCTTGCCAGGCAAGCACTTCTACAACAGAAAAACACCCCCAGCCCTTTAAAAAAATATATTATTGTGAGACAGATCTTGCTAGGTCGGCCTTGTGATCCTCCTGCGTGGCTGAGATAACAGGTGTGTAAAACCACACCTGGCTAGCTACTAACTTCTTATATAAAAAAATGACCCTTAATAAAAGGGATCCTGTGCACGTCAGTCAAATCACTGAAAAGGTAGCTGCAAAAAAAAAAAAAAAAAAAAAAAATTTTACAAATCCCTCTAGGGGCTGGGGATGTAGCTCAGCAGTAGGGCATTTGCCTAGTAAGCACAAGGCCCCATATCTTAATCCCAAGCACCACAGAAGACAATAACCAAAACCCCTCTGGTCCAGTGTTTCCTAGAGTGTGGTTCCTAGTTTCACGTTTAAAGGAGTTTTCGGGAGAGAGTTTCTGAAGTCTAGAGAGTCTAGGGGATCATTAACTGAACACTCTCGTAAGGGCAGCGGTAGGGCATAGACACCTGAGTCGAGCTGCTGCAGAGACCCAAGTTCCTTTCCCAGGTTCTGAACACTCTCCACATCACACCTACACCCTGCAGAAGAGTGTTTCACAACACACATCGAGGCTAGAAAAATGTCGCCTCAACCAAGAGCTCTGCGCCTAGGGCCAAAGCCCTCTCCCTCCCACACCGTGGCCTTTGGTGGACAGATCTTTCACCCCTGGGCCTTGAGAAAGCAACTGAAGTTCCAAACCAAGAAGATGTCACTGAAGACCACTCTACTTCCCCCAACAGAAGCTTTTCCCCTTTCAGGTCCTATAATTTACATTATTTACTATTACGAATTCAGCAAAACCTGCCTGAAAATTCAGGAGATTCTGCTACTCTAAGCACCGATCGCAGTGAGCCTCCACGGGGCGCGCTAGGCCCAGAGATGTCCGGCAATGCCTGGTCACTGTTGGTCATGGTGGCTGCAGGTGGGGAGATAGTGGCACCCTGCAGTGCACAGGACGCCCTTCTACCTGTGGCCTCCCAAACCCTCCCCCTAAAGGGGGAAGTGCTGTCACAAACCGCACCTGAGTCCTGATGGGGCGGGGCCAGTTATGGCTCCACAAGTGACCCAGACTGCTCCCAAATGCACACCTGGCACCTCTGACCTGGCCACCTTCCCAAACACGCTCTCTGAACCACTCCTGGCATCTCTGGTGTCTGAGGTAAAGCCACCAAAAGCCCAACAACTGAAGAGACCACACCCACACCGGCGCCCCTGTCTAGGTGGAAAGCGCACTCCACGGAACAAAGCAGCGGGTTCGGACCACGCCTCTTTACCTTCCTCAGATATTGCCTCAGCCAGCTGCCAGGGGGAAACCGCACTGTGAGAGAACTCTCAACTGCGGCTGCAGTTTCACATGGAGGCTGAACTTTTGGCAGGAGGTCTGAACGGCAGTCCTTCTGGTGGTGCAGCCCGTGCCTGATGGTTTCTTTCAACTGCCCCGTTACTCCCCTGGGAAGGACACAACCCTCATGAGGATTGATGGACACGCTTGTACAGAACATGGTTTCATATTACACTGCACAACTCCAGGGGCTGCATAAAGCACTGACTGGCTGCTTTCCTTCTCAGGATTTTGACCTCGCACATGTATAGGTCACACAATCTGATAAATTATAAGGATGAAACAGTCCCGAAAGAAAAAGTGACTCCCTAGACACAACTGTCCATGCATGGACACATGCGTATGCCTTTCTGCGCAGGGCAGCAGGCCGCCCAGTGCCTGGCTCTGACCTCACACCTCACAGGAGTGGGGAGGGCCCTGCCACAAACCCTAACAGTCACACTGCAGTGAGGATGCGGGAGGCCAATCCCAGTGGCTGGAAATGCCCTGCTGCAGATGAAAAGGAGAGGAGAGGAGAGCAACTCGCCCTAAACATGGAGCGCTGGAGAACTGCAGGCACGGAGGTGCCCACGCACACACCTCCGCAGCTGGGCCTCCTGCCTGGGCTGGGGAGACCCGACTCACCTTGAGGTTTCGTAGGCAATCTTGAAATTCAAAACAAATACAGGATTCTACATTTCCCTCAGATCTAACCTCCTGAAAACTAGCTCCTCTTAAGAAACTCACAAGTGCTCAAGGAAAAAACATGGAGTCTATTTGACAGTGTCCACCGCTGCAAGTAAGCAAGGCACGTGCACTTACCATCCTCCATGTCCTCCTCGGCATTGCTGTGCCCGTCACTCAGGGCCACATTCCCATTGATGACAGGGTTTTGAGTAATTCTTGGCGGGTCATCCGTATCTCCAGCTTTAACAAAAACAAAAAGTCCATGGGTTTTTACCTTCACAGATTACATTAAACAAATATATTTATACTTTTGGTAACACCTAATAACTAAGTCTTAATGTACCATAATTAAAATCCATTCAGATTTAAAAGACAATTATAAGTAACATGAATTTTTTGTTTTCAGATACTAAGTAAAATTTGAACATATGACACCCTGCAAAATAACCTGCTCCATTTACAATTATATTTATGCAATGATTTCGTATGCACAAAATGTCAGTGTAAATTTATTTAACTCTTATTCTATATTGGCTAATTGGATTCGATTTAAGAATCTGCATGTAATCAAAGTGTGAAATATGATATATCAAGAACTATGTAATGTTTTGAACAACCAACAATAAAAATAAAAAAAAAAAAGAATCTGCATGTAAGGTGGGAAGTCATTGCAACAGGTTTCATACTAAAAAAACTTCATCGTGCACACAGAAGCAGTGTGCAGCTCGGACTCTGAAACTGTGGACATATGCCAGTCCTGCGTCACCACACTGTCAGCCTCAAAGGGCCACTGGACAATCTCTGTATAATTACGTAGAGTCTGGAAAGTATTCAGATGCTGACAAAGTGTATTTGTTCCTCTAAATTCTGGCTAAAACCTGACTTTAAAAACAAATGAAATTTCAGTAATGATTGGCGCACACGGTGAGCACTCTACAGTTACGGCACTCACTGTTAAACACTGGTCTCTCACTGACCCAGGTCTGTGACTTAAAGCCAAACAAACCACAGCAAAGTTCAGGCCTTTAGGAAACTAGACTTCCATTTTAATTCACGGGTTGTTCCAGAACAGCTCTCTGTAAAGAATGCTGACCCCACGCTGCCCACGGTACACTTTCCCCAACAGGAGAGACAGTCAACACCAGCAGGAAGTGGACTCGCACACCAGCCAGGCTAGGCTGTGCCTTCACCGGGGAACAGCAGGCAGGCAGGCAGGCAGGCAGGCAGGCAGGCAGGCAGGCAGGCGCTCCGCTTCAGCACCTCGGACAGTGCCCCTCCGGAGCCCCTCCAGCTCCCCTCAGGTTCTCAAATACTCCACTATGGAGTTACATCACGAAACCACTCCATAATGATCTCAAGACTCAGAATACCAAGAAACAGGCATTTCTACCCACATTTACACAGATGTTTAACTATTTCCACCCCTAGCCATCTTCTAAGTTTTGTTAAATACTGTGCATAAATTTGAATGTGTTAAAAAGCAATTTCTAAAAACAAGACACACTTTTAAACTGGTCCTTGACCTCTATGTCTTGACAGAAATGCTGGGGGTGGTGGGGGAAGATGACATTCCGGCTGGTGGGGGGTGGGCCTTTAGGGAAAAAAGGTAGTCATGTGGGCCAAAGGACAGGAGAGAGTTTTTAGAGATTATCTTTGCTGTCTGAACTCTCCAGACAGAACACACTGGCCAAAAAGGGTGGGGGAGGCAGGAAGAAGGGGGAAGGGTTTTAGGTCAATGGCAGTGCTCGCCTAGAATATGCACGGCCGAGTTCTATTCCCAGAATCACACACACAAAAAAAAACATATTCCAGATGACTATTATCCCTATCTGTCCTCAAACTACACTGAATTACATAAAAATATTTATGGGGAAATCCCTATGAATGGCCAATTAAATCAGATACAACACATTCCATCAATGGAATGTTTTACGGCAAGTTTGGTGGGTTTTGTGTGTTTGTGTGTGTTTGTGTCTGTGTGTGATTGATTTTAATTTATTTTGAGACAGTCTCACTAAGTTGCCTGGGATGGCTTTGAACTTGTAATCCTCCTGAGGCTCCATGATTTCAGGCATGTGCCACCATGCCCTGTGCAGCATTTTTTGAAAGATTTTTCACGTATCTATGTGGCAAATTCTCTTAAGTTTGGTTTAAAAAAATTAATATCCCAAGCAATCTGTATCACATGCAATTTTTGTTGAGAGAGCTGTGTTGGAACAGAAAATCTCCCTTTACAAAATTCAAAACTGCTAATGGCCAAGTGCCTATAATCCCAATGACTTGGGAGGCTGAGGCAGATCGCAAGTTTGAGGCCAGTCATGGCAACTTTGTGAGACTGTTTCAAAATAAAATAATAAGTGCTGGGGATGTAGCTCAGTGGTAGAGCATCCTGAGTTAAATTCCTAGTATTGCAAGTGTGAAAGGAGCTATAAACAAGAATCTCTTAACCAGAGACTCTTAGGAGGGTCTAGGGCAGCAAAGCCCTCTCCACTGCACACTCGCTGTAGTGGACACACCATAACTAAGAACTTCACCTGAAGTGCACCTGGTATATACAGTTTCTCAGTTCAACCAAAAGCAACTACTTTAAGACATGGTTCACTGCACACATGTAGAAACAGACAGATCATCAATCACCAAAACAGAAGACCTAGAAAATGTGTTAAGTGTCAGTGGTCTAAACTGAGGCAAGTTATGGAATTCTACATCAGCAATTGTGAAGTACGAACAAAGAACTTGGCTTCACGAGATCCAGAGAATCAGACGCAAATACAAATGAATCCAGATAACAGTGGAAGGCAGGCTCCGGTGACCTGTGACTGAGTGCTTCCTACTAAAAGCTCGGCAATTATAAAACTGTGGTCCCAATTTGTGAGACCCACAGAGTCCCGTTCACCACACCTTACTGGGTGGGGTAGAAAACAGCAGCAAGATGAACTGCAGGGTGGGCTAGAGAAAGCCTATCTTCCCAGCATGTCACAATTGTGCTCAGCAAAGTGGTCAAGACGGGGTCTGGCTGCAGCTGGTGCACAGGAGGCACATCCTGTGCAGCCCTCCAGTTGAGCCAGATGCTTCCAGCCAGAGCTTGTCATCTGCCCTTCCCACCCCTCCAGGCACAGAGTGTATAGAGGCTGGTGGCTGCACAACAGACAAAGGCCACTGGTTGGCCCACCAGGTTCCTGAGAAACAGGACCTGGCCCAGGAAGCTCCCAACCAACTGCCAAAACAACTCAAGTCTGTCACCAGGGGACAGAATATCCAGTATTTTAAAAAATAAAAAAAATTTTTTAAAGTTCTGCGGGAGGATTAAAACTGTAATTAAGCACAGTGAATCCCTGAGCCAGGAATAAATAATGAAAGCACCTGATAGTTGCCAAAAAATAAATAAATACATGAAAACTGTGCCAGGGGCTTCTAGAAATAGCCTCCACGACAAGGCTGTCCTCATTAACTGTCAAATACGAGGCCAAGAAGTGGCGTGTACACACACTTATACCTACACGAAAGTGACTGCACTCCTGTGTTTCACATCCCACTTAGCTGGGATTCTGAAAGACATTAACACTGATCTAGCCAAACATGAACCAAAGCACTCAATTTTTTTTTTTTTTGGTGGGGGGGTTACTGGGGATCGAACTCAGGGGTATACTCACCGAGCCACATCCCACATCCCCTGCCCATTTTTCTATTTTATTTAGAGACAGGGTCTCACTGAGTTGCTTGGCGCCTTGCTTTTGCTGAGGCTTGCCTCAAACTTGCAATCCTCCTGCTTCAGCCTCCCAAGCTGCTGGAATTACAGGCATGTGACACGCCCAGCTATAACACTCATTTCCTGACTTAATTATCACAAGTAGTTAAAAAAATGAGACATTTGGCAAAGAGTAATGATATGTAAAAATATCTGTCAGACAATAAAACAATTACCATTCCAAGATACACATCATACTCAGAAATATAACAGAGGGCAATTTTCACCACTCTAAGTATCAGAGGCACAACTTTATGTGTTTATTAAAAGGCACAAATACCTATTTTTAGAAACATGGCGGGCTGCTTAGGCTATTGTGCAGTCAGTCAGCGGCTCCTCCTCTTCCTGAGGATGCCCTCGCTTAAATTCCGCCTTCTCCCCAGGCTTCCATTTGTGACGTCATAACAGAACCACCATCCCAGCAAGGAACTCTAGCCAATTGCTATGGAAATTGGGTGGCACTGATTTAGCATCTGAATATCACCCCCCTGGACAAGATCAACAAGTCAGAATTCCAACATGTTGGCCTGGACATTTTCTGTCACTTCCCCAAAATTCATAAAGCTCCTATAAAAGGCCCATCAAGCACCACCTGGAACCCCCCAGCCTGTGAGAGTCCACAGATCAGCCAGGGGTGCCCTGCCTAGAGAGCCAGGGCTACCCCAGATCCACAGAAATCTCCACTCAGACCCCCAGATCTTCCAACAAGCAGTGACAACAACCTACAGAGACCAGAACAGGTTGCGATTCACACTCCCCAGACTGGACAGGTCAAAGGAGCCTTGAAAGTATCCCCTGCCCCTTGCCCTCAGTTCATCTCCAGGTCAAAACCCCTCTGGGCTTCTTTCTGTCTGGCTCCCCTCTTCCCAGCTCCCCAGCCCCCACTGAACTCCTTGAAGAACATTATCTAATATAGGCTACCAAAACTGATGAGAAAACCAGTATCTTCCTGCCTGTAAAGTTCAAATCAATTCTACTTCCTGACTAGCAACCCCAAATACATTTCAAAAGAATAACTGAAAGATGCCAACGTGGCTTCTGGAAACCTGCAATCACCTTCTGGCCCAAGCCTGTGATTCCCAGCCATGTCTCATGGCTCTGAGTGGAGCCTGTGGGTGGGGGAGGGGAGGTTCCTTCCACAGAGTGACTGCATAGAATCCCACCAGCCTGCCCGGGCGTTCTGTTTCCTTCCCTTTCCTCTTCTTTTGAAGCATCCTACAAAAGTCTTGTCTTTAGAACCAGAAGCATCCCTACAACTCTGTCCATTCAGACAAGACAGTACAGTCCAGGGACAGAAAGGAGACGCTGGGGGAGAGCTGCGAGATCCTAAAGATGCACTGGATTTGCAATGAACAACCCAGGTGCTGTAACAGTGGGGAAGACGAGGCTCAAGACAGGGAACTTATTACCAACTCTGCGACTTTTCCACAAATCTAAAAGTACTCCAAAATTAAGAACTCATTTTAAAAGCAACCTGGAGGGGCTGGAGATGTGGCTCAAGCAGTAGCGTGCTTGCCTGGCATGCGTGCGGCCGGGTTCGATCCTCAGCACCACATACAAACAAAGATGTTGTGTCCGCCAAATATTAAAAAATAAATATTAAAAATATTCTCTCTCTCTCTCTCTCTAAAAAAAAGACAGTTTGGGTGGGCTTAAGCTAAGTAGACAGTAAAAAATTAGTATCATTGTAGCCCTACAATCCAATAAAGATTAAATAAGTTAACGCATAAGAGTTATGTTGAACATTAGTGGCAATTTAGAAATTGCTGTCAACAAAAACTGAATAAAATGTTTAAAAAATAAATAAATAAATAAATAAATAAAAGCAACCTGGAAGTCCTCAAGCCTGAGAAGCAAGGAAAATAAAAGATAAAACAAAATTTCAGCATCACATACTCCCAGTGCATGCCTTTTGAAACTCTTAAGGCATAAAAGAGTCTGGGAGCTGGAACACAAAGTCTCCCACACAGACATGGACGCCAGTGACTAGAAGAGAACAGAACCTGCTGTGGAGAGTGTGCGTCGTCCATCCTGGGCGCGGCGGACAAGGCAAACTTTCTTCCCTCCCTGGTGGGTTCCAGGGGCCACGATGACACAACACGAAAGCCTCAACTGGCCTAGTGCAGTGGTACACACTGAATCCCAGCAGCTCAGGAGGCTAGGGCAGGAGGATTGCCAACTTCAAGGGAGGGAGGCTCAGCAACTGAAGCAGACCTTGTCCCAAAATAAAAATTTAAAGGCTGGGGTTGTAGCTGAGCAATAGAGCTCCCTTGGTCTCAATCCTCAAAATCAAAAGAACAATAACAGCGTGGAGCTCAGTGGAAGAGTGCTGGCTGGGTCCATCCCCAGCCCTGCCTCCTGCGACCAAACCCCTATTTCAGGTGGAGCCCCCTGCACACATTCTCAAGGTAAACAAGTGGGTTCTCCGGCCTACAGCCCCAGGCTTGCTCCTCCACTGCGAGACATCCCCAGCCCTTTTCAAATCTTACCTTGAGACAGAGACTGGCCTTGAGCTTGCAACTTTCCTTCCTCAGCCTACAAGTGCCTGGGATTACAGACTATAACACCACGCCAGGTCATGTATATGCTTAAAAATGTTTATTGCCCAAACAGACTGTATACCTGAACATTATACTGAATGATATTAAACTCAAATAATTACTTAATACTATTTATTATCACAAGTGGTTTTCAAAAAATAGAGAAATTGTGTATCCTTTTCCTAGTTTCTGCTATAATACCATCTCAAAAATCTATAGTACAAAATCATAACCAGGACATCGATGTTGCTGAGATACACAAAAAGATATTCAGAAACCCCCATATTTACTTGTACTCATGTGTGCTTAGTTCTGTGCAATGTCAGTGCAGGTGTAGGTGTGTGGGTCAGCTGCCAGTCAAGATACCAAACAGGTCCAACAAAGGACACTAGGGCTGCTCTTTTACCCACACCCCCATCTCTAGCAACCAACCTCTCTTGAATTGTGCCATTTCAAAAGTGTCATAAGTGACCTGCAGCCTGCAACAATGTGCTCCCCTTCGTGGCTAAGCAGGAGTCCACGGCAGGGGTGTGCCCCTGTTTGACCACTGAGCTGCTGACACCTGGGCTATTTCCAGTCTGGGGAAATTGCAAACAGACCTCCTGTGAACCTTTCTGTACAGGACCTGGATTCATAGTAATTTTTACTATTTGATTTTAAAAGGGTGAGGTCCTCCCTGTCCTAACATCAAAGAAGGAACCACTCCCATATGCATGCATGGTGAGCGTGCTCTACTCAGGGAGGAAAAAGCACTTCACTATTCACACTGCACACCTCAGCACAGCCCCGGCCAGGTCAGCCACACAGTGCACAGATACGCGTAATTTTTTTTTAGTTGTTGATGGACCTTTATTGTATTTATTTTTATGTGGTGCTAAGAATTGAACCCAGTGCCTCACACATGCCAGGCAAGTGCAAGCGCCAGCCCCAGATATGCGTAATTTTTAACAGCTCCAAAACACTGCCACAATTCCTTGACCCACCCCCCTGCCAGAAGACTACTTCTGACTTTTCATAACCCCACCCTTCCTGCCACTCCAATGCCACAACGGTGCCCCATGGATCTGTCCTACAGCTAGTTCCCTGAGCTTCCTACACCTTTATCACCAAGCCCCCTTTGGGCCCCAAGAGCCAGCCATGCTCTGTCCAATGGCAACATCAACAGCTGATCCAAGAAGCAGAACGATCCCAAACTGCTCGGAACGCTGGGCCGCAGACCACCTTCCTGGCCAAGCTCACATGCCCTTTAAGAAAACTCTCAGTTCTTTTAGCTCCATCCCATTCTGAAGGCCCAGTTCACACAAAAAATATCCAAGACCTAAAACTCTGAGCTCATGGGATGAGCAAAGACCAGCTGGAAACGGAGCATGGGGCAGGAGGAGCACCGAAGACAGCTGAGGGGCGGGTGCTACCACCAGGCAGCAGGGGGTTCGCTGTGGGACCAGGTAATACAGGATGGGAGAAGAGAGATCAGTGAGTTCAAGGGCATTCGTAGAAGCAGGAGCAGTCCCAACCACAAGCAGGCTGAGGTGCCACACTCCCAGAGACTCCTGAGAACTGCTTTCTAGCCACTGTCAGGGAGTGGGGAGAAGAGGGCTCTGGGTCAACTGCAGTCCCTGTGGGTGCCCTGTGCAGAGGCCGGCTTCGGAATGCACGCCCCGACACAGCCTAGAGGGGATAAGCAGGTAGAGCTCTTAAGGGACTCGAGAAAGCCAGGCGCCCTGCTCACTCTGGGATTTCAGCCATGCAGGAGAATTTCAAATTAGAGACCAGCCCAGGTAGCTGAATGAGATCCTGTCACAAAATAAATTTTAATTTATTTGTAAATAGAATTTAGCGAGCGTGGCTGGGGCAGTGGCAGGCCCTGTGTTCAATTCAAAAAAAAATGTGATAAGGTCAGGAATCACAGCTTAGAATTATCTCTTCTTCCGCCTCAAATCGAAAAATGCAACCTTCATTCCAAACTCAGCAGCTTGACACACACCTCCCAACAACAGTGGGTGTAACACAAGGGCTGGCCAGGCAGCACTGCGCCTCTGGATGACCATGCTGCCCGTGGGCCAGGAGACCCACACATGGCCCTTCCTTCCGTTCCTGACTACATCTGTGAAGTCCCTTAGAAGTAGCCAACTCAGGAATACGGTTCTAAGTGGAAATTTTCACCTATGCTTCAAAACTATTCATTAAAGAGCATAACACATTATCATTACATGACCAAAGAGGTCACGCACTCACCCCCAACAGGTGCCCATGCTCTGTTTGCCTGCAATTATAGGAATAGGGACACTCCTTGGCCTAGTCCATTTCTTTTCCAGGCAGCAGAAGCACGAGAAGCAAAGACAAGCATTTCCAGCCACAGGTGGACCAGGCTCTAGGGTCCAGCAGGAGTGAGAAAGATAAGCCCTCATCTGAGGGTGCTTACCAGAAAGTGGGCGCCTATTTCACGGGGCGTACCTGCAATGGAGGGGAAAGTGTGCAGTGTCAGGACCACGGGGTTCGGGGCCACAGTGGGCAGATGTGTACCTTGGTCACGGGGAGGAGACATCTGGATGAAGCCCACGGGACGAATAGTGGCCAGGCAGGGGGCAGAGACTCTAGAGAAACGGGTTCCAGGTGGAGCAAAGCACAGGAAGGGTAGGAAAGCCGGCAGTGGGAAAAGGGGGACATGGAAGGCAGGGCCACCGCATCTCCGCAGAAGCCCATGACTGCCACCCCACCCCGCCTGCCCAGACTGCTCTGGGCAGGCAGCAGGGTCTCCTACAAAGCTCCTCTGCTCTTCTGCCAGGGCCCTGGAGAGCAGTGACTACCCTGCTTGTTCCCAGCCCACCACGTGTCATCTCTGTGTGGTTTAGAAATGGGCAACTCTGCACCCTATGAATTCTTCAAGCCACCTTACTAATAATCAAAGTGGCTTAATCAGCTCAACAATCCCAAGCATTACTAACAACTGTGAACCCGGTTATTTGGTTTCCATGATTCTCACGAGCTGGTAAGAAACCAGCCTCTATGTGACAGTCCCATACTGCTGTACTACACTTCCTTTGAGGGCCCCTGCAGGCCAAGGCCAGTGCCCACCCAGCTTCAAAGGTGAAAAGCCTGAAGACTGGAAGGAGACCCATTTGATTGAACCTTGACAGCTGCTCTATGTTCTGGAATAGTCCGGATTTAAATTAGGTACAGGAAAATAAAGCCCACAGAAGGCCACATATAATCTGTGTTCCTTAAATAAAAGATTTGGGGTTTTCGGTTTGGCTTTATTATGTAAAAGATCATCTGCTCCCCAGAGATCCTCCTCACCACCAGCCATGCCCAGCCAAGCTCTGTGGTTCTGAGGTGTGATGGGCATGAGGAAGACAAACCTGTGATCTCTGCACTTGCTCACACACTGCCTCTGCCACAGAAGAGACACAACGTGGGGCTGGGCAAAAGAAGCACCAGCCTATACGGCAGAGACGGCCTCAGAGAAGCAGCAAGACAACAGGTGTGTGCCAACTGTACGAGAAATACCCACAACACCAACTGGCCACCAGAGTGACCTCTGGAACAGATACCCTTGCATGGACTGGGATGACATCTGCAGTGTCAGCGCTCCTCCACCACCGTGAGGTCTCCATGTTGTCTGGATGTTCTCAGTAAGTACCTGTCACCCTTATGAAAGCAAAAGCACACATACACACAAACCGAGTCAGGCCAGGAAAGCATACCCAGACCCCAGCGTGGCCTGGAATATGTGTTTACACCATGGCAAATGGCAGCATCTTCTCTCCCGTGCCTGTTTCCCTTAAGAAATATTAAAAAAAATGGGCCAGTCTGGGGTTGGGGGGTGAGCTCAGAGCTAGATAGGCTGTGATCATTCAAACTTTCAAAACCTGGGTGGCACACACCTGTAATCCTAATGACCTGGGAGACTGAGGCAGGAGGATCACAAACATGAGGCCAGCCTGAGCAACTTGGTAAGGTCCTAAGAAACATAGCAAGATACCATGTTTCAAAATAAAAAGAGCTGGGGATGTGGCTCTGTAGTTGAGTGCCCCTGGATTCAGTCCCTCCCTAGTACCAAAAACAAAACAAAACAAAACAAAAAAACCACAACCAATTCCAAATAGGTTCTTTCATTTGAATAAAACCAAACAGGAACCTAAAACAGATATTCTTTTTTATACTAGCCCTACCCGTACCCACCTGAGACACAGACCAACCACAAAGCATGGCTTGACGCTCCTTCAGAAAGGATCTGCGCATACTCTCTGGGATCAACAACTGAAAAATAGTTTTCCAGGGAATAGCAAAGAAAACCTTTATCATTTAAAGAAAAAAAAAAAAAAGCACAGCATGTTGGGGGGTGCAGTTCCATCCATGAACCAGTGAAGGCCCCCAACATGGGTGCGTGCTAGCCAAGCAGCACAGGACACAGCCACCCCAGAGAACAGCCCTGCAGAAGACAACCACTCAGGAAGGCAGGACGGCTTGCCCTGGCAGGCACTGCTCCCAGTGAGTCCACACACACTCCATCCACTCCAGAGCTACACATGCAAACACAAATCTAGCCCAAAATCTGGGGCTTGGGGTGGTAGCACACACTTATAATCCCAATCACTGAGGTGGCTGGAGCAGAAGGAGTAGGGTGAAACCAGCCTCAGCAACTCACATCTGGACTGGAGAGGCAGCTCAGTGGCAAAGCAGCCCGAGGTTCAATCCCCAGCAATCCCTAGGTCAATCGCAGTATTGCAAAACAACACGAAAAGCTCGCATTTCTAACTACAGAGAAGGTGGTCTCACACTTTCACAGACATTGAAAGAAACAGTAGGTGAAGGCAGCTGGAAAAAGAAGCACAAATTGAGGTGTTCCATTCCCTGAGCTTCGATTCACCATGAAGCATGAGGATCGCCCTGGCTGGCAGGAGGAACACCATGGCTCCACGAAACCCCAGAGCAGCCCCCATCGAATGGTTTGATTTTGACAATGTGCAAAAGCAATTCAATAGGAAAGGAACAGTTTCCTTAATCAATGGATGACCCTAGACAGGGACAACAGAGCCTTGCCTTTGCAGCCATCAACTCATTATGAAATGTCAACTGTCAGACTTTTAGAAGGAAAGTTTCTGTGGAGGGGGCCAGGCATTCTTAGATATGATACCAAATACAAGAACACAAAAAGAAAACTTTGATAAAGTTTACTTCATTAAAACTAAGGTTTTTACCACTCAATTTTTTAATGTGACAATTAGAATATAAATATTACTTTTTACCATCTTTAAAAAAAAAAAAAAAAAAAAAAAAAAAAAAGCCCTAAGACTTTTGCTCCACAAAGACACTGTTAAGAGAATAAACAGATATGCAATAGGCTGGTAGCTGGTAGAAAATATTTGCAAATCACACACCAGACAAACAACTTCATCTCAAATACTACATAAAAAACTCTCTCAAAATTCAATTGCAGGAAACCCATCTCAAAAAAACCAGTAACAGCCTTGCACCCCCGCTTACACAAGAACAGGGTGATAACAGGCATGCAGAGGGGTACTCACCTTCAGTGCACCCCAAACCCCTCAGACCCTGCCACTGACTGCCATCCAGCCACTGGCCACTGTGCCCGCCGGCCAGCAACAGGCCCTCCTGAGCCTGCACTGTGCTGCCCAAGCCAACTGGATATCAGGCCCTCCCTATGACACTAAGTGGTGACAAACTGTCAGGATGGGGTGCAGTCCCACCCATCTTTTTTAGAATGCGTGTCCCATGGTGTCATCTCTGCACCAAACATAGACGCTGACCACATAACCAGCTCCCGTGGCTGTGCATAGTAAAATCCAGCCTATGAGAGCCTCCGGCCACCCCTCAAGAGTTCTGCTGCTCTAGGAAACCCTCAGCTGACAGGGAACACCCATCCACTCGGTACCACCCAGTCATTTTTGTAGCTTACTATCAAAGTATGGCCTAACTACAAGAAAGTTCAGATCCTTCTGAAAAACACTAAATGAAATCTAGTACAGAAGATGCAATCATGAGAACGTCCACATCTTTCTGACCCATTATAAATCACTCTGAGGTTCAGCATAACATGAATCCAGGAACCACCAGGAACCACCGACACCTGGTGCCCAGGAGTGCTAGGGGCTGCACTAATAGAAGCCAGACACCTAGGCCTCACGTGTCACGACTCCATCCACGTGAAATGCCCAGCACAGACAAAGCCAGATTCACAGGCCAGGGGCTGCAAGAGATGGCGAGTGTCTACTGGTGAGCTCAGGGCGTTTTTGCAATGATGAAAATGTCCTAAAATTGTGTTGACAGCTACACAATTGCCAAAATAATATAACCCACCAAGAGATGGGCACAATGGCACATGCCTATAATTCCAGCAGCAACTAAGGAGGGTCAGGCAGGAGGATTGCTAGTCTCAGCAACTTAGTGAGACCCAGTTCCAAAATAAAAAGGGATAGGGATGTAGCTCAGTGGTAATGTGTCCCTGGGTTCAATCCCCAGTACCTCCCTCCCCAAATACATGAAACCTAAAACCTACCAATGGGTAAATTCTGAAGTGAATCACAGTACAATTTAGTTATTTTAAAAATAATGGTGATTGCTACTGTGTTTTACGAAAAAAAGCACAGCAAGTGTGAGGCCCGCCCTGAGTTTGATCTCCAGCACAGACAGAAAAGAACAGATCCAAATTGAACTCTTTACAACTGTTACCAGAGAAGGCGAAATTAAGATTAACAATGTTTAATTTAACAAAAGGAATTTAATTTATGACTGAAGCTGAGATATAAAAGTGTGGTATGTCCCATTTATTATGGAAGAGGAAGAACTACTCTTTAAGGCAAAGAAAGTGACCTGGGCCAGGTCCCTGCACCCCTGGCATCAAGCCTAACAGGGAAGCAATGGGAAGAATGAGAGTGCTGTGAGACGTACCCAAGAACCAGGCAGGAGGTGCCCATGCTCATCTGCAGAGCCCACTGCCCGCACCCTAGGCAGGCCTTCCTGCTCCCCATGCAGCCTCCCCTTCCGACTTCCAGAACCGTGCCTCAGGGGGATTACCAGGTGACCAGGTTTGCACTCTGCTGAGTGGGTCTGGGTCTGTAATAATCTTCCTAGTTTATTACAGACAAAAATGCTTGATTTTCTGTATTATGGTCAATCCTGAGGAGGACAGAGTCCCTGAAAAGAGCTGAGGCCACACCAGCCCATGCCTGCGTCCACATGATGGTCCCACAGACCCGAGTGCCGACGGAGATGCCCAGCAGCTGCGCTGGCTCAGCAGGCTCCATGTGAGTGGCTCGCTCGTTTGAAAAGCGGCTCGCGTGACAAGAACTAATATCTTCCATTTTATTTGACTTAAAGGGCCACATGTAGTTAGTGAGCACATGAAATATGGCCAGAGACTAAGAAACTACTTAATCCTAGCTACTATGGATTTAATCAGCCACATGGGGCTAGTGGCCATAATACTGGACAGTGAAGAACTAGAGATGCCTCAGCCCCTCATAGTCTTGGTTTCTACATCTGAAGTGCAGGGGCCACAACACAGTTCTGCTCTAAACAACACAACTCTATAATCCAGTACGCTTTGACAAACACTCTAATGTGTCATCTCAACAAAAATAAAAGCCCTTTTGAAACACATTATAGGGCCTGCTGGGCAGGGAGGCACACACCTGTAATCTCAGTGACTCAGGAGGCTGAGGGCAGGAGGATTACAAGTTCTAGGCCAGCCGCAGAAATTTAGCAAGACCCTGTCTCAAAATAAAAAGGGCTGAGTATGTAGCTCAGTGGTAAAGTACTCTAATCCTAGCACCCCTGGGCTCAACTCCCAGTACTGCAAAAGGAAAGAAAAAAGACCTAGCTTTGTCAAAACAGAATTCTTCCTCTCCACATCCCAAGGTCACTCACAACCCAATTTGAGAATAAACCTGACCACGTCTAACTCCCATCGGCAAATTTTACCTTTAGCTTTCAGCATTACGTTTCCCCCGATACTGGGGTGCTTACAGGGACAAGAGACCTAAATAATCGCCGTGGCCCTGCCTACCATTACCTGGGCACTTCCGAAAGTGTCCAGCCATGATTTGGAAGCCATGTTACTGGGTGCCGTGCATCCCAAAGTTTGACAATCACTTGCTTTCCTCCTGACTAGGACACCCAGTCATCTCCCCCACTGAGCCACATCCCCAGCCCTATTTTATTTAGAGAGAGCGTCTCACTGAGTTGCTTAGTGCTGGCTTTGAACTTGCAATCCTCCTGCTTCAGCCTCCCAAGCCTCTGGGATTACAGGTGTGCGCCACCGGAGCCAGCTTAGTCTCTTTTTTTTTTTTTTTTTTTTTGAGAGAGAGAGGGGGGTTTTTTACTATTTATTTTTTAGTTTTTGGCGGTCACAACATCTTTGATTGTATGTGGTGCTGAGGATCGAGCCCGGGCAGCACACATGCCAGGGGAGCGGGCTATCGCTTGACCCACATCCCCAGCCCTGGCTTAGTCTCTTTATCCCATCTCCTCCAGGCAGTGGACAGAGCATCAACACAATCGATGCACATGTTCTCTGGACATGCTGAAGCCAGAATTTGTGTGGCCCATCTTTTATTTTTACAGCAAAATCTCACACCTTCAACCTACTAAAATCACCCATCTGAGGCAATGTCCAGAAAAGAACCAGTGCTGTGCTGAAGAGCATGGGGGCCATTCAGAAAACAGCAAGGTGGCACAAGCCTGTGATTCCAGCAACCTGGGAGGCTGAGGCAGGAGGCCTCCAAGTTCAAGGACACCCCTGGCAACTTAGTGAGATCCCGTCTCAAAGTAAAATTTTAAAAAATGGGCTAGGATCATTATAGCTCAGAGACAGACCACTCCTAGGTTCAATCCCAGTAATGTAAAGAGAAAAAAAAAAAAAAAGTTACATTGATTTAATCTTTCTTGAATCAATGATTTACAGGCAGACTAAGTTCAAACCAAGAAAGGGTTTCTGGGCTGGAGAAGTAGTTGAGTGGTAGAGCACCTATCTACCATACACTCAGCACTGGGTTCCTTCCCTAGCAATGCAAGGGGTGGTGGTGGGGATTTCTGTATTTAAACTAGTCTTGCCATAGTCTGATTGCTACAGTTACTTTATAACTAAATAGTCTACCCAAAGTTGTCTATCACAACTTTAAAACACTGTCAAGTAAAGAAGCTGAAAAGGAAAGTATTTAATATATGCCACAATAGTAACTACCACATGGCTAGCTAGAAGTTAATGGTGCAAGGAGACTAGCCTTTGAAGCCACCTAATTTCTTTCAACCTCTGCCCAGTTAAGGAATCCTGAGGCTTTGGTACCTCGGACCCACTTTTCCTCTCACCTTGTGAAAGCTGCCCTCTTAAAAGATTCAGGTGATGGGGAGGACACCTACACAGCTGGGCAGGGCTTAAAAACAGAATATGGGGGGCTGGGGATGTGGCTCAAGCGGTGGCGCGCTCGCCTGGCATGCGTGAGGCCCGGGTTCGATCCTCAACACCACAAACAAGGATGTTGTGTCCGCCGAAAACTAAAAAAATATATATATATTAAAATTTCTCTTAAAAAAAAAAAAAAAAAACCAGGATATGGGCAGGGAATGGGGCTCTGGGACGCAGCCAGGCCCCCGAAATCTGTGCAGGCTTGGAGAGGGCCCAGCAGCTCAGACACCAGACTGCTCATGGGAAAGTGCAGACAGCTGTGGGGAGGAGGAGCCCGGGGGGAGAGGCCTGGTCTTTGGATTAAAATGCCTCAGTGACCAACTCTGAATGTCTAGAGACTTGGGTACCTGAAATGCAGTACACCTGTTCCCCAGCTGGCCACACACAGGCCTATTCACATCAAACTCGTCCACACGCTCGGAGCTACACAGTCTAGGAGAGTTTGTTTTAGAAAGCTCAGAATCTCATTAAAATGTTACTGAACACTTGACTCACAATTGAAGTGATCTACCAATGGGTAATGTTTTGCCTGGTGCCCTCCTAAGTCACCAAATTCCGACTGCTGTACTCCACGGGAGGCCTCAGCCTATTTTGGCAGAGAGCTACTTTCCCTACTCAAAGCACAGGTGAACCACACAAGACAGTTCAGCCCAGGAAGTCCAACTGTAGCCTGCCTCGCGAGCAGCGGCAGCGTGTTTAAGAACTGCTACTTTCATGGCCAATGGTGTCTCCAGACAGAGATGGATGGCAAATGGCCGTGAAGCCAGCCAGCCAGGGCTCCAGTCCCAGGCTCTGCCACCCACCCGGCCAAGCCCAGTAGGTCCTCAGACTTGCTCAGCATTCTGTTCAGTTCTGCTCCACAATGGGGAACATGCTGCATCCACCTTGGATCTGTGTGTGCAGCCCTGTCACGTGGCCTGGCACTGTGAACCCTTGGAGAGTGTCCGCCTCGCCACACAGCAAGCTTCTGCAGCCTTCTGAAGGTCGAGGCAGCTACGTCCATCCAGCATTCACATGCTCCTTGTGACCCACCACCTTAAAGCCTGCTGGGGTCCTCTGGCTGCTCTACCCAATTACCACAAACTTGGTGGCCACACACACACTTGCTCAGTTCTGGAGGTCAGAAGTCTGAAATGGGTCTCACTGGGCTAAAAGCAAGGTGTTGGCAGAGCCCTGTTCCTTGTGGAGGCCTCGGGGGCCATCTTGGCCTCCCTTCCCCAGCTTCCAGGGACCACCCACATCCCTCACTCACCCTTACACCTTCAAAGCCAGCAGAGGCTGGTCATCTTCTCACCCAGGTAACTGACAATGATTCCTGCCCCTCCCCTTTTTCTGCAGAGACCCTGGGGCCCTGATGATGATACTGGTCGTCTAGATAATGCATCATGATCTTGTATGGGGATCTGCAAAGGAATTCTGTCACACAACAAAGCATGTTCAAAGGTCCCAGGATCGAGGTGCAGTCATCTCTGAGAGGGTGAGACCACCACTGCCTATTCCAGACCCTAAATCTCAGAGACTGGCAAGATCCCACACCTTTCCCATCTCTGAACATACCACCCTCTTCCGTCTCAGCTGTGTCACCTCTGGGAAGCCTCCCAGGCCATCCCTTCCAAGCAGGCCAGTCCTCTTTCATCTTCGCCACAACTGTCCCTGTCAACCACTCCACCACAGTCCCTCACTGGAGCCCTCCCTCACACTTCCTTTCCTCCAAGGTGGTCACATGTGTAGGAGGGACGAAAACCCTGTATCCAGCACTGGACCTGCCAGTCAGCAGGAGTTTGATGGATGAACACCTGGCCAGGCTCTGTGGGCGCCAGGGCGCAGGCAGCACAAGCAGTCAGGGGCGGGCAGGATGGCACAGAAATGAAGGCCAATGCAGGCATGGGATGCAGGGGGCAGAAAGGGGCCCTCGCAGTGCTACTTGACACAGTGGTTGCACAGATACCCCTCAGTGCCCGAACGGAAGTTAGGGGACGCTTTAGAAATTTCGAGAAGTTTGACCTCCCTGGCCATATCCAAGCACACATCTGGGGGCTTGTCTAAGGAGGAAGCTGGTGTGTCTCGTCACAAGAGGAAACTGCAGTCAGTCACATGCAGCAGGCCCATGGCATGGCCTGCAAGACTCCAGGATTTGATAACTATAACCCAACATAAATAAAATCCACCACAACGCATTTCTTCTTTTTTCCTTTCTTGATAGTGGGGATTGAACCCAGGGGCACTTTATAGGACTGAGTCACACCCAGTTTTTATTTTTGGGACAGGTTCTTCCTTATTTGCTCAGGCTGACCTCAAACTTTCAATCCTCCTGCCTCAATCTCCACCATGCACCACCATGCCCAGTTCAGAATCTATTTATTCCAATAGAAGATAATTTAGCTATAAATTCACCCAATAGTCATTAAGCTGTCTACAGAGATGAAGCATTGCAAAAACACTTACTTTATCAACTAAACCACAGCCAGTCAGGTGTGGTGACACACGCCTATGATCCCAGGGACTTGGTAGGCTGAGACAGGAGGATCACAAGTTTGAGGCCATCTTTAGCAACTTAACAAGGACCCTAAGCAAGTTAGTGAGGCCCTTTCTCAAAATATATATGTATATAGCTGGGGATATAGCTAAATGCCCCTGGGTTTAATCCTCACTAGCAAAAAAAAAAAAAAAAAAAAAACCAAATTAAAGCACAGTGGATCATGCCTATAATCCCAGCAACTGAGGCTGAGACAGGAGGCTCACACATTTGAGGCCAGCCTCAGCAACTTAGTGAACCCCTGCCTCAAAAGATAAAAAAGGATTTGGGATGTGAGCGGTAAAATAAATCCTGGGTTCAATCCCCAATACCAAAAAGATAAATAAAAATTAAAGATGCATGCACACACTGCATTCAATGCATGCATGAAGGCTTCAATGTATGTAATTTCTATGCCATGCAAAATTCTGCTCTGTCACTACTGGCATGACAGTTACATGTCTATGATTTATTCTTTATATTAACCCATCATGTCCCGAGTTTAATTCTATAAACATAATAATTACTTCAAAGTTATGGCAAATGGTGTATCTGTTACTCAATTTAAGTTCTACCTGTTGCACATCTGGAACAATGGGAGAAAATGGGTTAATCACCTATACACACTTTCTACACATGCACAGTATCTTCAATTCTTTTTCTCCAAAGTATTTTTGTTCTAAACATAATTGCTGAAATGTAATTCAGCAATTTACATCTGTGGAATTTATTAATAAACTGAGGCTTTCCATATTTTCAGTTCAGTTGTTGTCTGCACTGTAGTAAAGAAAAAACTTGATCCTTCATAAGAAACTTGAAAAGCCTTGCTCTACAGGGTTGTCATAAGAACCATCTGTGCACAAGTTCCTAATGCTTTTTACTCATTCTGCTTTTCCAGGACACACTGCATCTTCCCAGCATGAACTGTGACCTTAGCACCACCAAAATCATCTAAGCCAAGAATCCAAGCAAGTTGTTTAGGTCGGCACTAGCCAATAAAGCTCTGTTGATGTGGTGTTCTCGCTGTGCTGTCCAATGGGGTGGCCATACTACTGCTGAGCATTCGAAATATGGGTAGTCAAATGAATGTTCAAATACCAAACCTAAGACCTGCAATCCCAGATGCTCTCGAGGTAGGAGGATCACAAGTTTGAGGCCAGTCTCAGCAACTTAGACACAGCAAACCTATCCCCAAAAGGGAGGGGGCTTGAAATGTGGCTCATGCTACAGAGTCCCTGGGTTCAATCCATAGTACCAAAACAATGTCAAATTACATTGTGGCTTGTGGCTACTGCAGTTGCATGGTGTGGAGTTAGACCCTTAAGAACCTTCTTATCATATGATATATCAAGAACTATGTAATGTTTTGAACAACCAACAATAAAAATTAATTAAAAAAAAAAATCAAAAAAAAAAAAAAAAAAAAAAAGAACCTTCTTATCCCCATACGTCACCCCCCTTGTCCCCAGTATAACAAGTGGTGCTGTGGACAAACGTAGGTTGAAATAGGAAAAGAGTCTCAGTGTGTGCTCCTCAATACCAGCAGCAGAACCTGGCAAGGGCAGGCAGACACTGCATCAGAAGCAGCAGCCCCTGGACCACCCCTGGCTCCAGAAGAGTGCATCAGGCTATTCAGAGGCTGGGGCTCCAAGGAGGCTCCTTCTGAGGGCTTTCCCAAGTCCAGCACTCCAGCCCTGCTGCTCACCTTTAGTCCTTACAAGCACAAGACATGAGAATAGGGCTGAGAATCATTTAGGGACCATTCTAAGTGTCTTAGACTGTAAAACAGCGGTAAGTATCTGAGAATGTTTTTAATTACTTCACACAGTTTGCTTGACTGAACAGCTTCTCCTGAAACTGATAAAAACTAGCACCTGGAAGCAACACTTGAGTATTAACTACCTACTCTCTATCTAAAGGGAGGCGGGACTGTGTAGCCTAGCCACATGCAAGTTAAAGGGTGTTAACGTGTGCTGGTTTAAAATGGCAACTGCATAGCCCATTAAGAGCTCTGAAATAATTTACTCCCTAAGTCACACTGACGAACTGTTCTGGCGCCTCAAGGTCAATGGCCCACAGGCTGCTTCTAGGAGCTGGGGTGGCAAGGTTTGCTCATTCTGAACACTCAGAGAAGTACCACCACTAGGCAACATCCCCTCATCTCTTTCTGAAAATACTGTGAATGGAGTGGCAGCAGAGGCAGCCAGGGGAAACCAGATCACCATTCAGATCCGGGGCTGCTCAATCCCACAGTCCAGCTCACCCTCCAAAGGCACACCCCACCCTCCACACCAGGTGCCAGTCTGACTGCTTCCTGCAAGAGCCAGAGCCTCCCTGGCAGAATATCCTGAGGACTGACATGTAACACAGAACCTGCCCTCCCAGCAGCAATGTCACCAACCCTATTCGACAGCATGCAACCAAAACCTAGGGACCAGGGTTGTGAATATTGTGCGGCAAGCAGGAAAATCACAAGGCACTGTCCTGATTTCACAGGACAGCCTTCTCAGCTTTGAGTCTTGATGACCCAAAAAGAATGAAGGGCCACCGTTTTGAAGCTGGAACACTACGTTCGCTTCCAGGTTCAAGTATTTAGGAAGATAGAGCCCCTGTCAATCAAATACTGTGCTCTCCTTAACAGGACCCTGAACATCTTACCACTAACAGCTGTGGCTCCACACGGTGGTCTTCTCCACTAAGGCCGAATTCACTCACAGCAACAGGCACCGTGAGGTGAGGGCTCAGCTCCAACAGGCAGCTGACTAGTCACTCTCTGGCCTTACCTGTCCCCCACTCCATGGGTTGGACAAGGTGGATGTCCACACTGCTTCTCAGAGTGGGTTCTCCCAGATGCCCCTCCTCCTTTCCCATTTTGGGTCCTTGCTACTCACTCCAGAGTGTCCATCATCAAGTTCTAGAAGTACCCTTACTCTAGCCCAGGTTGGTGTATTTCCCTATGAAAAAAACTTTCTATCCAGGCACAGTGGCACACATCTGTAATCCCACTGACTTGGGAGGCTGAACCAGGAGGACTGCAAGTTTGAGACCAGCTTAAAAAGGGTTGGGGACATGGCTCTGTGGTTAAGCACCACTGGGCTAAATCCCCAGTATCAAAAAGAAACTTTCTGATTACTGTTTCCAATTCCCAAATAAAAAGCTTATATTTCTAATCCTCAGGAAGTAAACCTGCTTCTCTTCAAGAACTTCAATACACCTGACTTGTCATTAGCAAAGGCATATATTAAACTTACTAGAAAGATGGAAGAACTGACATCCAGCCTCCACCGGACACTTAAATCCCTCCTTCCTCCAACTTCTTAAATCCACAATTAGTTCAGAACAAGTGCTGTAGGAAGCAGCTGACATGTACAGTTTGACTCTGTCATGGTACTTGTCAAGAAATACCTTGTTACAACCTTGTTCCCCAGAGTAGAGTTCCTTGGTCTTAGAAATCTAGCAGAAATACCTAGGCTACATATTATTCATCCCCAAAACTAGAAACAATAACAAAAATAATCTATAAAAATGCTCAGAAGAGCTGAGCATGGTGGTGCACACCTGGAACCCCCATCATCCCCACTACTCAGGAGGTTAGGCCTGGGGAAGCAACTTAGCAATATGAATCAAAAAGGAAAGGGGTGGGGATGGAGCTCAGCGGCACAGCGCCCCGGGTTGGATCCCCCATACCACAGAAAACAAATCTAAAGAAACCTTCTGTAATTTACCAAGTTCTCTCAAAGTTCTTTTATAGTGGTGGAAAGGTTTTTCCTTCCAAAAGGATAAAAAAAGAAAAAGAAATGCCACTTGCTATTCAAAGCCACTCACATTAGATGTACTAAACCTGAATGGGCAGCTGTCGCAGCGATGCAGGTTTACGGCTTCAACGTGGGGCTCACAAGGCCACCGGGCCAGCCTGCAGTCTCCTGCACTCCTGGTCAGCCTCAGAGGGCACTGGATGTGTTTCCTGAAGCAGTACCTCCCACAGTAAGTGTAACAAAGAAGGAACGAAGAAGACAGGCACACAAAGGGTAGCACCAAGGGCAAGGTGGCAAGGGGAGGGGGCCAAGGGCTCACCGGGCTCACCAGGCTCACCAGGCATGTGGCTGTGGTGGCACCCACATGGGGTCTGTGCCACTTCCCTAGCCGGAGAGCCCCACTGTGCCACTTCCACAGCTGTGAAGGGTTCAGGCCGGACTGAGGCAGAGGCTGGTAACAGGATGTAGGAATGGAGGCTCCTGCTCTTTCTTCCCTGATACAACCCGCTTCAATCCACGTCAGGGTCTAACACAGCACAGGAGTAAACCACAAGGCCCCAGTCACGTGGCACCCACATGCACCACATCTACTCAGTTAATTTTTCTCAAAATATTTTACCTTTAAATTTGAATCCTAATTAAGGCACATCAAACGCAAAGATTCATGTGCAACACTGCTTTAGATGGAGGCAGACTCTGTTTTCTTCCCAACACACCAGGATACCATTAAATAGTGCTTTGTTTTGAGAGAGGGACTAGGGGTTGAACCCAGGGGTGCTCTACCACTCAGCTACATTCCCAGTCCCTTTTGAAATTTTTATTGAGACAGGGTCTAAATTGCTCAGTCTGGCCTGGAACTTGAGGTTCTCCTGCTTCAGCCACCCCAGCTGTTAGGATTACAGGCACATAGAACACTTTTGCATACCACCAATAATCAGCCTGCCCCACCTGTGGTGTCTCCCCCACATCAGTTGTAACCCAAAACCTGAGTAAAAGCCTTTAGCTGCAAAGCAACACCACTTATTGAACATCTGTGCTCCAAACTTTGTGCCTGGCACATTTCACATGCTTAGGGACTTGGGTCTCACCATCATCTAGACAGGTAGGTATGAATGACCTCCTTTTCAAAGATGTAGAAACTGCAACATCAAGATCTGATGCAACACACATGAGGTCATACAGCAACTGAACAGCAAACCCAGATTCCAACCCAGGCCTGGCTGGAGGTGTGGCTCAGGGAAGAGCACCTGTCTAGCTGGTGAGAAGGTCCCATCCCTGTCACCATAACTGCTTTGCTATGAACAAGCTTACTGGTGTCCTTCACTTGATTACAGAGAAGAAATAACAGTCGGAAAATCAGCACCTGAAAGAATCGAGAGAGTTGAAGCCTGCAGGAAATAACTCTGGGACATCAAAACTCACTCACTCTAAGGAGAGTGAGATGTTTTCAGGACTAGCCTAACAATTCCTCTCTACTGGGTTCTCAGATGGTGTTTCACTGTTTCTTCAGCAAGAATTCTTTCACCAGCTGAAGTGGACTGTAGGAAGGTCATTATCTCGGCACTGCATTCATCTTGCTCTAGCACTAGTTGAAAGCAATGCTGCCTCTCAGATACAGAACAGACGAGCCTAGTCCATCTGGGTGCTGTACCCAGAACTCACTTCCTGCTCCCAGTCATGCTTCAGCAGAAGGTGAAACTTCACCTCCCCACACAAGTGCAGAAGAAACCCCCCACCACCCGGACAAAAACACCAGTGAGCAACCTGCTCCTGATGGCAGCGAGACAAGTGGCAGCAAAAGTCAGGCACTATCCCACTGGTTCCCGCTCACCCAGGCCACCACACCAGGGAACGGAGATTTAATGACTCTGTTGGTCTACACAGTGGGCGTAAGGCCTGGAAAAACTTCCTGTGGCCTCAGCAGGGCATACACATAGTGGACCTTCACCTCTCCAAGGACAGCACAGCAGTCCTATCCAGGGCCCTCAGGCTGTATGACCCTCAAAGTTAGTAAACAAACTGCTGAGCAAATTCATCCCTGGCCAGAGCTCACACCACCTCCACAGCCCAGGTGCCTGACAACCTGAACCATCCAAGTGGCTGCTTCAGGCCTTACAGGTAGCATGTGGTCCTAGCCCCATAAACCCCCCGCAACAACAACAACAAAAAACTTCTTCCTTGTAACTTTACTAACTGCTCAACACAGGACATTTTAAAAATAACTCATCCAGAGCACTGTTGCTCTCCAGAGGATATCCAAGGAGCATGCAGAGTTCAACCAGAAGCAAATGCAACCCAACAAAGGGAGGCAGGAGGAAAGCAAACTGACCCTGACCTAGTGATAGGGTGGGGGGACACAACCAACCAACCAAACCAGTCTCCCAGCCTCCTTCAAAACCACCCAGCCTTAGAGGGACAGCAGGAGGCTCCTCACTTAAGCCTTCCCTATGGCAAGCTGGTCAGAGCCCTGATGGTCTCCAGCTGCTAGCTCTACAAGAAGAGATACCCAACAGGTGCAAGCCACTGGCTCAAATGGGATCCAATTCACAGCCTGGCACATGAAGCCTGGTTACTAGAGCTTGTAGTCACTAAATTCCACACTTCTGACATTTTAACAGAAGCACTTTTTCACTTCTCCTGATCCTAAATTACAATGTTAAGCTAGAGTCCCATCTGTGGAGAGGAAAGGCTGATGTGAATTACCTATGACATAGGCACCTTTTAAGCCACACACCTGAGAGTGCTCACAAGGGACCATTTTTCCCATACAAATATGGCCCTACAAGATGAGGGTCCTTTCTGGGTAATGAACTTGGGGTAGTAGCCTACTCAGAAGAAACCAGTTCCTAAAGTTGAAGGGGTGAGCAAAATTCAGACCTGAAATCTTTGTGCTCCAATTTGAGATTCTAGTAAATGTGCACATCTTAGGAGTTACCTTTCCAATACAAACTGACACGAAAATCAAGCGTCCTGATGAAAGAAAGCAGTCTTGAAAGCACAAACACTCAGGGGAGACTAAAGGAGATCCTTCCACCACCTCCAGCACTCTAGCCTTTCTAGCAGAGCTTCTGAAACTGTGGACATGGACATTTTCCCAGAGACATGTTGCCCTGTGATGCCCATGTTCATTCTCTCTCACTGGTGTCCAAGACACTTTAGGAGTTGGTAAAAGGATGCACACAGGAAACTGACATGCTCAGCTATTGGCTTTTTTTTTTAATCGGATGCAACTGGCAAAGGAAACTGAAAAGCAAACCTTTCTGTTCCGTTTTAGTTGTGTTGCAAAGTATATCACAAAAGAATACAAAAAATTCTCTCCACAAGGTATCCCTCCAGTCATTTGGTTTAATCGAACATGCCAGACACTCTGCCAAGTGAAAGAGATAGCACGGTCTCTGGCATGGACTCAGCTCTCCTGTCCCCCACTACTGCCATTGATAAGTACTACTGGTGAGTGCCTTCTGCAGGCATCTCAGCTACTGTGTCCTCTGCAGCACAGCCAGCCAGCTTCTCAGTGGACATCCAGTTACCAGCAGCGAGTTATTTGCGGGAAAACAGCAGTCACAGTTAAGTGTTGCCACCCCGCCAACCGGTGAGCAGAGAGGGTCACAGGGCAAACACCGCTCCACCTCCACTTCCCTAAACCTCTATTCAAGACTCAAGACCTCTCTCTGAAGGCAAAACTAGAACCAAGGCTTCATGCCCTGATCATCCAGATGCCACCCTCACCCTCCTGGAGACCCCTGCACTCTGCTGCCCTCGGGGAGGTAAGGAAACGGGACCGCCCCCTCTGCCCTTTCAAGTACTGAGTCATGAGAAATAAAAGGTGCCATCGAGTGACCACCGAGTCGCAGACCCTCCCCTTCCTGTGCCTCTCACTGAGCCCCAGGACCAACCCCTTCCACATCTCCAAGTGCCTGCGCCTTGGGGACTCCTGCCACATGGACAGACACCAAGTTACCTCCGGAGTCAGATCTGATTCTGACGTAGGCGGCGCGGGTGGCGGGGCTTTCACGCCGTTTCAGCACACACCTGGCCGGATGTCGAGGGCACCACCTACGGCCAGGTGCCAGCCTCCCAAGCCACGGGCCCCGGAGGCCCCGGGGGCCCTCCGCGGGCCGCGACCATCTGCGCGCCCGGCAGGTGCCTTCCCGGTCAGGCGCGGCGCGGGGCAGAGCCGCCGCAGCCACCGGGGCCTCTCGAGGCAGGTGCGGCGGGCCCCGCGCTCCGGGCTCCGGCCGGCGACCGCCGCAGGCCCGGGCAGGGACGGCGGGCCCGAGCGAGCGGCCGCGGGAGCCCGGCGACCCCGCGCCGCGGGCGCTTTGTGCCGGGTCCCGCCGCCCCGCCCGGGCCGCATGACGGTGCAGCGCGCCGGGCCGGGGCCGCCGGCCGGGCCTGCTTAAAGATGGCGAGCCGCGCGTGGCTCCCGCGGCCGCCGGCCACAATGGGCGCGCCGGCCCGCCCGCCGGCCCGGGCCTCACCTTCCATCTCCATGTCCTCGGGCTCGCTCAGCTGCTGCTCGCCCGCTTTCTGCTGCTGCTGCTGTTGCTGCTGCTGCTGCTGGTGGTTCATGTCGGCCGCGGCCTGGGGCTGCGCGCCCGGCGGGCGGGCGGCGGCGAGCCGGGGCGGCGGCGGCGGCGGCGGCGGCGGGGCGGCCTCCTCCTCCTCCTCCCGCGCGTCGTCGGCGGCGGCGGCCCCGGGGCGGCCCGCGGCGGGCGGCGGCAGGGAGACGCGCACGTACTTGCTCGCGATTCGCCCAATCTCGGCGCCGAGGCGGGCGGGCGGCCGGCGGGCCGGGCCGGGCAGCCGGGTCGCTCGCTGCGGCCGCCGCCGCCGCCGCCGCCGGGCCCGCCTCCCGCCGCCGGGGCCGAGTCCGGGGCCGGGGTGCCGCGGGCCGGCCGGGGGCGGAGGGCGGCCGGGCGGGGGCCGCGGAGTCAGCCCCGCCTCGGGCCGGGCGCGGCGGGCAGGCGGCGGGGGCCGCGGCGGGCCGGCGGGGCCGGGGGCCGGCAGGGGCGGCGGCGGCGGCGCGGGCGGGCGGCAGGCCGGCCGCGCTCGGGGCGCTGCGGCCTCGGCGTCCTCGGCGGCGGCGGGCGGCGGCGGGCTCCGGCGGCGGACGCGGCCCGGCGCTCGTCTCCGCTGGCTCTCAAAATGGCGGCGGCGTGAAATGTCACATCCGCATGGGGGGCGAGAGCGAGCCGAGAGCCGACAGCGGGCGGGAGCCGGAGGGCGGAGCGGCGCGGGAGGCGGAGCGGGAGGCGGCGCGGGAGGCGGAGCGGGCCCGGCCGGCCCGCCCGCGCCGCGCCCCCGCGCCGCGCCCCTCGGCGGGGCTGCCCCGGGCCCCTGCCCGCGCGGCCGGGACGGGGGCGGCGCCGGGGCCGCGGCCGGGCCTCCCCGCCCGCCAGCGCCAGCGCCCGCGCCGCGGGGGGCGCGCGTGCATCTCCCGCCGACGCAGGCCGCGTCTCCCGCAGGCCCCCAGGGGCGGCCACCCGCTCTGCCCCTCCGCGCTCACCGAGGCGCTGTGGGGAGGACAAAGGAGGGAGCAGGACGCCCCGCGGTCTCCGGGGAGGGCAGGAGAGGGCCCCGGCCGCCGTCCCCCACGCCCCCGCGTCCGCCACCCTTTTCTGTGTGGAACCAGGGAGGAAGCCCAGGTGCCCACCACGGACCAGATCCCAGCCCTTTAGTCCACCTCTGCAGACGGGGCCTCGCTCAATCGCGAAGGCTGGCCTCGAACTTGCGAATCCCGCTGCCTCAGAGGCCCGCGCGTCCGGCCCGGCTCTGCCCCCCATTCATGCCTCGCTGTCCCTCCACACTCCCTCAAAGGAACCTTTGTCCACCGCGGTGACAGGAACCCAAGTGCTCGGGAAACTGGGTGACGGGGACGGGTGATCGAATGGGCTCCCGGGCCCCAGCCCTTCGGGCACCTGGGCTTCCCTCCAGGCCAGGTGAGCCGCAGGGTGCAGAGGCTGCATCCGTGGCCCTGCAGAGTGGGAGGTGAGGCCCACCTCAGCCATTTAGACCCTCAACCACTTAACAAGACCCTCCCTCAAAAAAGAATGGGGCTGTACTCTGTGGTAAAATGGCCCTGGTTCAGTCCCCCAGTTTAAAAAATGATGATGATAAAGCTATTTCACCGGGAACTGCCCCCTCCCCTGGATCACCCCATCTGAAAAGGTGTTCATTCACCCAAATGTGATGAACCTTATTATCACAGACGCAAAAGAGGCCTCTCTGGCACCCCCAGACTGACAGGAGGACAGGAAGGAGGGCTCTGGGGAGGAAAGGGTCAGCTCCCCCAGCCCACCCCGTCCTCTTGCCAGTTCAGAGGGGGAAGAGCTAGAGTTAGAAAGGATGCCTTGGGACCCACTTGAATCAAATGTATGGAAGATGATATGTCATGAGCTTTGTAATGTTTTGAACAACCAATTAAAAAAAAAAAAAGGATGCCTTGGGGCTACAGCTCAGAGGTAGAGCACTTGCCTAGCCCTGTGAGGCCCTGGGTTAGATCCTCATCACCACATCTAAATTCATGAATAAAGGTCCATCAACAACTTAAAAAAATGAAATAAAAAAATTATTTAAAAAAAAATGCCTTCCTTGCCTGCTGGCACATGAAGGTGATCCCAGTGGCGCAGGAGGCTGACACTGGTTCCTGAATTAAAACCAGCCTCAGCAACTAAGTGAGGTCCTAAGCAACTTAGGCCTGTCTCATATATATATATATATATATATATATATATATATATATATATAAAGTTCTGGGGATGTGGCTCAGTGGTTAAGTGCCCCTGGGTTCAGTCCCCAGTACCTAAACAAATAAACAAGACAGGGGTTAGGTAGTTTCCATTGAACATTCCTTATCCAAAATGTTTGAGACCAGAAGTATTTTGGATTTTGGATTTCTTTTTGAATTTTTGTATATATAAAGATATATCTTGTGGGTAGGTCTCAAATCTAACCATGAAATTTATATACATTTGTTTCATAGAAACCTGAAGGTGATTTTGTATGATATTTAGTGCACCTGTTTTGACTGCAACCAGTCAGGTATGGAATTTCACTTGTGTCACGTGGGTACTCAAAAAGTTTGTCATTTTGGAGCATTTTAGACTTAGGATTTTCAATTAGAGATACTTAACCTGTACACCTGTGTAGAGTAAAACACTACTTGGTGATAAAGAAGAATGAGACACTACACTACTGAATGTGCTACATAACAATATAGATGGAACTTGGAATCATTATGTTCAAAGAAGATAGAAAAAAGATCCCATATTGTCTAACTCCAATTCTATGCAATGTCCAAAACAGGCAGATCAATTCATAGAGACAGAAATTAGATTAGTGGTTGCCAGGGGTTAGGGTATTGGTGTGTGGGAGTGCCTTTCATTTCTCTTTGGTCGGTACAGGGCCTCTTTTTGGAGTGGTGAAAATGAGACACTACACTATTCGATTCTGGGGATGGCTGTTCTCTGAATATACCAAAAGCCATACAACTGTACATTTTAAATAGGTGAACTGTATGCTACATGAATTATTTCTCAATAAAACTATTCTTTAGTTAAAAGACATGTTCCATCTTGGGTGTGGTTTAGAACACCTATAATCCGAGGGGTTTAGGAGGCTGAGGCAGGAGGATCACGAATTCAAGGCAAGCCTCAGCAACTTAGTGAGACCCTGTCTCAAAGAATTAAAAGGGCTAGGGATGTGACTCAGTGGTTAAGTGCCCTGGATTCAATTCCCAGAGTTCCAAGAGGGCCAGTACCTTTAACTGGGTTGCCCTCCTGTGATTAAGTCATAGTGCTTAGCAAAAGGGTCATACTTGACCCTTTCAGAGTAGATTGTCTCTGGCTGTGGCAAGATGGGTGGGGTCACATGAAAGGACCTGAGAGTGGCCTCTTTAGGGGAAAAGCCAAGAGCCAGCAGGAGAACAGGGACCTCAGGACAACCCACACAAGGGCCTTCTTCCCCAGAGCTTCCAGTGGGAGCTCAGACCTTGGCGGAGACCTGCTCCAACACTGAGAACCCAGCTGAGCCCACTTGGACGTGATCTAAGAACTCTAGGGTCATAAATGGGAGTTTTAAGTGGCTAAACTTGTGGTGATGGATTCTGCAGCAATAGCAACAATGCACATGAACAACATCTATTTCCTATCCTGGGAGCACTTTAGGGAGAGAAACTGACTCCTTCACAGCTCTGTTCTTAGCACCTGGCACGAAGTAGATGCTCAGTGAGGACTTTCACCTGTTTGCCAAGACGGGCGCTGTGGGGGATGCTATGGCGGGAGGCAGGTGCCTGCTGGCCTGGGAGGCCTCTCATAGGTCAGTGCTTCCCATGTCTCCCTGCCTGGCCATACATACCCTGCAGATGGCAGGTGCTTGGTGGAAAGGTCATTCCCAGGCCACCACAGCTTCTAGAGAAGAGCACCATCGCCCTTGGAGGCCTAGGAGAGAGGCCAAGACTCAACCACTCTAGGGGGCTCTGACAGCCTGTTCTTTTCTTCCAGATGGAAGTAAGCCTGCATTAGATCTAAGGCCCGTTTGCACACAGAATGGGTGTGTGTGTGTGTGTGTGTGTGTGTGTGTGTGTGTGAGAACTCTGCAGAAGTGAGTCGGCCAAAATGCCTGTCTCCTCTGAGGTTTGATGTCAAGAAGCCTGCACAGGGCTTGGAGAGCCTCGGAGGGGAGGATGGCTGAGGACACATTCCTGATCACTGCCAATTTAAAAATTCAGAACCTCTACCCTGCTTCAGAAACCTAAGGACGAGATGGAAAACCGGGGCGACAGGAACCACAGGAGAGGCTGGCATGTCATTAGGTGGAGGCAGTGAGGTGCAGGGAGGGGCCACCCTATCATTACTCTGTGAGCAAAACATATTTTGCTGCTCCTGAGGCCCACGCCATGACTTGGCATAAACAGTGGGTCGGTTTTTGTTCTTAAGAACCAAAACATTTATGTACCTGGAGACTATGTCAGTCAGGGTCTGAAATAGTAACTGTCAGAGGAGAAATGGGATTAGCAGCCCATTTTTTTCTTTTTCCCAAGAAATGCCAATGTCTAAATGGCCCATCCCTAGAAGGAAGACCTAATCCCACGGCTCAAGGTTAGTTTAGAGTTGGGTTCAGGAGATAAAGGACCTGGCCAAGGTCACTCAGCGGAGGACAGGGAGCTGGGAGAAGGGACTTTAAGATTCAGAGCCAGGTGATCTGGACCCCAGACAGGCTTCCCAGCACTTGAGCTTGAATAGCAACCTTTTCGAACAACGTTCTTATCAGGGAAATGGGAAGGACAGTTTGGAGGTAAAATGTTAAAAACTTCCAGCACCTCAGTACTCAGGTGATAATGATGATGATGATGATGATGATGATGATTGGTATTAGGATTGAACTCAGAGGCACTCGACCACTGAGCCACTCCGCAGCCCCATTTTGTATTTTATTTAGAGACAGGGTCTCACTGAGTTGCTTAGTGCCTTGCTTTTGCTGAGGCTGGCTTTAAACTCCAGATCCTCCTGCCTCAGCCTCCTCAACCGCTGGAATTACAGGCATGCACCACTAGGGCCAGCTCAGAGGCCCCCTGCCAGTTCTGGACGCCAGGATCTACCCTGCTTTCACTGTTTATGGGTTGAATGCCTACTATGTGTAGAGGACTGTACTGCTTCTAGGGTGAATAACCAAAATGGCCTTGGGTGGTGAATTTGAATGCAGCCCCATGACCCAACTTCTCCCAGCTGTGTTTCTGTGGAATCGCTGCTTCTGGTCAGGCAAGAGTGTGTGTGCAGAGAGGTTGAGGTCATGTTATTTTTTAAAAAGAGTTCACAAAGATGCTTCAGTCACACGACCAGTTTGACTTAAATTTTCACTAAGTGACCAGGTGTCGTAGCACACGCTGGTCATCTCAGCTGCTTGGGAGGCTG